>NW_026020032.1:0-600000 GCF_900185275.1 Solanum verrucosum
CTGATTCGAGGAGACAATTCAAAGTAAATTATTTCTAGGATAGATAGTGTAAGATTCGATACAGAGGCAAGAACTGATGTAATGCTTGTCCGCCATCTTCTTAAAGATCGATTCATTGGTATACTCTAAGCTGCCAGTCTGCCACTGATGAATGCTTGTCCTAATAATCAAATACAACATTACGGCCAGAATAAAGAAATTTGATGCTCAGAACCTATAAACAATAAACTATTCAGAAAGTAGTGAATCAAATCAGAAGTTTTAGTAATTTGATTTTCAATTATTTTGAGCTAACAAAGTCTTACTTGTAGGTTGTACGACTGTGGCAGGTTGATAGCTAGTGTAAAATTGTCATGGTAAGTCTTCTTACTTATTAATTAATTTGTTGGGATGTTGGGGTCGAATAGAAAGGAATAGTTGCGGAAGATTCATATAACTGTACTCAACTTTATTAGGACCAAGGTATAGTTGATTGATATGTCTACCATATCACAAATAAGTAAAAGGTTGTGTTCCATAGTTAACATTATCAATAGTCTAGGAGTGATAGTAAAGGAGTGTGTCAAGTCAAACATGGACAAATAAAGGTACGCGGAGAGAGTAGTAATTAAACTGTAAAATAGAGATGAAAATTCAATTAAACTAATCAAAGAATTTAATCGAAAGTATTTAACTAACACCTAAAAACCTATTAAGGGGGAAAATCCTAAATAAAATAAGCTAAATGACCAAAAAAAAAATCTGCTTCAGGCTTGATGATGACTACAATAGTTCCTCACTTTGCGTAGGAAAAATGGTACCCTCTTGGAGTGCGTGAACTCTTTGTAAAAGCAATCATCTGAAATTGTAGAAAGTACTTGGCAGCATTGTGTGGATAATGAAATTTTACGCTTGAAAACGGAAGTGATCAAATTGAATGCACAAGCGTCCACCTTGATGCAAGAAGTGGTTGGAGCCGGGGCTGGGCCCCAAGAGGAAGCCATGTGAAATGGAGAAACGACATCATCAACTGGGGATGGGGATGGAACCGCATGAGTTGGTGAAGCCGCATTATCAACTAGAGATGGAGATGGAGCCGCATGAGTAGGTGAAGCCACATGAGTTGGTGAAGCCACATTATCAACGGGAGATGGAGATGGAGACGCATGAGTTGGTGAAGCCGCATTATCAAGTAGAGATGGAGATGGAGCCGCATTATCAACCGCATGACTACAAAAGTTTCTCACTTTTCCAAGGAAAAATGGTACCCTCTTTGAGTGAGTGTACTCTCTGTAAAAGCAATCATCTGAAATTGTTAAAAGTACTTGGCAGCATTGAGTGGATAATGAAATTCTACGCTTGAAAACAGAAGTGATCAAATCTAATGCACAACCGTCCACCTTGATGCAAGAAGTAGTTGGAGCCAGGACCAGGCCCCAAGACGGAACCATGTGTGGTGGCAAAACCACATCATCAATTAGGGATGGAGCCATATGTGTTGGTGAAGCAGCATTATCAATCGCAGATGGAGATGGAGTTGGTGGTGATGGTATTTTTGGGTGAGTACGCCACCTCCATCGGGGCCACAATCCAATTGAAGAAGTACCAAACGATTTTGTTTTGGGTTCGGTTGCAGTGACCGTAGCAATGCCTATGCAACCCAACAGCAGAAACAGACATAACAATGTGGCACTTCTCAACAACGACGACATGTTTCAGAAGAAAGAATGAGTAATTAATTAGGTGAGATGGAAGGAACAAATATATATAGCCAAAGAATTACAGGCGATACTTCCAAATCCTTTAAACTTGAATGAATAATTAATTAGGTGCGATATGAGTTTATATAAATAGGCAAAGAATCTAGGCGGTACTTCCCAATCCCTTTATACTTCAAATATCTAATTCAATCCAAATTTGGATTTCTGTTTATGTACAAACGCCACAAACAATTTAAGGGATACTTAATCCCAGTCCATTTATGCTTCAAATATCTACTTCTATCCAAATTAGGATTTCTATATATGTCACCTCCAGTCATCCAATTTTAATAAAAATTATAGTTCAAGACTGTGTTGCAATCAAACTATGACTCCTCCTCAATCAAGACAACCGCCAAAAACATTTTTTGTTAAAAAAAATAACAACAATGAAAATTTTTAAACAATTACCCTTCAAAAACATTGATCTCTTCGCCACGTAGCTTGGGGATCTCAGCCACCACAGGATTATATTTCAAGAATCCACATGCAATTTTAAGGTATGTTGTCTCCCTTCCATGCTTAACAAAGAACGAAGCACCGACCTATTTGACATTGGTTCTCCCATGGAAAACCCCACTATTTATACTTGGATAGTCGGTTCTGTCAATAGATTGATATGTCTGTATAGTAAGATAGAGGAGACAGTTTCAGGGCAATTTTCTAGTAAATTCTCTGGGTAAATTTGTCGATGGAAAGCTTTATTGGGCTTTATCAGCTGATGTTGATACGTTCAATATGTGCAACATCATTTCTCTTGATTTAGCAGACGAGACATGGAGAAGTTGGAGCTTCCGGATAATTATGGAAAAGGTAGTTATCCGTTGGCACTGGGAGTGGTGGGAAGTCATCTTTCTGTGCTTTGTCTTAATTGTCTTGAAGGAACTAATTCCGATGTATGGATTAGGAAGGATTGTGGAGTTGAAGTATCATGGACAAAGATTTTTACTGTCGATCATCCTAAAGACCTTGGGAGTTTATATTCTTTACATCCATTTTCTCCGTACCTTGTTACAAGTCGAATATGGATGAAATTTTACTTTTACTTCCCTCCGTTATCATGACATATAACGGTTCAACCAGACAAGTAGAGGTTGCTGATCAATTTGAGGAATGTGCTGCTGCAGAAATCTATGTAGAAAGCCTTGTTGATCCCCTATTCATATCATGAAACCTCACAATCATAATCATTTGACAATTATGTTGAAAACTTGCAAACGCACGTTTGGAGAGACTATATTTTTTTATAAATACAAGCATTGTGTTTATGCTGGTATTGCTTGTATATGAATCATCAATTTCTTCATTTAGACATGTTTGACTCAATATACAATTATTCGCTTCACGATCTAGCGTTAATGTGATACTTAAATATTTAATTAACAGGTCTAAAACTGCCTCCTCTGTTCTGCTCTGCTACTGCCTCACTTTACAGAAAAAAATCCTTCCGCCTTTCACTGCTCTGCTACCAATTTTTGTGATTGTTACCTCATATGACTAAAACATGTTTTCGTTTCTTTCTTTTCAAGATTGGATTGAGACTGTTCTACTCAAACTCCTCTCATGGTATGATTTCTTCTTCACTCCAACTTCTACAAGTACTGATTCCATAATCCCAAATGAAATCATAACATATATCCTCTTAAGGCTTCCCCACTGAGTCTCTCTTCAAATGTATGTCTGTTTCGAAATCACGACATATGAAGAGTTCTGTTCTTTTATACGTTTGGTGTAAAAGGAGAATATTCTTTTCTATAGGCTGCTTAGAGTTTCATTGCTAATATCCTTTTACATTGAGAAATGATGATTCACTCGTATCTATGGTGTTACTTTTGCTTAACCTAGGTGGTTATTTTGTAGTGTTATGCACTGTTTTGATAGATCCAAGCTTAACTTGTTTAGTACTATTAAATTTCAAGAAGTGTTGTTGTTGTACTGAATTTCAGGAAGTAGATCGAAACAATGTAATAATCTGTTTTATTTCTCCATCGTGTCTGTTGTATATAGTATCAGACTTTTAGTTCTTTCTTGTATAATGAGGATTCATAGAACTTGACTCCGACTTGTAACCAAAGAATGTTAAAAGAAACTTTGTGAATTGTTCCCCTGCTTTTCAGCTACAGAGATCGGTTAAAATAGCTTACTTGATTATAGAACAGTGTACATTGATTTCTCTAATGAATAACATATGGTAATATCTTTAGAGCTTCATTAAGACCCTTTTTTTTGTCGAACATAGCCTCATCATCATGTATATCCAAATCGTCAGCCAAATAAATCAAGAACCAAGTCCATGTCTCGCTGTTTTCTTACTTGACGCTGGGGCTAATCTTTGGATTGAATTAAGGATACTTATAGCTCTCAATTTCAGAATCATCAGTAGAATCACAACAATCAAAATCCGTCTCTGCAACTGCCATATTTCTCTTTACTTCAACACTAAGAAGCTCTGTTTCACCCATAAATGCTTTGTTTTCCCTTGCCATTACTCGTCATCACATAAATCAGCCTCCAAATAACTAAAATCAAATACAAATATTGTTGCCAGAATAAAGAAACTTAATGCTCAGAACCCTACAAAACTATTCAGAAAGTAATGCATCAAATCAGAAGTTTTAGGAATTCGATTTTCAGTTATATTTTGTAAAAAAAAAAAAAACAATCGAGCTGATAAAAGTCTTTATCTAGGTAGTGTAAAAATGTCATAGTAAGTCTTCCTATTAATTAATTTGTTGGGATGTTGGGGTCGAATAGAAAGAAATAGTTGCAGAAATTCATATAACTACTCAACTTCATTCGGACCAAGGTATAGTTGACTGATACGCCTACCATATTGCGAATAAGTAAAAGGTTGTGTTCCATAGTTCGCATTATCAACAGTCTAGGAGTAATAGTAAAGGAGTGTGCCAAGTCAAACATGGACAAATAAAGGTATGTGCAGAGAGAGTAGTAATTAAACTGTAAAATTAATATAGATGAAAATCCAATTAAACTAAATAAAGAATTTAATCGAAAGTATTTAACTAGCACCTAAAAACCTATTAAGGGGAAAAATCCTAAATAAAATAAGCTAAATGACCAAAAAAAAATCTGCTTCAGGCTTGATGATGACTGCAATAGTTCCTCACTTTGCGTAGGAAAAATGGTACCCTCTTGGAGTGCGTGAACTCTTTGTAAAAGCAATCATCTGAAATTGTAGAAAGTACTTGGCAGCATTGTGTGGATAATGAAATTTTACGCTTGAAAACGGAAGTGATCAAATTGAATGCACAACCGTTCACCTTGATGCAAGAAGTGATTGGAGAAGGGGCCGGACCCCAAGAGCGAGCCATGTGCGATGGAGAAACAACATCATCAACTGGGGATGGGTATGGAGCTGCTTGAGTAGGTGAAGCCGCATTATCAACTAGAGATGGAGATGGAGCCGCATGAGTAGGTGAAGCCACATTATCAACGGGAGATGGAGATGGAGCCGCATTATTAACAGCATGACTACAAAAGTTTCTCACTTTTCCAAGGAAAAATGGTACCCTCTTTGTGTGTGTGTACTCTCTGTAAAAGCAATCATCTGAAATTGTTAAAAGTCCTTGGCAGCATTGAGTGGATAATGAAATTCTAAGCTTGAAAACGGAAGTGATCAAATCTAATGCACAACCGTCCATCTTGGTGCAAGAAGTGGATGTAGCCGGGGTCGTGTGTGGTGGCGAAACCACATCATCAACTGGGGATGGAGCCATATGCATTGGTGAAGCCGCATTATCAATTGGAGATGGAGATGGAGTAGGTGGTGATGGTATTTTTGGGTGAGTATGCCACCACCATCGGGGCCACAATCCAATTGAAGAAGTACCAAACGATTCTGTTTTGGGTTCCGTTGCAGTGGCAGTAGCAATGCCTATGCAACCCAACAGTAGAAACAAACATAATAATGTGTCACTTCTCGATGACGAAGACATGTTTCAAAAGAAAAAGAATGAGTAATTATTTAGGTGAGATGGAAGGATCAAATATATATAGCCAAAGCGGAACTTCCGAAATCCTTTAAACTTGTATGAATAATACGGTGCAAAAGGAGTTGATATAAATAGGCAAAGTATTTAGGCGGTACTTCCCAATCCCTCTATACTTCAAATATCTACTTCTATCCAAATTAGGATTTATGTTTATGTACAAACGCCCAAAAACAATTTATTTTTAAAAATAAAATTATCAAAATATTTAACATATCATCATACTTTTTCTAGAAGTAGGAAGCCCCAGTTGATTTACGAAATTACCCTTCAAAAGTTCAGTGACCCTTTTGACCTTGACTAGAAAAATAAAACCTCATATTAAGTACAATCATGCCTACAACAGAAGAAGAATTTGCACGTACAAAAAATATTTCTTAGCAACATGATTTATTATTTGTTTTCGGTATTGGATTGATAATTTTTGTTAAGAGGAAACCTTGTGGATTGTTTCAGGGTGAAAGAGACAAAGAGTATATATATTATTAGCTCTGTTTCAATAAACTAAGCAATTAGGCACTGAAAATTTCTCACATTCCGTACAAGCTCCAACTAGCATTTGGCCTAAACTACAATGAAGACGACTGATAATTACAAGCAACTGAACATTGAGATAGAAAAAAATATAAAATATCACATTCACCTAGCATTTGTCCTGAATCTTAATAATTATTTATGATATAAAATCCAGAAAACAATTAGAAAAAATGTGAAAGATGATGTTATCACTGACCATTTCCCTCCAAAAACATTGATCTCTTCACCACGTAGCTTGGGGATCTCAGCCATGTCTAATAGGATATCATAAAGATAAGATCCATCAGCCGTTTCCCTTTCTCTATAAGTTTCTATGTTTGTTTCTTGACCTTACAACATCATAAGTCTACGCAAACCTTACCCTCTACCTCGACTATTTCTGTTGTTAAACTAACAAAAAGTACACACAAAAGCTGCACCATTAGACTTATGGCTGAATCAATAATCTCAGTTCTTCCTCATGAAATCATCATAGAGATCCTCTTAAAGGTGCCACCAAAGTCTCTGTTGAAGTTCATGTGTGTTTCAAAAACATGGCTTGAACTAATCTCCAGCGCAAAGTTTATAAAAACCCATTTGGAATTAATAGCTAATGACAAAGAATACAGCCACCACAGGATTATTTTTCAAGAATCCGCATGCAATTTTAAGGTATGTTGTCTCCCTTCCATGCTTAACAAAGAACGAAGCACTGAGCTATTTGACATTGGTTCTCCCATGGAAAACCCCACTATTTATACTTGGATTGTCGGTTCTGTCAATGGATTGATTTGTCTGTATAGTAAGATAGAGGAGACAGTTCTATGGAACCCCGCTGTAAAGAAGTCTAAGAAATTGCCTACACTTGGAGCTAAACTGAGGAACGGTTGCTCTTACTATCTCAAATATGGTTTTGGATATGACGAAACACGTGATGATTACAAAGTGGTAGTTATTCAATGTATTTATGAGGATAGTGGTTCGTGTGATTCTGTAGTCAACATATACAGTTTGAAGGCTGATTCTTGGAGAACAATTAACAAGTTTCAGGGCAATTTTCTAGTAAATTCTCCAGGTAAATTTGTCAATGGAAAGATTTATTGGGCTTTATCTGCTGATGTTGATACGTTCAATATGTGCAATATCATTTCTCTTGATTTAGCAGACGAGACGTGGAGAAGGTTGGAGCTTCCGGATAGTTATGGAAAAGGTAGTTATCCGTTGGCACTGGGAGTGGTGGGAAGTCATCTTTCTGTGCTTTGTCTTAATTGTATTGAAGGAACTAATTCCGATGTGTGGATTAGGAAGGATTGTGGAGTTGAAGTATCATGGACAAAGATTTTTACTGTCGATCATCCTAAAGACCTTGGGGAGTTTATATTCTTTACATCCATTTTCTCCGTACCTTGTTACCAGTCGAATAAGGATGAAATTTTACTTTTACTTCCCCCCGTTATCTTGACATATAACGGTTCAACCAGACAAGTAGAGGTTGTTGATCGATTTGAGGAATGTGCTGCTGCAGAAATCTATGTAGAAAGCCTTGTTGATCCCCTATTGATATCATGAAACCTCACAATCATTTAGCCGATAACTTGTAAGAGTTCTTTATTTAGCTTCTTCCGTCAGCTAGGTCAGATTAGAGCAAGAATTTTTGAGATTATAGAACTGTATACATTGATTTCTCTGATGAATAAAACTGTAAAATAGATGTGAAGATCCGAATGAATTAATTAAAGAATTTAATTGAAAGTATTTAACAATCAGTATCACCCCTTTTTAACACCTATTAAGAAGCGGAACCTATTTAAAGTAATAAACTGTGCTGCAATCAAAATTACAACTCCTTGTACACTTAGTGCACAAACTACTACCATTCAGAAAAAAACATCCTTCTGCTATGGCAAGTGATTCCATAATCCCTCCTCTTCTTCTTCCTGATGAACTCATAACAGAGATTCTGTTAAAGCTTCCTATCAAATCTCTGTTGAAATTCATGTGCGTTTCAAAATCATGGCTTCAACTAATCTCTAGCCCTGCTTTTGTGAAGAACCATATCAAGTTAACTGCTGATGACAAAGGATACATCTATCACAGACTTATATTTCGAAACACCAACGATGATTTCAAGTTTTGTCCTCTCCCTCCCTTGTTTACCCAACAACAACTCATTAAGGAGCTATACCACATCGATTCCCCCATCGAAAGAACCACTTTATCAACTCACATTGTCGGCTCTGTCAATGGGTTGATTTGTGCTGCCCATGTCCGCCAAAGAGAGGCATATATATGGAACCCCACTATTACCAAGTCAAAGGAATTACCAAAGTCTAGGAGTAATTTGTGCTCTGATGGTATCAAATGTGGTTTCGGATATGATGAGTCACGTGATGATTATAAAGTTGTATTTATCGATTATCCTATTCATCGTCATAATCATAGGACTGTGGTCAACATATACAGTTTGAGGACTAAGTCTTGGACAACACTCCATGATCAGCTTCAGGGCTTCTTTCTATTAAATCTTCATGGTAGATTTGTCAATGGGAAGCTTTATTGGACTTCATCGAGTTGTATTAATAATTACAAGGTGTGCAACATCACTTCTTTTGATTTAGCAGACGGGACATGGGAAAGGTTGGAGCTTCCCAGTTGTGGAAAAGACAATTCTTATATCAACGTGGGAGTTGTGGGAAGTGATCTTTCTCTGCTTTATACTTGTCAACGAGGTGCTGCTACCTCTGATGTATGGATTATGAAGCATTCTGGAGTTAATGTATCTTGGACAAAATTGTTCACCATCAAATATCCTCAAAATATTAAGATACATAGGTGTGCTGCACCTGCTTTCACATTCATACATCAGAGGTACTGCTACCTCTGATGTATGAATACTCTGTTTTTACAAGTCACGTGAAAATTTTGTAACTATTTGTTTTGTACAATTGAATTTCAGGAAGTGGAAGCTAATGTTGAACACTAATTAATAGTTGCTGCTGACTGTATGGATCGAAACTATGAAGTCTCTTAATGATCTGTTTTCTTTCATATTAGACTTGAAGTTCTATCTCGTTATCAGATTTACAATCATTTGCTATAAACTAGAATCCTGATAACAATTGTGTTAAAAACTTGGTTTGGTATAAACCTTTTTTTTCCGTATAATTAGATATTTGAATGTCTCTAGAATGTGAAGAGAACCCAATATTGTTGAGTATTGAAATGAAACAGGTCCAAATGAAGGAAAATGGATATATAGAGGATTCACATAACTTGATTCCAACTTGTACACATAGAATGTTAAAGGAAACCTTGTGGATTGTTCCCTTGCTTTTCAGGGTGAAAGAGTATTATTCGTATTATAGATAATATAATCAGATTCATTCGTATGTTCAGCAACTGGGAACAAGCTAATGAAGATGACTAAGAATTACAATGCCTCGTTCACTTTCCCTGATATCGTAACCTTGGATTTTGTAGTGCTGGAGCCATACCTTTGGTGAATTATTCATGATATACTTTGAACAAACAAAATCGTATTTGTATATATGAAATTCTCCACATTTGATTAGTGATATATATTTGCAACTTAAAAGAGTATTGCTTGCATACTTACCTTAGATTAAGGATTGATATAACCAAAGCTAAATGGATATCGAGGATTCATATAACTAGTCTCGATTAATTTGTATATGTTAGAGATAACTTGTGTACCTAAAACCTGATATTGTGTCAGTTGTATTTTGTATCAGACTCGTAGTTCTATCTTGTTGGCGGATTTACAATCATCTGCTATAAACCAGAACCTGATAACAATCGCGTTAAGAACTTGGTCCAGATTACTGAATGTCTGTCAAATGTGAAGAGAACCGGATATTGTTGAGTATCAGAATGAAACAGGTCCAAATGAAGCAATGGATATAGTGGATTGATAAATTCAGAGACGAAGCCAGAATTAAGAGTTTGGGATTCTAAATTTCGCTAATAACTGTCAATCAATTTTGTTAGGGGTTCATAAATTAGAGTAAATATCTGAAAAGGTCACTCAAGTATGTGAAATTATTTGAGAAAGCCACTCAACTTGATTTTATATCAATAAAGTCACTCAACTTATGGATTTTCTTTTATAAAATCACTCAATTTAAGCTATTTTTCTAGAAAATCATTATAACCAAAAGATAAAAGAGATAATTGCACAAACTATCATTCAAGTTTAGTTTTGCAATACTTACTTCCATTATAGTTTATAATATTCTGTTTATTTCTCTTATTTTATTTTATTTTAAATAATTATTTTCTTAACCTAATTATTATTAACATAAAAATTTATGATTTAACTAAATTTTTCTTTATCATATATTATTTAATTTAAATAGTTTTATAACATCTTTTATTCAAGTAATCAAAAAAATCTCACTTTGCAAAACAAACTCATTTGTTATTCTATATAAATATGCACGCCACACTAAATAATATCATATCAAACACTAATATCAAATATTCGACCCACAAATTAAAATGAAATTTTAATTCAAAACCACGCAAATAGAAATACTGAAGGAATATTCAAAAACTAGATAGTATCTAATATTTAGTTGAAATAATTTTTTGAAAAAACTTTTGCAAGGTGGGGAACAAGGGAATGGTTCTTTTTCTTAAAAAACATCTCAGGTTGATGAAGGAAGAAAAAGAGGGAAGAATTTGGGGGTGGGGGAAAAAGAGGGAAGAATTTGAGGGGGTGGGGGTGGGTTTATCTCAGCCTCATCCTGTCATCCATGTCCAATTCCAGTTGGGGTGGGAGGAGATGATTCGGTTTTGGAGTCATCGAATTTGGATTTGTCCGACTAACTTCGAAGTATTGGTGTATATGCATTTTATTATCAAAATAAAATATTAAATGTATATATTGGTGGGTATAAATTATGGTAAAATATGATGAAACCCTGAGCCAAGTTGAATATATGCTTAATGCTTGGACAATTGAGTTGATATTAATTAAGTTAAGACAATTACTAAAAATAAAATAAAATAAGAGAAATAAGCATAATATTAAACTACAATAGAAGTAAGTATTACCAAACTAAACTTGAAGGGTAGTTTATGCAATTATTTTTTTAATCTTTTGGTTATAATGATTTTCTAGAAAAATAATAAGTTGAGTGATTTTATAAAAGAAAATCTATAAGTTGAGTGACTTTATTGATATAAAACCAAGTTGAATGACTTTCTCAAATAATTTCACATGCTTGAGTGACCTTTTAGATATTTACTCTCATAAATTAATATACTTATATATTTAATTAATTTTCTAGTACAAATATAGGGTCTACGAAAAGGCTACTGAGTTCGTCCAAATCCATAAATCTCCACCTAACTCCGCCTATGTTGATAATCACTATAAATTAGATAAAACAATGAGTAATTATTTCTCAGATCTACTTCTTCAGTCCTTTTAGTATGTGGATAAAGATAAATTTTACCCGTTGTTATAGTATAAAAACACCTTTTGAGGGTAGTCAAGTGGCTCAAATATACTCTTCATCCATAAGGAATGTCCAACTGGAAGTCAAATCCTATGCAGCATCGACATTTTAATGAGGTGAACATCATGTGAATATGCTAAGAGAATTAAACATGTAGTATATATATACGTAATATTATTTTTATCATTCAATACTTTATTTTGTACGTTCATGCAAAGAATGCCAGAGACATGTAATTGAAAGAAATTATGGTCCCTACACCCTTTAACATATTGGTCAGAGCTTCTTTTTTTTTTCAGAAAGCATATTATTGGACCCAATTGATCCCACTGAATAAAGGCTAAATCCACCTCTGTGTATCATCGTTGATGCACCATTTCTTTTACGAGGATTTATCAAAAAATAGTTTTTTTACCTCTTCAAGGTAAAATATATAAGGTCTGTCTGCATATATAATATTTTGTTCAGACCCCACTTTTATATATATATATATCGTTCACTTATGGCGTTTATGTATGCAAGGATGTATCTAGAGGGTCGGGAGGATATTCATACCAACTTTTTAGTAAAAAATTGCATTGTATATATAAGATATTTTTTTAACTTTTATATAATCTCCTGAATATAAGATAAGAGATGGTTTAGTGGTATAGGGGTTCAAAATTTACCTTAAATTTTCAAGCTAAAATCTAGATATTATACTTGAACTTTATAAGTGAAAATTCTAGATCCATCACGGCACGTGCTGTGATATTTGATACCAGATAGCAAATAGCAGAACTAACCAATGAACAAGGTTTTGACTGCATCTTCCTTATCAAGAAGTGCAGAAAAATTACTTTTCTAGTGAGTATATAATACCCCACCTTTTTATTAATTTAGTTGGACCATTTCTATATATATATATATATATATATGGTACCTTAAACAATGGATAAATAACACATAAATTGAGGGTTATATATGTGGATCTTCAGACATATACAAAATGAAATGTTAAAAATGGATCAAGTTATATTATTTATAAATGTAACTACAATTAACATCTCTATGATCTGACTTTTGCATAAGCTTTATTTATTATTTGTTTGTCTAGGAAAATATAGAATTCAAAATACATACAATCATAACTATATATCAATCTCAAATAAGTTGTGTTGGTTATATGAATTTTCAATATGTTTTTAGTCTAAACTCAACTCATTTCCTCAACAACAACAGCTATATCAAGTTGTGGTACGCTATATAAATCCTGATTTATCATTAACAGTTATTGTATCTCGGTCTCAAATTCAAATACTTTATCATCGTATAATAAAAATAGAATTCAAAATACAACAAAAATTGTATCTCAATGTCAAATAAGTTATATCAACTATATGAGTTCTCAGTGATCATAGTTTCCATCAAAACTCAACTCATCTCATCAATAACAATAATTATGTCTCAGTCCTAAATAAATTGGAATCGGTTGATCAACTCGTTTCATCATCGACTCGTCGTACCAAAAATAAAATCCAAAAACACATTGACAAGAATCATTGGCTGAATGTAATATTCGAAAACCCTTTCTTAAAATTAAAGTAGTCAACACTTGAAAGGAAAAGCAAAAAAGAAAAGAAAACAAATTAGTAGAAAAACAAGACTCTTTACAAAATTCTCACCAAACCCTACAATTTTCTTAAGAAATTCCATTAAAAGAAAATGATGCATGCTCTCAATATTCCAAGAAATTTATTTTGCCCTATTATTAATACAAAAATATACTAATAGCAATTACTACATAACTATTGTATTTAACTTCCCCATACAAGAAAGAAAAGAAAAAAAAAAGTCTGATACACAAAATATCTCGCGTTAACAAAATCGAACAAGAATACATACATTTCAAGAATGATGTTGATGATCATCTCCTCCATTATGCTGATTAGAAGAACCACTAGCATGACCACCACTTTGTCTATACGAGTTCATCGCCGCCGTCAACATCCCCCATTGCCCTTCTGCCGCCGTCCCACCGCCGCCACCGCCACGTGTCCCCAAAATTGGTTGATGAAAATTCATAAAATTCAATAACCCTCCTCTAATATTTGAATTCTCAATATTACTATTACTAGGAGATGCCCACATAGAACAATTATTAGGGTCATGATGACTAGTATTATTATTATTATTTGTCATCATATATAACGTTGTTGCTGGAATATGCCCAATTTGATGACTTGCTGGAATTGAACCATAAGTACTAGATTGTAACATATTACTCATATGGTAATTATTGTGTTGTAAGTCTTGATCTTCTGACCTCCGCTTAATTCGTCCAGTATTATTATTATTATCATTATCATTATCATCGTCATCACATAACTCCTCCTTCGCTTGTAACATGTTCAAATTCCCACTAGGGAAAAATGAATTATTTTCGGACGAAAATAAACCAACCCCATTAAAATAATTTCGGTCATGATAAACATGACCGAAATTATTAATATTATTATGTGCTAGGTAGTTACTAGCACTATGATGTCTAGAACTTCTTAAAGAAATATTAAGTGATGAATAATTAGCTGGAATAGTACCAGTACCAGTAGCAGCAATAACAGCAGGTTCAGCTTGTTGTAAGAGCCATTCAATAGTTTCACCATCAGATTTGTGACCTAATTCTCTAGTGAGTTGAAAAACCCTAGCTGCACATGTTGCTGGCATACGAATTCTTCGACCACGACCATCAACCTTTGTGTGTCTATCTTTTGTTGTTGTTGGTTTTTTTGCTTGTTGTTTCTTGTCTTGATTTTTTGATTTTTGGTTATGATCAACACAAGGTGCATCACTACTAGAGGTAGTCATCATGTGTAAAGAAGTGGAATTATAAGGATGAAGTTGTGATGAACATATTGTTGTTGTATGATCTTGATCTCTTTTTTCTAACAATTGTAAGGGGAAATTTGGTCTTTGAATGGAATTTCCAATATTATCATGATCATGATGATGATGGACATTTTCCATTATAAGAAAATTAAATTGGTAGTGTTTTTCTTTGTGTGGGATGTGTTTGAAGTGAGGGCTAAGGTAGATAGCTAGAAGTTGTAGTAATAGTAGTACATCTAATATGATGTATCTATCTATCTCTATTCTCTCTAATGGATGGCTCTCAAGAAAGGGTCTCTCTTTAGCGTAAAATCTGCGTACACTTTATTAATTTCAGATCCCACGTATAAAATTACGCTAGTTAAATGTATTAGTAGTATTACATATAATATGATGTATATATCTATTTCTATTCTCTAATGGATGGCTCTCAATAGAGTCTCTCTCTTCAAAGTAAAATTTGTATACATTTTATTATTTTCAGATCTCATGTATGAAATCACACAAATTGGATAAATCGTTGTTAATTTGTTAGTGTATTGACTGAAAGAAATAATTTATATTTACATTATATCAGTATAATTCAATTTGTTATGATTTAATTTTTACAAGTTTATTAATTACTAGTGTTTATTACTCCTATCAAATTTTATTTATAATTATCTTATAAGTAAGTTGATTGTACCAAGCTTTTTGCTGTTTGAAGTTTCTTGTTGATATATTTTTGGGTCAAAAGAGAGGAAAAAAGCTAAGGGGGAAAGAGAGAAATGAGTGAGAGGTGCTTTAAGCAACAAACATAATGAGTGGGAATGTATATGAGTGGGCTATGGGAATTGGAAAAGCTAATGTTAATCATGAAAGTAAATCTTTGTTTTTATGAGGGTATGATTGTAACTTAATCGAAAATTATTTTCTAGAAAGATGTAGTAGTAGTATTATGTAATTGAGGAAAAATCATAGTAATTCAATTGGTCAGTTATTTGAATTTTTACTTTATTGACGAGAATTTAATTTTCATGATATTGTAATCTTCTCTTTATTTCTCCTCTCTCTATTCTCAATTTAGAGGAGGGGGAATGTAATATAGTATGTAATTTTGTATGATGAAATGGTAAGTAAACGTTTGGTCATAAAATTTGGGCTTAATTTTGAAGTTTCAATTTAAAACTAGTGTTTTTTTATGAAATAGGTTATTTAATTTCAATTTCTTTAAACGTAAGATTTTAAATTACAAGCTATGATTTTAATCTTCTTAAAATGTAAAACTTGACCTATAAGTTCTTATTTTGTAAAAAATAGATCAATTGTTTTAAATTTATTAACAAACAAAGATATTTATGCTCCAGATGAATAGATTGATTACAACATGTGGGAGGATTATATCAATGAATAGTTAATTACTATTGCTATTGAATTATTAGATTTAGTGGATTTTTATAATGTGTATTTAATAATTTGTAATAGCATATAATTGCAAGTATTTATTTATAAAAAGAACATAAAGATATGTGATTTCTTAATGTGCATTTTAGAATATGTTGATATCTTATTTCTAAATTATGTTTATTTATTTGATAAGATTGTATAAGGATTAAAGAAATTTTAATAATTTTCATAAATGGTAGAGTACTACTCCTTCCTTTCTATTAAATCGATTATAAGTCATAATCACTACCTGCATTTCAAAAAAGTATGCACCACAAATAAAAGTTAATAAAGAAATAAATTTTCATGTTTACGAAAATAGAATATAACTTAAAAAATTTAAATTACAAATCGTAAATAAAATTTCAAATAAAAATCAATCTATTTTCAAATCGAAGTACAAGCAGACCTAATAATTATTGTGGTTGGAGGCAAGGTCCCTTCATTCAGACTCCACGTGTAGTGCTGCTTAATTATCATTCAATTCATAGACAATTAATGGAGGGAGAAAAGATATTTATTTATTTTATTTTATTTAAAAAAAGAAGATATAAAGTCAAGTGGATCCATATATATATAATCTCATTTGAGCAATCATTGTGTAATTCAACTTTTTTTTCATATTTAATCAACCATTGTGTTGGGAATTCAGGATCTTCTTTTAATGTCGATTTGATTGAAAGCTAATTTATGTGGGGTTTTCTACTTTTTTCATAATTCTTCTTTTTAATATATATATACTCTTTTTCAAATTACAAAAATTCCTTAAAATTTAAGTATTTCGAATACATCACTCAATGTTCCAATACATGCATCGCGTCTCGATTTCTGATACATCACTCAACATCTCGATACCTCACATCCTGATTTCGAATACATCACTCAACGTCTGATACATCGTGTCCAGATGCATTACCTTTGTTGATACAAGACACACTAGTCTCAATACATCGATCAACGTCCTGATACATCGCGTTCCGATATATTACCATTGTTGATACAAAACACATTTGTCACAATACATCGCATAAGAGTGATAAATTCAAGAATAGGAGAAAGTAGGGATTTTGTAATTCTTCCGAATGATAGAAAATTTTAGAATATGATAAAATAAGTTCTGTATTTAAGTAATTTTTTTCCATATATATGTTTGATGAGACTTATATAATAACCTTAAATTTGAAATGGAAAGAAAATGAAATACAAGATGGATTTCTTTAGTAGCAAGTGTATATGTATATTTTATTCTATTCGATTCAAATTATTTGTGGTGTTTCTCTTTTATATGTGTCTTTAAAGAAACTATTAGAATAATTAGAAGGATGTTTTTGACTATTTATTCTCGTCATTTATGTATTAAGATATAATTTATGTTTACTAAATATTTACGTTATATTGAGATATTTAATTTGTCTTCAAGAACAATTGTTATTAAAGATAAATAAGAAAAAAAATTAAGACAGCTACTTTTTAAAATTACGATAGATAATTTGAGACACCATTAAATTACACTTTAGTTGCAATTACGTTGAAAATATGACTTCATAACCATGGTTGAATATTAGTATAACGTAACAATTGAACTACCAACAACCTTACATGATTTAATTTTTTTTTGACTAACTATGATCTAAAAAATAATTTGATAGGTGTAGTTGCATGTAATTCTCAGTACTTAATTAATTATGGCCCCCCATAACTTGATTATGACTACTTTTCCATTCAAGTACATTTTCATCATCATTGACATAATCCAATTAGTGTTTGATTTGTTTTAAACTCTATATAGATTATGCTTATTAGTCATATCTGCTCCCCAAGAATTAAGATATGTTACTATAAGTGCTTCTCAATTAATGCACATTTTTAAGGAATTAATTAGCCTAATTACTTGGCCAAGTACACAATCAAATGTACATTTCTTAACTTAATTGTCATCATGACTTATAGACTTATATATAGTTGCATATGTACTTTTATTCTCTCTATGAAATAATCAGTAGTACTCTCTCCGTATTTTACTTGACCTTCTATATCTTTATTTTACTTATGTATTTTAGTAAATAAATAGAATTTTATTACATAAAGTAGCATATTAGTTAAACTTAGAGTTATAAAGCATCATTAATAAAAGGGAAAAAGGAAAAATATATTCTGAACTATCGTAAATGATATATGCAGATACCTCCGTCATACTTTTGGGATATTGGTGTCCCTGTCATCCGAAAACTATAGCATATATGCCATTCACTGTAACGGAAGACTAAATATGGACATGTGGCACAATCTTATTCGTCAATCCGATATTTAATAAATGTCGGGTCGGTGGATAAGATTATGACACGTGCATATATGTTAGTATAAAGGGCATATATGCTCTAGTTTTTGGACGGCAAGGACATCAATGTCCCAAAATTATGACGGGGGTATCTACATACATTTACGATAGTTCGAAGGTATATTTATCCTTTTTCCCTAAATTTATTCAGTAAAATACATTTTAATTTTAAAAAGTATCAAATTATCAAGTAATATAAAACGGACGGAACAATATTTGTTGGTTCTAATCATATACTCCCTCTGTTCCTAATTATTTGTCCATTTTTTCTTTTATAGTTGTCCCTAATTATTTGTTCATTTTGACAAATCAAGAAAGGACAAATTCTTTTTACCTATTATACCTCAATTAAATGACTAATTATTTTGAAAAATGTAGAATTTTTCATCCACTTAATAATTAATATGGGTAAAATAATAAACTTACTATGTCATTAATTATTTTCTTAATAGGTGTGTCAATTCGTGGACAAGTAATTAGGGACTGGGGAGTAGAAAGTACGGTTACCATAATCCACGACAAAGTCACGTTGTGTTCCGAATTTTGACATAATTGTTCGTTTACTTTTACCTATTTATAGTAGACTTTACACCTGTTGAAAGCTAATAAATAAATTATATACTTTATTAAGATATTTATATTATATATATAGTCTTTTTTCAAAATATATGTTAAAGCAGATAAATAAAAGTAAAAAATTATTTTTAGTATAGTGAATAAATAAAAGTGAATGAAAAAAGTGACAGTAATTTCTAAGCGTAAATTAATTGTAAGAGAAAATGACAAAAAATAAAACATATCCTTTATATTTGGGAAAATAAAAAGAAATAGTTGGCTAAAAAGAATTTTGAAAGAAAGGGAACTCTCATTTGAATTTAATTTGACGATCTATTTTTTGTGTTTGGTGCAATTTTTGACATTTTATGTCCATCTCCAATGTCTCACGACTTTTTTGATAGTGAAATTTATGTGATTTGATAGAATTATAATTAAATATAACTCAATCTCAAGAAATGAATATTGTTCAAAATTATATAACGAGGAACATATCATTCCTATATGATATTGTGGAATATGTAATTATTTCATTAATTATTAAAAATTTAAAATCCATGAACTTGTTTTTTGAAATACTAAAGAAGTAGAAGAAGAAGAGGACGCTAGAATTTAGGAGACAGAAATAATTACTACTCCTATAATATTTAGTGGTTGTACAAAATATGAATCATGATAGAAAATTTAAAATTTCTTCATCTTTAATTAGATATTTCAGATTTGAGCTTTAAAAGATTAAAAAGAATCTTATTAATTAGAGGACTATCCTCAAACTCTATTCTATATGAATTTGAATTTAGTCGAATTTTAATATCGTACCAGACATGAAAACTAGAAAAATAATATATATAGGTGGTTGCAAGATTCACGTGAGATGCCAGCTCCTGTTGCAGTGACATAATGGAGATAGATGTCTTACCATCCATTCTAGGCTTAAATCATTCAAACAAAATTGTCGGAATGTTGCTTTTTTTTTTTAAATCGGTGTTCGGAGCCTACATTCGAGCTCAGATTAAATCTAGATCACGCATTGCAGGATTCATTCGAGGGTGACGCTCCCATCAGAATGTTGCTGCTTATTTTAACTAGGAATAACAATTCTTTTTAATTTTTTTCCAAAACTTTCATCTTTTTACTTCTTCAATAATTTGAACTCACAAACTAAAGATCGAGCTAATAATTTGTGTCTCACTTCCCTTTTTCTTTAAATAAAACTAGTTCTCCATACTCAATTTACTTATACATTTGGATGGAGAATTCATTTTGCATATTTTATTTTCGATGATAATAATATTAGAGTGAAAATCACTTTCTCCTTGGCTTGTACTTTAAAATTAAGCAATACTTAGTACATTTTTTTAATATATAAATTAAGGTGATGCTTCACTACTAAAAACATGTCCAAAATTGACAAATAAAAATTAATCATTTTTTTAAGAAACCAAGTTGGTGAAAATTCAGAAAATAGAAAAATCGATAGACACAATCGATTTATTATTTTTTAAAAAAATCAAAACTTTGATCAACTTAATTATTTTAAAAAGTCAACCAAATTATCAATAGACACAATTGCTACTTTAATTTTTTTAATTAAAAAAAAAAGCAAATCGAATTCGGTTTATTTTTTGTCTCAAAAAAGAGCTTGAAGAGTATAAATTAAAGACGAAAATCTTAAGCACTTTCTTTTTTTTAAGATATTAATAACATATACTCCCCCCGTCTCATTTTATATGTCATCGCTTTCTATAAATAGTTGGACCACAATATTTGTCATTTTATAAAATGTATGCATAAATTACCATATTTTGCCTATTATACCCTTGATAAAATAGTTAATTAATCTTGTCATTTATTAATAAAGTTGACTTAAGAAAATATTAAATAAGGGTAGAAGGGTAAAGTTACATCATTTCTTAATGCAAGTGCAAAGTAAAAAAGTGACATATAAAATGGGACGAAGGAATTACTACATAAGCATACACTTAAACTTGGTCTTAATTAGCTAGCAAGCATTATAATTTCTAACTTTGAGAGTTTATCCAGATAGCCTAATTTGTCTTAACTGACAATTAAACACTCGAACTTGTTTCCATTGTGCCTCGTAATTCGCAAACTCCTGACATTGACGTGTCACATAATTTTTGGAGGTGTTTACAAGATCATTTTGTATGTCGGGAGTGTACAGTGTACTCAACTGATACAATAAAGATAAATTGATCAGGTATTTAGATGCGTATACTCAATAATAAAGTACTTACTTATCTGCTAAGACCAAATTTTAATGACTATCTATGTATTATGCATTGAAAGAGGCATAGAAAAAAGAAGGCAATTAATTTAGTTGCCAAGTGGGGAAATTAATTTAAGTTTGCATGATTTTCAATATGTTTGTAGAAATTGAAAGTGATATTGTTTCCAAATGGTTTTAATTTGAAGTGTCAATTCCACCCCTTCTGGCAAAGTTGGTGGGTAGGCTGACAATTCAATGTCGGCCTCAAGCACTCAAAACTTACTTGAGTGTTTTTGTATTTTCCCTTCCATACAAAAAGTACACATATATAATTGGCAAAATAAATATCTCTAAAATAAAAATAATATATGTTCAATTAAATATAAAGAGTTCAAGTACTAGAGAGGAGAGGAGTTATCATTATAATTATATCAAATTTTCGCGGTTATAACTTATATTTCTACTACCCATCATCTCCATCAGCACAACTATCATTAACATCATCGTCAACTTTCACACGTTCTTCAGCACCATTATCAACTACCAACCTCAACTAACTCCACCATTACAACCATGGTCTCCGTCATCACAATTATCATCAAATTTATTATTAAGAACTAGCACCAATCATCAACAATTCAGCATTACAAACCATGCATCTCCGCTCTATCACTAGTGAACATAAATGTTTTTTTTTTAAAAATGATTTTATTATATTAAATTTATATGTTTTTCTAATATTTAACTACTTTTTATTTGTATGGTATATTTATTATATTTAAAAATAAATTAATTATAATAACGTTTAGATATTGAAAAACAATCATAATCATCCATTGTTCAGAAGATCTATAGAAACATCATAATCAAATGTGCATTCAGATTCATATATTTTAATCTTAATACAAATAAATGAAACCTAGCTAAGTAAATTTCGTAATAAAGTTACTAAATGCTATAGAACCCTAATCTCTCCCTAGCTCCACCCTTAATGATGGTGATTGGCTTAATTAGGTATCGCTTGTTTCCTTTTCAAACTTCCATTAGAGGCCATTTTGGACATATAATTTTTTTTAATGTTGTTAAGTGATACTTTATGCCAAAGCCAAAAATTTCCTCCAAATTAGATTTTTTTTTTTTCTTCAAGTAAAAGAAAATCTTCCCTCACAAACTTTAATATTTGTCAAATTTTTTTATAATATATGTCCAAATACAAACTTAACTTTCAAGTACATCATTTCAACTTTAAAATATCATTATTTTTTTCCAAATATTACTCAAAATATATCCAAACACTTGGTGTTTAAATGTCAATCTTTATCTTAAATAGTATTAGTAATAGATTGTTTATTGTTTGTTAGCATCTTAGATTAAATTATCCTAAGTCACTTTCGTTATTACGTACTCCCAATATGATTTTGATATAAACTGTCTTATCATAATTTAATTTATAAGTCCTGATTATAATTGATTTGATATAGACTTTTGTGTGTGGGGGTGGGGGTGGGGGGGGGGGGGAGGGCTATAGGAAAATTGAAGTGTAATCAATTGCGGCGTGATTGATTAATCACTAATTTAGTTAAGAAAAAATATCGCAAAATAAACATGTAGGGGTCTTCATGGTTAAGGTTTTATTACGAAGAAAATCAAATCAATTAAATCGATTTTTAAGTGTTAAGGAACATGGAACCAAACAAATTATAACTAAGTTGATTTTTTATTGTTTCAATTTTTGTCAATTTTTTATAGTCATATATATATAACAGTATACTTTCAATCACATATCAGTTTGGTTCTATTTCAATATAACACTATAGAATCAAGTACTCATATAATCAAGTTATACACACAAGTGTAGCTTCCTCTAAAAAATCATAGAATTATCGAAGAATTTAGGAGTTAAATCCTCATATGGTCACAACAATTTATTGAACTTAACAAGTAAATTAAAATCATTTAGGTTTTTTCTTTTTATTTCAATAAAGTTATTCAAGTTCACATATTTATCTTATTACAAAGTACTATTGCTATAAAGCCCTTTTAAAAGTGAGACAAAATGTTTAAAACAGTCTCTTAAGTTTAGAATTTGGATTTAAATGACCTTTATTCTTTAACAATGAACACTAATAATCCTTAAGTTTTCAATTTAGTTCTGCTTTTAGATTTTCTGTGAACATTAGTATATTGTAAGAAGTCATAAAGTTGTAAATGTAAATTGAATTAAAATTAAAATTAAAATTAATATTGGGGGACTTCCAAATATCTAGTTTTTAATTATTATACATATCATGTGGCACATCGTTTTCCATTTGGATGGCTTCATCAATCCATCTTTAATGTTCATTACCTTAGCTAGAGTCATTACAATAAATGAAACATTCAGTAGGATTTTTCTTTTAGCGGTAATTGAATTAATGTTATTACATTCAGAGTCGTTAAAGTCTTCTGCAACTTCAAAATTTATATAAAATATTAATTATAACTACTCATATTTATTATTATCTCTAAATATATTCGTGGTGAGCATGCAAAGGGTTTAACTTCAACATCTCCTATTATCCCTCTAAGGAAATATCCATGTATTCAACCTTGTCTTGCTATTTAAATTTTAACCCTCTTGATAAATCATCCAAATTTGCTTACATTTTTTTCAAAAAACAAACAATTACTTGAAAAGGTTATCACTAACTAATTGAGTTACATATATATAACATTAGTTCACTTCCAAAATTTTCAATCCCTAGAACCACTTGTGTAGGTCAGGATTGAGAATTGGAGCCACGCCCTACCTTATGATCGTCAGCCTAAGTCAAAAGCTTTCAGTAAACTATTGAAGCTATCGAGAGAATGGTGATAAAGATTACCGACTTTATGTGCAAGAGCAACATTGTATTAAAAAATCAGAAACATATGACCCTATTTCAATAATTGCTTTCAAAACAATGACACTTCATGAATAGTTAGATATAAAAATAAAAACTCTAAAAATATATGACACTTCACATTTACATCCAATAATTCCTCAGCCAGCTATCATCACTTCCACATAACACAATAAAAGATCTTTCATGAAAATGATGTATCAAAGAATAATTTATGACATTAAAGTCCTGTATAGTGCTCAAAAGATTACAACAGTATGTAGATTTTACAAGTCACATACATATATTCAAATGAATACTAGATATAGAAAAATGTATTATTAATGTAGTTTCACATGTTATAAAAATGTATATTATAATTTTTTATCCACTATTGACTTGACACAGATTAAGAATGGTCATTTTATCGAACCACCCTTATCAAATATAAGTCATCTAAACATTGGAAAATAAATATTACTAGTATTCAATAACTAGGGTAAAATAGACACAACATAAACTGGACAAATATTATTAGACATTTCAAAATAGTATAATAGACAAGTAAAGATCGACGGAGGGAGTAATTAACAGCAAAAAAAAAATGTGGAGATTGGAAGCTTGCATCTGAGATATATATATATAGAACATATTTTTATATCAGAGCCAGATTTCGATCCTGGGACCTGTGGGTTATGGGCCCACCACGCTTCCGCTGCGCCACTCTGATGGTGTTGTTATTTCATTGCGGTTAATTTAAAAAAAGGTAGATAAACCTTTGAACTTCCATAAAATGTTTACTTTGCCTTCTTTTTCCATATTCTTTCTATTTCAAAATAATTGTCAGAATTTCACGTTTCGAAAGTCAATTTGATTGAAATTTAGATATTTGAAAACTATACATAATGTACTATAAATTGTAATTTTTCTCATAAATATGATGGAAAAATATATCTTAAATGGTAAAAGTTCATACCGTTTGATTCTAAAATAGAAATTGTGAAAAATAAAAAAAGAAACAGAGTAGTAGTATTTTCACCAGGGGCGGACCCACGTGTAGAGTTTTGGGTGCTCGAGCACCCATTGACCCCGACGGAAACTTTATATATGTGTATAGAAAATACTTAAAATGTTATATAATGTTTGTTTCAGCACCCATTAAACAAAGTGTTCCATGGACGCTGTGGTTCTGAAGTAGGATTCTAGGAGTGCTGGTGCCCTTCATTGAGGGTTCGAGCCCCTGCGACAACACCTAATTTTTTGTTGAAAAACGGCCAACAGAAACTTCTTGACTTCTTTTTCAAAATTTTGCTTATATTTCTTTTTGTTTTTCCACTTTCCTATTTTTTGTATTTCATTTATTAATTAAATTATAAAAATATTAGTAGTAAACTTCTAGAAATAATTTTTTTTTGGCTTGTTAAAAGAATTGAGCACCCACGATCATCGAATTCTGGATCCGCCACTGATTTTCACTCGCCACCATATTTATTGTTTTTGTTTTCACAAGAATATAATTTGTTAATCTTTTTTTAAGAGAAATGATTTTCTAACTCTTTTAAGTTTCATGTCCTTTTTATAAGACATTTCACTTTTACACAAACGGTGAGTGAATAATAATTATAATTAGCAAAAAGAAAATACTATTACCATAGTTACTACGTTTCACTGTCAGCAGAAAAAAAATATACAAAGAAGGAAAATATTTTCTAATTTTCGTATGTTTTGATTGATCAAAAATTTTGAAAACATTTTATCTAAAAAAACGAGTTCGTTAAATGAGGAAAGTGATTATTTTCTTAAAATGATTTTCACTCTCTTTCGCATTAGTATTCTTGAACATGCAACAAAAAATTACTTACTATACTTACAAAATGTTTTTTGTCAGTGGAGTTGTTTTCGATAAAACCCTCGACTCAAAAAAAAAAAAAATCAAAGCAGTATTGGAAAGAAAATAATGTTAGCAAAAGAGCAAGATAGAACACTGCAAAAGAAGCAATAGATAATAGTAAAAATAGAAGAAAAGTCGCTACACTAAAACAGCTGAGCTTATGAGACTGTAATATTACTGTACTGTCAATGCTAAAAGCAATTCGTTAGAAAACTCAGCAGTGAGTAATAAGAACTATGCCTCAATCCCAAACAAGTTAGGATCGGCTATATGAATAGTAATAAAAGCTCTCTATGTTGTAGAAATGACCAACTTCATCAATGCTAGCTGCAAAAGAGAAGATACTATATTCAATGTACAAAACGCGTACCCAATCTAGATTGTACAAGTATATCAGATGAGATGATGTATGCAAACTACTGCAGAACTCATTTGGTGCTGAACCCACAAGAAGTCTCAGAAAACGTTCAACAGTTGTGATAATTCAAGCAGCAGTGACACCTCAAGATCACATGAAGACGGTGGCTCAAAGGCAGATGAGTTAGCCCCATACTCTTGGCCCAAAATGACAAACCAAAGATATTCAACGGAAGTTCTATCACCTATTTAGTAGAGCTTAAAATAGCTCCGCGCCTCAAAATGTATAATCTCTAGACGCCAATGTAATGCATCAGTTCATCTTCAAACGGAAAGTTAGTTCCAATGGGTCTAGCAAGAGGTCCAGTTTACTAAGTCAAGTCAGAATATCAACTAATTTTTGGAGGAGGTGGAATAGATGGCTCTCTGTGATGAAATAACTTGACCAGCGACCTACGCTCGCAGTCCTGCAGAAACATTCAAACATATGATGAAGTTCCACAGACTTGCTTTAACACAAGTAAAGGACACCAAGTTTTGGGTGCAATTTTGTTACAATATAAGAACTTCACAACTCAGCAGAACAATGGAGCAATTAGTGGAACACTTATGTTCAAGCAAACAAAACAACTCAGTTGAATGTTCCTTCAGGGACATCCAATAAAATTGGAGAGAAGATATGCACAGCCGCTGTGCAAGGATGACATGCACAAACCGAGAGTTGGTGTGCACATACAATATTCCAACAAAATAATGACACTGAGAGCATTGTGTTACATGTTCAGTTCTCAGGTTTGATGGAAGATAAAGCAGCACAAGTGACTACAAGTTGTCCGACCTCAATAACATGTCAACCATTACTTTTGAAAAAAAGGTGTTAACGTTTCAAAATGATAACACTGTTGCAAAGTCAAATTACAAATAGCTTCTCTTAGTTAGCAGATATATTGAAGTAGGATATAATGCTGCAGAAACATATCTGGCAAGACAGTTAGTTTTCAAGAGCAAGCAGACGATTCAACAGTAACCATATGTATGTGACTTCTGCAAGAGCTGTAAATAAAAAGAATTAAAGTGACCTGAAGACACCTTACCTTAAACATATTTAAATGGAATGGTTTGTCTGGATTCATTCTCTTCAGTTTTAGGAATGTAAATGCGAAGCTTAGCTGGTCACGTGAAGTAAATCGATCAACTTCGTTGAACCAGAGGCAAGAGAACAAATTTGACATGGGTGTATGTGCTCTAACAATAAAAGAACCTTCAGGCACATCTGCAATACACAAAAAAGCCATAATTAGTTCAACAAACTGCATATGAAGACAACGAGAACAGGATAAATAGTAAGCACTAAGTGGCACATACAGCTTGGCAGAGGAGTATTTGGATCTGAAGGGTCAAATTTGGTAAGACCGTCAGATTGGTAAAATGAAAACTGTTCATCAATAGCAGTGTGATTGTACTTATTTAGACGCTTATTTTGGAGTACTTCATCCCAAACACAGTGCCGAGTATAATGATTTGAGATGGCATACTCAGAGCCAGTTTGCCACAAGAAATGATCAATTATCAACATTGGATCGGTTGCGAGCCGCAGTTTGCTATCAAGCCAAATAGAGTACCTAAAAGTTGCCACAATAGGAGAACAAATTCATCTTCAATTGGAGCAAGATACATAAAGAATAAAATCCAGATAGGGATATGGATAATCACCTCGAAGAAGGAAAGAGGCGATGTGACAAAAACTTTGGTACTTTCCCTGTTTTACGCATATCTGTGTACGGTAAGTTCTTTACGACAACTAATTTCCACAAACCAACAAATCCACCATCATCAGGTGCATTTCCTTCTTTGGAGAGTGTCGAAAGAGTTTCCTCATCAACAAACATAACAAAACATACATTCTTCTTTGAGTACTCACTCATCTGAAAAGGCAAGGATCAATCCAAAGTAAGCACATGTTGCTATATCCTAACCTGCTCTTCGGCTTTCCAAAGATACCATCTGACAAATCTGTAGAATGCTAAATTGAGTCACTTATTATTATAGAAAACTGTCGTATTCGGGATACATGTTTTAGAAAGTCTTTCATCTTCACAGAGCTATTCAACATTTCTGATTTACAAGTTTTTTTATGCAACTGCCATTTCTGAGAATAGAGAGAGCAAACTCAGTTGAATACTGCAAGGTCATTAGAATGAGAATGAAGAGAAAAGGAATTTTCCAGCCCTTCCTGGTGTTTTAGAACTTCAGAATGGATATAATAAAAAAAACTCAACGTACATCATTACATGAGAGAAAAGTAAATATAAAGAAAAAAGTAAGCCAAATCATTACCAATCTGCTTGTCGGCCTTCTTAAAAAATCAGAGCTTCCAAATATACATGATGATACGACCACTCTGCACGCACTCATGTATTTTCTATCCTCCTCTTTCAAATCAAATCCAGTACTTGGGAACCCTTCAGCTCCCCTCACAAAACCACAATGAACTGTTTGATTTACAGCAAAAAATGATTGTTCTCTTTCTTCAAGGGTCTGATGTCCACCAAATCTGGGTTCATGAGCATCAATATGGGAAGCTTTCTTTTCTGTTTCCATATATCCCAAGGAAAAATGGGTGAAATTCAAAAAGTCCTTCGGTTCACTAAGCAAATCGACGGAATCCTTAAATGCTACCTCACAGGGAAAAAAACCTGAAAATCAAATAGAAACGAAATGAAGATTTGCAGATTTTCAATATTTTCTGCTTACTCTGGAAATAGTCCCTTCAACTTCCTAGTTTGTATACAGCATTTTACCAAGAGATGTCAACAAAGGGATAGACCACAAAATTCTTTGATAAAATACATGACAGATGATTAAGTAATCTTGCTTAGCAGGCCATATGTGCTACAAAGATGAAGCTTATCGAAAGCATACTTATCTTCATTATCAACCTAATTGTATTTTTCATGGAACCTTTTCTAAAAGAAACTTTTGTTTCTTTAATATATTCTTTTGAGGAATACAAAACTCATGTTTCTTTAAAATTGTGTGCTATGACTATAATGCAATTTGGATTTACTACTCGCCAGTTTTCTCCAAACGAGGCCATTTCGCTGCAGTAAGATGGAAAAGGAAGATTGTTCATACTATAATCAACCTACCTAAGCTTTCTCAACCTTATAGTTTCCTGCTTGTGTAAACTCAGATAAAAGTATACACAAGGATAGTAAAAGCAAGACTTACGCTGCCTACGGGGTTTCTTTGTTGGGCGGTCAGGGACATCATGCGCAATAACATCTTTTCGCATTTCTCTCCAAGGCAACATGTTGGGTTCCAATTTACCTGCAAAGAACAATGGGAAAACATGTAACATCTAAACTTAGAAAAAAGTTGCCAAATTTTTATGAACTCAAAATATGAGAAGCTCGTATGACTAAAAAAGATTTGTTATCCTTCAACTAGTGGTTAGGATATTAAAGCAGCCAAAGAGACACCGACTGCCCATAAGATACTCGCAGTAGTATGCTCATCTACAAGTATAAAACTCCTAGAAAGAGTAGCAATTGCTTGCAGATACCACTTATTACTTACTAACATTTAAAATCATAAATGAAAGAATTATAACATCTAACGCGCTAGAGGATACAGCACGGACAAGTTTAAAGCTTTACAGCTCAAGTTTGGTCAAGAAAAAAAGACGCCCAAGATGGAAAGCATGCGACTTCTACTCCTTCCTATCTAGAGTCATGTCCTCGGTAATACGAAGCTGCGTCGTGCCTGATTCTGCAAAAATGCATAACTTTTGGATGATGCAACAATCAACACGCCCAATGATCTGTTTGAAAAGTCCGAGCAACATAGATTTTTGGTATACTTCTTGCCTCCAGACGCTTTTTCGCCCCAATACAACAACATACTCAATGTAATCCCACACGGGTCTGGGGAGAGTAGAATGTACCAAAACCTAATTCCATACCTTAGGAACTAACTCGGCTTAAGGAAAAGCATATCAAAACATATCCCACATTTGCCCTAATATTACTAAAATTTATTACTTACCTCATTTAAAAAAGACAAAATGCAAGAACCATCAGTTTAATAACTACAAATATGATAATAATGAAATTGAAACTAGTTTTGTTTCTCACCATGGAAGTGCATTCCTAAGCCAAAAGCCGCCAATGAAATCAAGCAGAGCACAGCAAGTACAAATACACAAAACAGCAATCCCCTATTTGTAAAAAGACTGAACTTCCCTCCTCTTCCACAGCTTCTAAAACAGTTCTTGATTTTATCCAAAAACTTGTAAACAAACCCAGTTATGCCTCTTCTCACTTGGAAGAGTTCAGTATTGTTCTTATACAGAGCCATCACAACATCCCTCCAAAACCCTTAAACATCAAACTCCTCATCTGCCCAAATCAAAATTGATACAATTTTTAAAAAAAAAATCAATAACTACACAGAATCATTCATCGTAGACAACAAATACATTGTAGAAATGCGTATATTAAACAAGAAATTACCGATTTTCACAAAAGAAATCTGCATCGGCATTTGTATATTGATTTTGTGTTTCAGATCCCTTTTTCACCTGAGCTGTTCTTACTTTCACCACTGTTGGCTATAGTCTAAATTTAGTTTATAGTGTCTTAAATATATTAAAAATAAATATCCATTTTTACTTATTCAATGTGAAAAAATATATTTTATTTTTTATTTATTTATTCAGTATACTAAAAATACTCTTTTACTTGTTATTTATGATGGAGTGAGAAAAAAATATGTTTGTTCATATTTTTGTATTCAGAATTAACTGCTTATTTTCTAAATTTAATATAGATATTATGGTAAAATACTTGCATGCGTTCGGAAGAGCAATTTATGACTTCAAATCATCGTTCGAATCTTTTAATTTTTTTTAAGATGTAAAACTTGGCTTTATACTATTGTTGACTAGTGTATATTTATGAAATTGTGTGTATTTGAAAGTTTGTAATTGTAAATATTTTTTTTATTTCTCATTCGAAGCCCGCATTGGAGCTCCAACTAAATTTGGATTGGGCACTGTAGGGCCCATTCGGGGATGGCGCTTGACCGCTCTCAACAGGATTTTCTCCATACTAGGACTGGAACACAAGACATCTGGTTAAGGGTGAAACACTCCCATCCAGGGGAGGAGCTACAACCACTCAAGGGTGGTCAGCTGAACACCCTTCGCCGAAAAATTGCATTATATACAAAGGCCAAATTTTGAGTTTAAGGGATAAATAATTGATGTTGAACATTTTTTATGTAAAATCTCCCTTTGGCGCAGTGGTTGAGCTTGCTCATTTCTGCCCGGACTTTGCGGGTAAGTGCACAACTTTTTTTTGATTTTATTTGGAGAGCAGAACACAATCTTAAAACACCATTATTCTTGCATCATACATTTATTAATTTTAATTTACTTGAAATTCTTAAATGTTCCTCAAGTTGCTTAATTATTAATATTACAATTTTAATAATATAGAGTAACATATATGAATAGTTATTTTAATTTTGAAATTTATATATTTAGATATCATGTATTTCTAATTTTGTCTAGGATATAATGCACTTTAGTCAAAGGGTGAAAACAAAAAAATCCAACATTTTTCATTAAAAATTGTGTTTATATATGTTAACAACTTTAAACCCAAAGCTAAAATCGATACATGTGTTTTATCTTCTTCTTTTTTTAAGAAAAAAAAAATCTCTGCTAGAGTATGATTTATGTTTCGTAAAGCTAGGCGCATTTGTTTAATCAATATTTCACTTTATATACAATGATCATATATTTTTATCATATAAAATCAATGCATCAAAAAGAAAAAAACACGATTGTTTGTTTTTTATATCGACAAATGTTGGGATTGTTCATTGTAGAATTTCTAGGTTAAACAAATAATATTTACTCACTTATTAGAAAGAAAAAAAATCCTGAACACCCTTGATAAAAAATTTGGCCCCGCCACTGCTCCCACCAGTGCACCACAATCCATGTTGGTGGCAAACATTTATTAGGAATATGGAGATATGTGGTTTATTAATGCAACACCTTAGGATATTTAGACATCTTGTTTATAAACTATGGTTTACTCATTTGGTAAGATCGTTTAAGATTTGAATTTTTTTAATCATTTTCAAAACTTGTGGATTTTCAAGTTTATGATAAAATATATAATATAGAAATTCAAATCACATATCAAAACAAAATGTTGACCTCATATAAATCTAATTCCATATCGCTTTAGATTAAGGGGATGTTCTGAATGTACCTTTTGAAAGATGGATAAAATGTAACTTTTGAAAGAAGAAAATGATTGAAACTATATAAGAGGGGATGTGGATGTACCGAGACAAGTCGTCGAGCTTGAACTGCTTTGATTTTGTAATGTTTGCACAGGTGATGAATAAATATAGTTGTCATTACAAAAAAATCATATCGCATGTTTACATGAGACCTAACGTCAAATATTGTCGGTTCAATAAATTACACAAAATCATTCATTGTGATTTGTAAATAGCACATATATATCGACTACTAATATATAAGTCGGGATAACCACACAGCTCGTCAACATGTCTGCATCAGCTGTGTGGTTTCCGCACGTATATAAATAGATTTATATTTTTGCCCTTGGTATACTATATTATTACTTCACTTATCCTGTACAATTTTGTAAATAAAGCCATATTCTGCTGCTTTTTTAGGATCCTTGAAGTGCTACAACTTCAGTACTTTATCAATTTATATTTTACCCTTAATATTGTATTTTATTACTTTAGTTGTTTTGTACTTTTCCGTAAATAAAGTCACATTTTTGTGCCTTTTAAAAATACTTAAAGCCATTCTTCACTTTCTTCATTATCTTTGTTTGCTACTGTTTATTCCAACTTCTTATAATTAATAATTAATGAGAAATGTAAATTATTAAATTAGGATTAATGAGAAATGTAAATTATTGATCTAATTAATGAGAAATATAAATTTTAAATTTAATACTACGTTCATTCCAATTTTAGTAACAGTATTTGACTAGATACATAAGTTTGAAAAAGAAAAGAAGGCTTTTCAAATTTGTATTCTAAAATAAGTCTCAGAAAACATATTAAAATGTATTTAACTCTAGAAATTTCATATGTGCCACATAAATTGGGATAACGCGAGTAACATATATTATTTAAAAATTGTGTTAAGAATACAATAAAATACAACTTAAAGTATTTAAAAACATGTTGAAAAATTGATTAACTCTCGAAATTTCACATGTGTCATGTACAAATTGGGATAGGAAAAATATTATTTTAAAATTATGTACTTAAATTGATTAACTCTCAAAAAATCACATGTATCACATATATTATTTGAAAAGTACGTTTATAATATTATAAAAATAATTAACAACAAAATCATATAAATTACAACAAATATAGTAATATATATTGGTCCGGACTTACCCGGACTTTTGTATCTAGTATATAGTAGAAATGTGAACATTAAATGAGAATTTACCAATTCATTTCAATTCAGATGTCCATCAATAAAAGTGGGTTAATTGAATTTCTTGTTTTTATGAGAGATGTGCATCAATATTTACACAATAATTTTGTCTTGTAAATGCTTTCGTAGTAAAGTCCTTTGTAGCCTCAAATTCTACGACCTCAGAAAATTTAAATTGTAAAATTTATGATTTTATTTTCTCTTTGATAATATAGAATGTAACTTTTTAAAAAAAAAAAAGAGAGAGTATAAAATGTACATTGAAAAATGAAAAGAAAAATGATCACTTTTTAACAAAAATATTTTAGAAGTTACAGTAATAAATAATATTTTTATAATAATATTCAAGATAATATATTAAAATACATGTTTAATATCAATTACGGATCTACATTCAAGTTATAGGTGCTTAAGCACCCATTACATTTTAAATTCAACACAATTATTTATGTAGGTAACCTATAGTTGTGAAATATAATAGTTCCAAAAATAACAATTATGAAAAACAAAAAAAAGTCACATTAATTTTTATTTTTTTTACCTATGTGTATTTTATTTTTCAACTAGACAATTACGGATTGAACACATAAAAGACTACATGAAAGTTTGAATTTGATTTACACAATACATGTAACATCAACGGGAATATGTAAACTGAACACCTTGTTTAAGAGAGTTTGGAGTCTTTTATTACGTGTGAGGGTAGATAGAAGAGCAGCGGGATAATGCCTGAGCGGGTGCGGCTGTGGAACGACACTAGAAATTTGAGACTTAGGCAGACATCAGTTGAGCTAATATCAACTAAATGTTTCCGAAAAATAACACAAACACATGCTACAAAATTTCTAACCCACTTCCCTACTGAGGTATGTATTGGATCATAAGATAATTTAAACGAAAAGCTACACAACATTCTGACCATTCCATAATCCACCGACAATGGTCGAAGAATAGAGATGCAAACAATGCTGATCTAGTAGCGCATATTAATGCAAGCATAGTCCATTTACGGTAGCCTTCCTAAAAAAAAGGCACAGAGACTCCCACCACAATCAAACCGACTGAGTTCATCAGTGGTTTATATTTGTTATGTATAAGACCAATGTGTTCCCCTGTTTTAATCTTAATATGAACGGCCTATGTGTATATTTTAAGGTTTGAAGTTAAAATTTAGCTTTTATATCATTTTATTGAAACGTCATTGCACTTGAATAGTGTTATGAGTTTAACCCTCTGTCGGTTGAATCGTGCCTAGTTGCGATAATTATTAACGTTGTCGATTCATAATAATAATCACGTTTACATGTGTTATCGACAATACATAATTTTTTTAAAAAAGATATAGTACCATTCAGATCTCTTTTTACAAGTAGTGTGTTCTTATTTTAATCATTGTTGGTGCCTGTCTAATCAATTTTAAGACTTGTATGTTCTTAGTTTGTAGTGTGTATTAACTCATTCCACTATTTTTGAAAGTAGATGTTGTTGACGTCTAAACATTCAGGATATGCAAATTTCACTATTTCAGAAACGGAATGTTGTTTGCTTAAGATACTAATATAAAATGGGTCTTGAATTTCGTATTTTCTTGAGAGAGAAATGTGAATCAATAGTTGTGCATTTTATCTTGCAGATGTTTTCACATTAGTACTGATCTGAGCTTTTAATCCACTGTCGGTAGGCTTGTGCTTAATGAGATTTGGACTTACTTATGTTTACTTTGAATTATACATTTATACTCTGCACGCCTTAAGAAACAATAGTTAATAATTTGTTACAGTGGTTATACTAATTAATGCATGATCTCATATTTAAAACTCTCTCTTGGGAATAGTCTGTGTGACAAGTCTCACTTTCAAGTCGGTTTTATTCAACGTATTAGTGAATTTGCACTCCAAATATTTCATTTTGATCCTACTCAATTTGAACCCTTGGACTCTAGAGTTTGTTTCCGAACCTCCAACCTCTTATTAACTCTATCCCGCGTCTTATCTCTCAGTACTATGTCATCCGCAAATAATATACACCATAGCACCTCATTCTGAATAGACAACATCAACTCATCTATCACCAATACAAATGATCTTTGATGTAGCCCATCTCAACACGGAAGTGCTCTGAGTCTCCTCTCACCATTCTAATTCGAGTCTTGAATCCATCATACATGTCCCTTATTGCCATAAATAAACCATCGGAACATCTTTAGCCTCCAAACACCTTCGGAGGACATCTCTCAGAACTTTGTCATGGACCCCAAGATCAATAAACACATCATGTGTAAGTTCCTCTTTCTTTCCCTATATTTCTCCACTAGTCTCCGCACAAGATGGATATTGCTTCAGTAGTTGATCGCCCCGACATGAATCATCTTCCCCTGCTCATCCTACTAATATCACGTCTAACCTCCTCAACTTTAAAACACCTACAATATTCAAAATTCATGAAAACTTTCAGAATGCGTCAATTCACACAACACAATGCCTTTGTCCCCTTTTTTTTCGTTTGCCACCTTTACTTAATAGAGGTCTCGTCCACCAACACCTTACCTTCCTCATCCTTGATCCAATTGACAAGCTTTTACCTCTCTCGGTTTTCACATTAGTATTCTATTATTTTTTTCTACTTTCGTTAGTTTTGTTAACTTAGGGACCAATAGTACACAATTTGCTTAATTGAAGTTTCATTGGCAATAATAGGCTGAACTCATCGGTGGCCCCTTAAAGTTGACACAATTTTTCATTTAAACACTTTAACTAGACTTTGTTCATTTTAGACACCTTGTGTCAGGTCCCATTGTGTCATTTTGACACTTTTTGCTGACATGATATGGTGAGTGTAATGCACTTATAAAAAGTGCGTGAAAGGCATCTTTAGCCAATTTTTATTTAAATTTTCCTTCTTCTTTCCTATTTTTTGGCCACCATTTTTCCTACCGTAAGGTCCTTCAATGGTGAAAAGTGTGGAGAGTGATTTTAGAGTTGACTAACACATCTCTACGTGGATTAGATTTGATGGTCAAATTGGTGAAGAATTTTATTGTTAAATCATGACAGTTCAAATTATGTGGTTGAAAGTCGTCATTACGGCTTCACTAACAATTTTTTCTACTGATATTCTTCTAAGCTTATCACTCTTCATAGCTTCTAAAAAGTGCAGTTGTAGATTTGACCATTGATTGTGTGATATTTGGCCTTAATTACTATCTCAATTCTTCATTAAAATGGCAGTCCTTAGTTTAGAAGTTGAGAAAATGACCATTTTGTTAGTGTATAATGGAATCCTCCTACTAATAATACTAAAAAGCATTGAGATACGACGGTCGGAGGAGAAGACGAAGGGGGTTGGGTTTAATTTGCTGGAGAAGACGACTAGGGTCGGGGGTGGGTGGGTGGGGGAGTTCTGCAAAGTAATTTAAAAATAATTTAATCCTCTTTAATAATTATTTGGAGAAAAATGCCAAGTGTCGTTGATTCATTGGCTAATTTTTAGTTTTATTCAAAATTCATTGTTAAAGAATTGTTTTGGTGTCAAATGACAAATGTTTTCATTTAATTTGGTACTTTGACACGTCATCGACTCATCGGCCAGTGAGTTACACTACCTTTAAATTTTTTGTTGATTGTGAAAAAAGTGTCAAAATGATACAATACAACATGACATGCGGTGTCTAAAACGAACAAAACTTAGTTGAGATGTTTAAGTGAAAATTGATGTCAACTTTAGGGGGGTCACCGATGGATTAGGCCGCAATAATACAAAGGACCAAACGGCTCTTCCGAACGCAACGACGTCGTACCCTTATAACCTGAATGTGAAAAACAGAGCTAACCATCAGTAGAGCAGCGAAGAACTGCCGCCAAGTGAAGAAGGAAAGTATCAAATCAAATGGCGACGGAGCTAGAAGAATTGATTGGGTTTCTCTCAGCCCCTTCTCCTCCAGTGAGTATCATAAGCTTATACCCTTTAATCCTTTTGTATGTTATTGAGTACAATTTGTTTGATTTTTCCCCTTTTCGCTTGTCTTCAATTTGATTGATTGATGTAAAAGGAAGTATCTTTGCTTAAAAATTAAATTAGTACCGATTGGGACGAACCCTTTTCGTTTTACAGTTAATTGATTTGGGTTTTTAGTCAAGTACTAGTCATTCTTGTAACTATATATGTTAGAAGAGTGATATTTTGGTGAAAAAGTAGCTTAGTCTCTTAATTGTTTAACATGGGAGTGTAATGGATTTGAACCCTTTTCGTCTTTATTTAATGGGTTTGAACTTTTGGATATGTATGTTTAAAGATTAGTGTTTTTTGAAATAAAGGAAGTATCTTTTTGGATAAATTTTAAATTAGGATTAAGAACTAACTTGTGGGTGAACTTTTCTCGTCAGAGATGATTTGCTTTTAGTTTTTTTTCGTTTTATTGAGCTTCTTGGTATATGTTTGAGCTATGGTTTTGGTGAAAAAAGTAACCGTCAAAAAAAGTAAGAATCTTTTGTTAGATTTCTAATGTGGAACTGGATTGTGGTTAACCTTTTGGGCTTTATTTGTCCAGTGTGCATGTTGAACAATGCTGTAGGTTAAAAAAGCAGTGTGTTTCCCCACCAAAAAAAAAACAGATGTTAGAATTTTTCAATGTGCAACCTTTTTCATGTGACAGCTAATTGCTTTGAATTCAATACTTGTATTGTTGAGTTTTTTGGTGTATGTATGTTTGAATGAACAATGGTTTTAGGTGAAAAAAATAGCGGTTGATATTGTTCGTGATTATACTGGTTCTGAGGATGGCTTGGAATCTCTTGGCAAGTATTCTAACGTCGTGCTTCCCTCTCTGTCTCGCCTTCTTGGTGAAAAAAAGGTACCAGTATCTTCTAAGATGTGTGATTACACCAATAAAGTTGGATGCTTGGGACAAAAAAAGTTAAACAAATTATCCCTTTTCTTCAGAGTCATAAGTAACATTTCAACTTTTGGAAACCCCCCCACAACAGAAAATTCGTAAATAAAAAAGATTTTTTTTAACTGTTACAATGGCTGGATGTTGCAATATTTTCTGTAACATTTAAAGAATCTTACCAAGGTCAAAATAGATCTGATATTTGGAAGGAGGGATTGGTTCTTATCTGTGTAAACTTGAACTGCTGTTGTTAATATTGATAGTTGTGTACACTATGCATAACCATCCATATCCTAACATGGTGATAGAGCAATGATTTAGAAACTTCTCTTTTTCCCTTTTTTTGAAGAAAAAATAAAGACTTTTGAAAACACCAAAGTTCACTGTGCAAACACCAACTCACTGCTATAGAAATGGTGTTTTAAATATGACTTTTGAAAAGATAAGAAACAAGCATTATGTTATAGTACCGAGGTTCACTATGCAAAATTAACTTAATTTTCGCAAACACTTTATTACAATATTTTTTAGAAAGACTTTATGCCAAAAAATTACTGTGCACAAAACCTTTTTTTAAAAAAAAATCATTCCTAGCATAACGTTATGAGCTAGAACAAGACGAAGCTGAATGAGATCTCTTGAAAATATGAACCTTTCCAAATTGATGGATACACATATGGTATCACTTTCTTTCTTGTGAAGCCCTTGTTTTCGTTGCATACCAATTGTCCAAAACTTTGAGAAATTTATTGTTGATTAATTCATACCATGACCATGGTTTGTCTTCCTGAGTTCTTTTATCAAACTCAATTTATTGACATGTATGTAATATTTTTCGTGTATTGATACTTATACTATGCAGTAGCCTCCAGAAGGCCTTTTTAATTTCTTTTTTTGTATCAAAAATACCATTCAGGTGGTTTCTGAACCTGCGGCTCAAGCACTGGTAAATCTGTCACAAAAGCCAGAGTTGGCAGGTAAGATGGTTGAGATGCATATGGTTAGGACATCGATGGAGACCTTGTACAAGCAAGATTGTGAAATCACAAGTCTGCTGATTATGCTCCTTGTTAATCTCACACAGCTGGATGCTGGTATTGATTCTTTGCTTCAGGTTAATTCTCATCCTTTTTTTTTTGCACTAACGCTTTAAATGCCTCTTTCTTTTTTTATTTTTATTTTTATGAATTAAGGCATTTCATTAAAAAGGTACTAGTAGATGCAAAACTACAAAAGAAATGAAGTGCAAGATTATTAGCCCCTTTGGCCTTTACAATGTATCAAACTAAAACTAGGGGGCCAACAAAGTGTGTCCAAACAATGGCCAAGTTAACTTCGTCCAACAAAAAAGATTAAGCAAACATCTGGCTTTGAGAGTATTGAGGTTCCACCAAACATCTTTGATCCCTTTCCGTCCACAAACACCAAAACATAATTGCAGGGATTATCACCACATTTTCTTGATGGTCTTATCAACTCTCCTTAAGTTCTTGTTTACGGCAAGTTTAACTTTGAAGCTACTAATATGTGTCATTATTCTTGTTTATACACTGTTAGATAAATTACAAAATAGTGTTTTGTATCTTTTTTAAGTTGATCAATAATGGAGGAAAGTTTCCACACTTAACCTTCCCATTTGTAAATAGAATGGGACAACTTCGCAAATATTAGGTTTTGATTCTGCATTTCCCTCTTCTGTGGTCATTGAATGGCTGAAGAAAGAAATTAAAAAATGCCTGTACAGAAATTGAAGAAAATTTAAAGACTGAGAGACTCTAGAGGAACAAGAAGAGTTCCATAGATATCTTAAAGCACTTCGTACACTTTCTACCTGCTGTTAGGTTGTAGTCATTGGTTCTCCACAATTAATATGGCTAAGTTGAATACCGATTTCTTTTACAGTGTCATTAAAAAATATTGGTTTCTTATGCTTATTATGCTGATTGCTTTCCGTGATTGGCAGTCTGCAGATGAGAAGATGCATGGCTTATATGTCATGAAACTTGTGAGATCATTTTGTTCGTCCTCCTGTGAGGGAAAAGGTATGTTCAATTATCATTCTTTTTCCCTTTTATCTAGTTTGATTGTTTTGTGCATTTAAGTGCTTTGATACTTTAGTCCCTGACACTGTTATCAAGCACAAAAAAAGCTCTAAGGTCCGTTGGGTCTTTAAGCGCAAATAAAGTGTGATGAAAAAATGCACAAAGTGAGAAAAAAATACAAATATATATGTTTTGTCCAAGACTAATAATTATAAGCATGAACGACAAATATATGAACAAGGAAATTCAATTTTTTTTATGATAAAGTGAAATATCATTTGTTTAGTGTCGTCTCTTTAGAAGAGGCTCATTGGCAAGGAAAGTTTGTCTTAGAACCTTGATGACGTCATTGAAGCGCACATTAAGCTAGGTGAAGCGTTCAACACGTTTTGAGCCTTACTTCAGGGCTTGAGCGCGCCCTTGACAACTGGTCCCTAGAACAAAGAGCGAAAATGAAACGATTACAGCTGAACTCAGATACACCCCCTGCTTAGCTTGTACAGAAAGTGAGAACCTGGAGGGTGCTTGTTTCCTGATCATCCCTCCAAATTGGTTACTTGAGCTGAATTGATTGCCTAGCTAGAGAACTCGACTTAAATTCACCTTAGTCTGCTTAAGATGGATAACAAATCTTAGTCAATAATTTGTTTTCTGAGAATGGTAAAATATCTAAGTCAACAAATCAGTGTTGTAATTTTTCATGGATTTCTTATCTACTTAAAGGATTGACCCAAAAGCCTTGAAACCTGGAGCACAAGTTCTATCCGTAATTTGGTCCACTAAGCATTGAATTTGACCAGATGTGCGTCATGTGATTTTCTGTGTTTTATGAGAAAAGGTGAATCCTCGATTGAGAAGCAAGAGACTTAGCAGACTTTATGGGGAGGAAGAATCTTTTATGATTGAAGTACTTCACTAAATTTTGGGTGCTACAAGACTTGGTTAGAAAGTGTTCCACTGTGGATGAGCAATTATGTGTAAAGTCTGTCTGTTTTACGATAATGCTAGTTGGATTCTGTTCTGGGCTTCTACCTTCAATCATGACAGAGCTTTTTCTCAACATTTACTTGCTTAGGGGAAGTTGAAGGCATAGCAAAATATATTATTTCAAGATTCTAGTACATAAAAAGTATCTTTTGGCATGCGATGTGTTGAAATGTCTGACCATCTCATCGGAAAACTTAAGTTGTTAGTGAAGACATCCTAACTTGAATATATCTCCAACATGATGCATGTTTAACTCAAACAAGAAATTATTGGCTTAACTTTCCGTAGTATCTATTATCTTTGTCGTTATTACCACATATTTCTTTTTCCCTTGTGATCAGTTGATCCCTTTGAACATGTGGCTTCTATACTTGTCAACATTTCTAAGAAGGAAGATGGGAGAAAGCTTCTGCTTGATCAAAAACGATGCCTACTAAAGCAAATAGTCCGGAATGATTCTAAGAGCTTGTTGCGAAAGAGAGGGGTATGTGGTAGGATATTTTCAGTTCAAGATGGCTATTTTCATGAATATATGGACTTCTGCTTTAAAATTAAGTATTTGAATTCAAAATGAAAAAAAATGGAAATGTTTCAAATTCTGTCATCGAACACTAATATATGTAATTAGTGCCTTCTAGACTGAGCAATTTGGCTTGATCCAGCTTCTTTATCGTATATTTAAAAACTTTCTTTTACAATCATTTGATAAGCAAAAGTTTAGGAGGAAAAAATTGTGCACTGATTTTGGATATAGGTCGCAGGAACCATCCGCAACTGCTGCTTTGAAGCGGAGAATCAGCTGCAAAATTTGCTTCTGATTTCTGAATTCTTATGGCCAGCTCTGCTCCTGCCTGTTGCTGGAAATAAGGTGACTTTCACCTATATAAGGAAGATGTCAACAATAATTCATTTATTTCTGCAGTACACTTCAAATCTATCTGTAATTAGGACTTGAAAGAATGGATGTGTCTTTGCTTTTTACTGTCATATCACACTTCTTTGTTTCTGTTTCGTAGAACTTGTTAGAGACCTGTAAAACTATTTTTTCCATCATCTCAAGGTCAGTATTATTATGCTCGATGGAGATCTGTCATTTAATTGTTCTTTCTCTCTGATTGAAATACCTCAAACAAGTGACGAAATAGATAAGTTCAACCAGATAATGTGAAATCCGAAAACTAAGAAATGTTGTTTGTCATCGAGAATTCATTCTGACCATAAGGTGAATGGTTCTTATTTGAATGAAATAGGAAAGCTCCCATCTTTGTTCAAGGACTGTCAACAAAGATTTCTTTCAACAAGTATACCGAGAGTTACTATGTGTATTCTTGTTATAAGTGTGTGTCATTACTTAATGTACACAAAAGGGAATGGTTTGCTGACTGAGTGTGCTAAGCATTAATCTGGTAACCTGAAGGCCTTAGAAGACCCAATTCAATAGAAAAACAAAGTTAGTGAGGAGCAAAGAGAATAAATTTCAAATGGGAATAAAGGCGCAGATGGCGCTGAGAATCATTTCTGTTTGGTTCGCTGCTTGGGTAAAGGCTAAAAAGGCTTGATCTAGATTTTCAATCAAGTTTAAAATATCTTCCATGACGGAACATATCTTCTTTCTACCTTTTTGGCGCTCTATATTATTTACTTTCTTGCTTTGTCTCCTTCCCAGTTATCTGTAGCTCGCTGTTACAAATATGTCAAAACTTTAATTTTCTTGTCTCAGTTCTCCATATTCCTTTCCATTTGAATTGAGTATTTTCTTATGGTCCAACTTCTGACAGGTCTATAGTGAGGAAGACACTCGGAAAATGCCACTAGAGCTTGCAAGTGCACTCTCAATTGAACGAGAACCCGTTACTGATCCTGAAATTCGTGTACAGGCGCTAGAGGCTATTTATTTGCTCATATTACAGGTATAGTCTGAACAGTTTCTTTGTATGTGCTTCGTTTGCTTATCTTAACCCTTACAGCTGTGATAATAAGCAGCACATATTATAGCTTTTCAAGTTCGGAGTTTATATCCAGCCACCTGAAATAGTAGCTCCTCTAACACTACATAGTTAATTATCTCAAAAGTGTTTTACTTTTAGATGTGTGGATAGAAAGCAGCTATCTTTCTGTGTAATGAAACCATTTAATCAAGCCATTCTTCACTTTTTGGAACTTAAACTATAACCACACACACAAAAAAAGTTTTTGACCAATTGTAGAGGATGGTTGTCCAAGAACAGCACTCTTTGTTTTTAATCCATATAAGTTTAAAGGAAATCTTTTGTGTATGAATTGATCATTTCTTCTTATCTGTCAGATCGCCATACATTGTACCATTAGTAGTTCACGAAGCCCTTCTACTTGCTAGCTGCTGTGTTTGTCCTATGAAACGACAGATTTTATTGTCCGGGGAAGCTTTCCTTCTGCTATGGATGATTCCGTAGGCGACTGTATGATATGCTTGAATTGATTGCAGGAAGCAGGCAGAAGAGCATTTTGGTCAGTGAATGGTCCCCGGATATTGCAAGTGGGCTATGCAGACGAGGATGATCCTAAAGCAATGGAAGCATATGAGCGAGCTGGCTCCTTGGTATTTCAAACTGCAGCCTATCATCCGTCAAGTCTCTTCTGTCATAGGAAATATATCTTTAACTGTCCTAATCTAAATTCTTCTGAATGTTAACAGCTGATTCAAGAGAGTGGCCTCGATGAAGAATTAACAGAGACATCTTCGTAGACATCCTCCTTTCTTGCTTGTTTTGATACTGCGATAGCAACGAGTTCTGACAATCAATCAGACAAACTGCAGGTTGCTTAGAGTATTCAAGCACTATAGAAGTGGGAAGGTCCCAAGTGTACTTTGAATTATTATATTTTTTCGGTTTCTTGTAGCGGGGTTGGTTATGATCCTCTGAAAGGTTGTTATGTCAAGGACTCGGGTGATGTATCGGAGGTTAGTATTATATATACAAGGCAGCTTTTACTGCTGAAGGAACAATATGAGATTGGCTTTAAGAATATGATTTCAGATATCTCTGTCCTGTTTAAATGATTTAGCAGTGTTATTGATTGTCAGTTGTCACCCGACTAAGGGTAGTTCTATTCAAACCTGTTCTCAAGCTAAGGGTCTATCGGAAACAATCTCTCTACCTCCTCAAGGTAGAGGTAAGGTTTGCGTATACCTCATCCTACCCAGACTCCACCTGTGGACTATGTTGGGTATGTTGTTATAGTGATCAAATGTCTTACTAGATCCAAATATTTCAACTTGGAATGAACATTTTCATCTACAAGTATTTCAACTTTTATTACAGTCAGTGCTATTTGTTTGTACCGATAACAACAAGTCTAGTGTAATTTTACAAGTGAGTTTTGGGGAAGTTGAGATGTATGTCGTCTCACTTTTATGGTGTAGAGGGGAGATTGCTACCCTTCTCCTTTATCCGGACTTGTGAATTGTGATCGATAATGTAAATGAGCTCATATTATTTTTATGACACTTGCCAAGAAACGAAAGATTGAGGAAATCAAATTACGTAATATTTATGTAAATATTTCTTTAAAATATAATTTAGGTTAAAGAGATGGAGTTTGAGTTTACTTCTTTCAACTTGTTTTAGTTATCGCCTCTTTTTATTGATTATGATTTAATTTTTAGATTTTATATTTAGACATGGATTGATAACTTTTAAGTATTGTGTTTGAAAGTTTTACTCATGACTTATATTAGAAAATATATATTTAAGAAATTTAATATTATTACTTTTTTCTATGTATAGGTTTTACTCCTTTTCAACTTACAAATATAACTATTCTATTTGATTAAGTTAATTAGATAAAAAGAAAAAAATTGAATCAAATCAAATTAAAATCGATCAATGTAAAATCAAAACGAAAAATTGAACGCACACCTTGCTTTTAACTTTTCCACATATTCCTTTTTACCACAGTAAAAATAACCGTTGGCGCGAAATGAAGATTGTGCATATCTTCACCCCGCGCGCGCCAAATGAAATTTAGCGAAACACAAGCAATTCAACATTCCCGCCATCTCTTCTTCTTCTTCCCTTAAACCCTCCAAAATGCGACCCGAAAAATTCTCCATTTCCTCTTCATCACCCAAACCCGAAATTAAATGGATCTTTCCGACATCGCCCGAAAGCTTGGTCTCACCGAAACCAAACATCTGGTTCGCAAAGCCGCCGAGCTCCGTCGACTCGCCGATGTACAGTTCGATTCCTCCGTCATTGGCGTCGTAAGTAATGATATGATGGATTGGTTGCTGGGAATTGAGGTTTATTTGATTAGAATTGGATGGAATTGAATTTGGATTGATTTTTTTTTTTTGTAGGGGGAGATCTGCAAAGCTATAATTTGTTTAGAGATTGCTGCTTGTAGGTACAATTTCTGTTTTTCTTCTCCGATTGTTTGGGTGAATTCTGTTCCAAGGTGAATTAGGGTTGAAGTAAAACGATCAGTCGACTATGGGTATTCCAAATTTGTTGGGGGTTTGTTATATGAATCTGCTATTTCATTTTTGGATAGATAGAAATTGGGCGTGTGCAGAGTCGGGTTATTAAATGGGTTGATTTGAATGTCAATTTGTAGTACTGATTAATCAAGTAACTGGGTTATATAGATTTTGTTATATTTGATATTTGTTTCATTTATGTACTAAATAATTGCAAATGGAGAAATGGCCTCTTGTAGAAATGTAGTGTAATAGCTGGAGGTTTAGTGCATTGGGCTGCCCTTTTTTATATAGTCCAAGTCATAGGTCTACTTATAGTTTTACATCAAAATAATAGAATGTACTCCTATTAGAAATGATCCAGACAAAATTATTTGAAGTACTGATGCCGCTGTAAGATGTGAGTGACACTTGTCTATGATTTGTAATATGTTCTGGTGATAAATGTAGGATGGATGTAGTGTTTGATCGTCAGACAGCGATAAAATTGAGTGGGATGTCGGAGAAGGCTTATAACAGATCATTCACTTCAATGCAGAATGGAATTGGAGTAAAGTGAGTTTTTAAGCTTTTGTTTCACTCTACATTTTCATTTTTGTGAATCTGTACATGCCTTTTTGGAGGCAAATGGTGCTTTGTTAGATGTTGGATTCTTGCTGATGTGAAAAGTTCTTTTTTACTTTGCAGAAACAAGCTTGATATTAGAGAATTGGCAATTCAGTTTGGGTGTATCAGGCTCATTCCTTTTGTTCAAAAAGGTCTATCATTGTAAGTTTGATCATCTACTTTGAACTCATGAACTTACATATTTTGTTGTTTTGATTGTCCTGCCTATGATGTTTGTTTGATCTTATGTTTGAGAGCCTAATTGGACAAGAATAAGCTGCTTTTGTATTGTTTTTTATGGGATTTGGTTTGGCATGTTGGGACCTATCTGTGCCTGTTCTTTCTGAATTTCAGCATGCTAGAGTTTCTAGTTTAGATGGGGTTATATAAATAGTTAGAGAGTTCTTAATTAGGTTTTGATGATTATAATTCCTTTACAGATACAAAGATCGGTTTCGTACATCCTTGCCACCTTCTAGAAGGGCAAGTGCTGATTTCAGTCGACCTGTGTTCACTGCTGCTGCGTTCTACCTGTGCGCAAAAAGACACAAGGTTTCTTCAATATACTCTTCAAGCATTGGTAGTCCTGCACTAGTTGTAGCAGCATGATAAATTGGAATGAACTGTCTCATAGTTTTCTTCATCTGTGTTTGCAGCTCAAGGTTGATAAAATGAAGCTCATTGAACTTTGTGGCACATCAGAACCTGAATTTGCTAATGTAAGGCCTTTACTCCTTTGATTACTTGTTTCTTTTCATTGTTTTTATCATCAAATTGTTTATTTACTTAAGCTATCAGTTTGCTATACTATGGTTCTAATATTTTTATGTGGATTGAAATGATACAGGTTTCTACCTCAATGAATGATCTTTGTTTCGATGTTTTTGGGACATCAAAGGAGAAAAAGGATCCCAAGACAGTGAAGGGGAACCGAGGTAACACATGCTGATTAATTAAGTTCCTCACTTTATTACAAGCAAAATGAGGTTTAGTGCTTTTCAATACACATATTTAACATAGTGATTTGCATATGCAGAACTGCTAGATGCATTACCTGAAAAAAGGAGGGTTGAAGATGGTGGCTATTCATCCGAGGATGATAATGTAAATGAGAAGCTCTCTTTTAAATTTTGCTACTAGTTAATGATGCCATAACACTAATTAACATAAATAAGGAACACAGAAGCTCTCAACTCAGATGTAAGGACCTGTTTGTTTATATGTTATGCATAGATATGGTAGGAAACAACCCTACTACTGTTGAGGACATATGGCAAGCCACATTGATGCTTATTTGAACTCCTAGATTAGAAAAAAAAAGACGATGAGTTTGACTGGTTACTGGCTTATCTTGGACTAAACCGTCATTGAATGCAAGTTATAATCTCCACAAATCTTTGTGCTGGAGTTCTATACTCAATTAAAGTTCTTACAAGTTACATCTCAGTTTGTGTCGTTTCTTGCTGATTTTTGAAACCTTCCATTTTGCAGTCATCAGCTTACAAGAAGCGTAAACGCATGGATGAACATGCTTACGAGGAATGGAAATCTACTGTCCTTGCATCAAAAAACCAAAGCAGCCAAAAAGGTAAAATAAACGAATACTTCATCCATTAACTAGGAGTTCCCAGACCATTTAGGAGTTACATTAGCTTATGTGCTGATGGGAATTGTGTTTATTCTTGTAGCTCCTAAACAAACCAAACAAGCCCGGCTGGACTTCATGAAGAAAGTTCCTGAAACTAAAGTGCAAGCTACATAATTCTCCATTGTCCTTTCCAATTAGACAAATTTTAGTTGATTTTTTTCAAACAGTGGACAAAATGATTGGGAAGAAATTTCCTTTTGGTTTCTTGATACCATAGTTTACCTTTAAAAAAGAAGAGATAGTGGTAAGCCACTAAAATGAATGTTTATTTGGATTGATCCTTCTTAACAGCAAGGTTTGTCTGTACAGATATAGATTATTCTTGTTAAATTATCAAATCACATGCTTATGATAGCTCAATTATTGTGTTTGCTGTGACCATATTCTTCTACAATACATAAATCATTTATCTTATTATAAATTTATAGTCTCTGTTACACAATAACTACCATGTGTGTCCCTATCCTAATTTAGTCATCCTATCTTTTTAGTCTTGATGAAATGGTCAAAAAAGAAAATGATGTTTCCACAATTGGAGACTTTGTTTTGGAAGGGTAAATACTAAATAGAATAGGATGCTTCCCATAATCGGAGACCCTTGTATTTGAAAGAAGAATATCAACATCTAGAATACAAAAATTCCACAACGCAACGTCAACTTCAAGGTGTAAAGTTTGATTTTTTAAATTTATGACTTGACTAATTCATGTTAAGCAATGCCATTTGGGAAAACAATGATCTCTCTATTTTCTTCTTCTTCTGATAAAAACTCAACGAGCTTGTAATAAATATTCACTATTGCATGTTTCATAACAAGTAAAGATGGACTGAGCGAGTAATTTTTTACTGCATGCTTCAGAAATAATTTTAAAACTTTTTATAGCCAATAATATCATACCAATAAATAAAATACTTTACACTATCCGTAAATTGCAAAGTTTTTTTTTTTTTAGAAAATCAAGCTTTTTGGATAACGTATAAGCAGTGGGTAGATAATAATCTTGTTGGCGGCTCATTGGAGAAAAATGCCAACTGGCGAAGTATTTTGGACCAAATAGAGCCAAAAATCCAAAGTCAAATTTGGATGACCCTAAATTTAACAAAGCTATCTAATAAAATTCATAAGCCACGATGAACCCACACCCATAAAAAAAAGAATAAACAATTATTTCCTTCATTTTTTTAATTTGAGGAATTTTAGTTATTTTATTTTAATTTATATCTTAAAATATAATATAATCTTACTATGTGTCATCATCACATAATTGAAATGTTGATATACTACTAAAAGTAAAATACAAAAATAATTTTTTATCCCTACTTAAAAGTTTCACTTTTTTATAATTTTAATTTTAAAACTAAAAAATATATACCATATGAGCGACCTCCTAAAATCACTTGCGATACTTCTATTTGTATTTATTATCTTGTCTGACATGTCAACCTTCCATATAAAATATCAACCATCAGTGACAGCACATACTGCTCCATTAGTTTAAAAATTAATAATGTTAGAGAATTATTATTCTTTGTTTAAGGCACTTGATTAAAATAAAATAGTAATTTTATTTTTTTTTTAGATTTTTTTAAAACAAGTGTATTCAAACGGAAAACACTATTTCTTTTAAAATGAAAACAATATTTCCATAAGAAGAAATTTTGCCAGTTTTATTTAAATCAACGAATACATGATATTTTTATTTATTTATTGTCTAATCATAATTAATCAAGATATTTTTTTTCGTATATATAATTCCGAAAATGAAACTTAATGATCCTTTAATGTAGAGCCCTTCACTTTAGCTAATTCTAACTATGGTAATAACTATATTAATGTCATACACATAATATTATGGACCTATGGTAATAATTTTATGAGAAAAAAACTTGTTATGTTTGTCTTTTTTAAACATCAATAATAATTACATGTATAACAAATCCTTACTTTTAACAACTATGAATTTTTCAAACGAATATGGTCATTATAATAAAGTTTGACTGTAATAAATATCATAGAAGTTGATTTATAGACTTGGTTAAATTGCGGAATAAGGCAAGTTTTTCACCGCTGAAAAGTCGTGGGCCTAATATTCCTTTTTTATTTTATTTTTTAAATTAATTTGATAATAACAACGACAAAGAAAAACCCATTATAAATAAATAAAATTAATTTGATGATCGTTATTATAGGAGTCCAGTTTTCCAAAACAATAATATCCTCTCTGAAAAATTCATTATTTTTGTTAAATTTTTTCTGAATATTTTTTGCTGTTTGAAATTCCTTCCAATTCTATTTGGAAGAGAATTTCAATCAAACCATATATCTCCACTGTTCTCTTTCTCTACAAACCCTAATTTCAATTTTATACAAAGTTTGAATCTTTTACAGAGTTTGAAAGAAAGCTCAGTTTTTCTTTTATTGGGTATTTATTTGTTTTCCTTTTAAGGCTACTTTGAAAAAGATAGTGATTTATTTTTCTTTTTTAAGGGTAATTTTCAATAAAAGATTTAAAAAGGAACAATTTTGTTTCTTTTCTGGGTTTTTTCAATTAAGGGTAATTTCAAGAAGGTATAAAGGAAGGACCTTGGTAATATTTTGGTGAGGATTTTGTATTTTTGAGATGGTGGGTAGTGTGAATATTGATCAACAGGGGAAGGGAGGATATGTGTCAGATGAAGTTTTGGGAACATTTTTACCAATAGTTGTGTATTGGGTATATTCAGGATTGTATTTAATGCTTGGGACTATGGATAATTATAGGTTGCATTCTAAGAAAGATGAGGATGAGAAGAATTTGGTGTCAAAAAAAGAGGTTGTTAAAGGTGTTCTTCTCCAACAGATTGTTCAGGCTGCTGTTGCTACCGTTCTCTTCGCGGTTAGTTACTTTGATCATCTCTATTTGCTGCAAAGTTTTGATTTTTATTTGTTTAGGAGGTTATTATGCATCCTGGTGCATTGGATTTATATAGTTTACTATTGAGGCTTAGATGGTATTGATGTATTATTATTCATATGCTTGTTTGGTCTTTTCTTTAAGCTCATAATGATATTTATATGGTTAGCTATTGACGCTTAGTTGATTTGATAACTTATTATGCATATGTTTGTTTGGTCTAGTTTTAATGAATCATAATGATATAGAGGATTTATATGGATAACTTTTGAGGCTTAGTTGATGTGATTACTTATTATGCATATGCTTGTTTGGTCTTCTTTTTATGCATCATAATGATACAGAGGATTTATATGGTTAACTATTGAGGCTTAGTTAATATTGATAACTTATTATGCCATATGCTTGTTTGGTGAACCGTAATGATACATGGGATTTATATGGTTAACTATTGAAGCTTGGTTGATATTGATAACTTATTATGCATATGCTCGTTTGGTTTTGTTTTGATTGGAATGAAATGCTTATGTCTGGTGCCGGCTTAAGGTTTAGAAATTATTTGATTTATGAGTGTATGATTTTGTCGGTATGTGCAATTCATAATTGGATGTTGTGTATTACAACCGGGGGGGTGAGTCATATGATTTTGTCAACGATATGTGCCAACTCATAATTGGATGTTGTGTATTACAACGCGGGGTGAGTCATGGATAGGGGAATATTTAAATGCGATGGCGGTGTAATAATAAGTTCTTTTGTCCGAATTGGCACTGCTAGGCAAATGTTGTTGGATTTCAAATTGAATATTATCTGTTGTTAGGCAGATTTCAAACATTTTGAATTATATTCATGAACTTGAGGGAGGAGCTTTTTTATGCTTGTGTGTGTGATCCTAGAATCCATCCGATAGATGGATGGTAAAATTGTTCTACCTTAGTCCTTAACGTTTTCTTAATATTTATTTTTATACATTTTTGGTAAAGGAGTCATTTGTCAGAGGAACTATGATACAATGCTTTATTTGGATGTTAATCCACTTCTCACTTGTTTTACCTATCATTTAGATGAATCCTTCATGCACAACAACAACAACAACATACCCAGTGAAATCCCACTAGGTGGGGTCTGGGGAGGGTAGAGTGTACGCAGACCTTGTCACTACCTCGTGGAGGTAGAGAATCCTTCATGCACAGAATAAACAAATTCAATTGAAGTACAAGAGCAAGAAGTATAACTTCTTGTGTTAGTCAATCACAAAGTGTGTAAATTTCTTTTTTTCCTGCCTTGACAAGCCTTCAAGGCTACTTATGTGGAGTGTTTTATATCTATATATTATAATTTACGTTATGAAGTGTCTCAAAATCTCTTGAACCTAAAAAGTGATAGTCGATAGTTATCTGAACAGAAATTTCATCTTTTAACTTTATATGAAATATTTTTGATAAGGAAGTTTATATGAAACGCTGAAGCTTGCAGGTTTGATTTTCTTTGAGTGATAGGAAAATAGGAGTTCTGTAAAAGTTAGATGCAAACTGTTGAACCTCAGTTTTGAGTCATTTGATTTATAAAGAAAGGTTGACTTTGAAGCTCTTCTAGGAAAATAGGTTGCCAAAGCGGCTCAATCGGCATTGTTTTGATCTTGGCTGTCGATGCTGATACTGGGGATAAGACTACTAGACGTCTCATAAAGAAACTGTCTACAAGGATGTCGAGACTATCAAGAATAAGCTTTTATTTGCTTAATCTGCCTTTACTAAAGAAAATGGGGAATCATTGCTCTTCTTTTGCATTTCGTTGTCTACCTTCTTCTTGGTGTCCATTTGTCTTGCAAAGTTAGTTGACGGCAGCTTAATAGTTGAGAATAGGAGGCCTAACTGTGACCTCCCAATAAAGCTTTCTACAGTGCTACTTCACATATGTTTGGAATTATGGAAAGACTAAAGTAAGTTGTGAGATGATCTTTTCAACCGCAATATGTGAACTTGGATATATTGAGGGATAGATTCGTTTCTCTAACCTGCAAAGAAGAGATATAAAAAGGAAACATTAATGTGGTCTTGTCTTACATTTGGCTTGCGTTGTTATGTGTGTAGGCTGTAGCCTAATTTGCAAAGTTAGTTTCAATCTCTTCTATAAACTAAGTTGCAAAGTGTAGCCTAACTCATATCTATCCCCTTAAAATCTCTGCTCAAAACTTATTTTATTTGTGGGCGCTTCTCTTTATGGGTGGTCCATTAGTTGGGTCTCTTGAGTCCTGACCTCAACTAATGCACTGCTTTTGTTTCCTTTCACTTTGGTAAGAGAGGAAAGTAGGTCAGTTTAATTAGTAGAGGGCTAGCTCATACCGAATACAATTTATCTCCGATCAATGAGCTAAAAGTTGTACACCTTTGTATGTTCTGATAAGTAACTCAAGTATATACCATGAGGGGTTGTACTTTTCATACTTGTTTTCTCTACTTTTAGTATCTTGTTCCAATCATGAACCTGATTCTCATATTCTTGTTCCATATCATGTCAATTTTTATGTTTGTATTTTGATTAATTCTTGGTGTCTGATTATCTACTAATATGGCGCAGGTCACAGGAGATGATGGTGAATCTGGTGGGGATCAACACGCTTCAATCTTTGTTCTTGGCAGACAGTTATTTGTTGCCATGTTGATGTTAGATACTTGGCAATATTTTATGCATCGGTACATGCACCAAAACAAGTTCTTGTACAAACATATCCATGCTCAACATCACCGGCTAATTGTTCCGTATGCATTTGGAGCTTTGTACAACCACCCTTTGGAGGGTCTGATTCTTGACACAATCGGCGGGGCTCTAGCTTTTCTTGTCTCTGGCATGTCACCACGTACCTCCATCTTCTTTTTCTCATTTGCTACGATCAAGACGGTTGATGATCATTGCGGACTATGGTTACCTGGAAATCTCTTCCATATCTTCTTTAAAAACAACTCCGCTTACCATGATATCCATCACCAGCTTTATGGCACCAAGTATAACTATTCACAGCCTTTCTTTGTGACGTGGGATAGGATACTTGGTACTTACATGCCATATGAACTTGAGAGGAGACCGGAAGGAGGGTTTGAAGCTAAGCCTGTTAAAGATTGCAAGGAACATTGACAATACTGTTAACATGTTTGTCATATAGTATGTACCACTGCAATTTTTGTCTTCTTCAAATGCTTAGTTACTCATTTAATTTGTATAGAGCATATAGTTAAAGGGTTCTGCATATATTGTTGTATAACTGGTGTTGGTTTCGAGGTTTGAGAAAGGAATAGGGTCGAATAATAGTTTCCTTTTTAAACATTGTCTCAGATCTGATATCTGGTATATTCAACTGCAGGCAGAGATAAAAGATTACTGAAATACATTGTGTGCCTTGAATTCTTTAGTTCCAAGCATATGGACATATATTGTGACTTTCTCATTGTTCTTTTTTATGGGCTGTTATTGATGGTGTCGAGCTCACCTCGACCATTTTACTGAGTACCTGCTTCTTCCAACCAAAGAGGTATCAGGTATCTCTGTTTAGCGGTACTTAGATGGGAAGAAATCTCTTAATATTTTTCGCTTTTGTTGTTTTCAATATTTTTCGCTTTTGTTGTTTTCACCTGCTTCATTGATTGACCGCTAGGCCATACTCTTGGGTGCTAACATTCTCATTTCTCTAACATGTAGCAGAGTAGCATCACAACATTTAGGTGAACTCATAAGAAAATAGAAAAGGCTGAAACCCTTCACTTCAGGATCCGTAAAATCTAATGACTTACAACAAACCTCAAGGACTTAAATGAAAAATTTGTTCAACAGTTACATTGTGAGATGCATTTAGTTTACAATGAATGCAACAGCCGTTGGACGTTTTACAGAATCTTTATTAAACGAAATAACTAATAAATAAATGACATGTGATATTCGAAATTGCTCTAGCTACAAACTCTGGATACCCTGTTAAAGAATAACTCAATGGGCATTTTTTGAGTTGAATTTGAACGGATTACAATGGGTTGAACTCAGATTTACTGATCCATCAAAACTTTACTACAGTTAATGTTTGTGTGTGCCATGAAATGGTATTACAGTAAGCAAAATGAGTATAGCACATTTGTGTTGACAAGTTGGGACTACAATCCTGTCATTATTTGGAAATCCATCATGGTTGAGTTCACCAGAGCTCAGCATTTTGTTAGAGCATGCCACGCTTTCTCAGTTTCTCCACAACTAATTGAACTTCATCAGCATATGCCACGTTTCTCAGTTTCTCCACAACTAATTGAACTTCATCAGCATCCACATCTCTGGTCACAGTAAGTTTCTTCTCTTTCATATCAGTTGAAATTGATTCTATCCCTTTCATATCGAAAAGATAAAAAAGATGAATCTATCTATTCGGTGTACTCAAAAAAAGGAAAGAGAGAAAAAAAATATAAGTAGTACCTGGAAGAAAAACTAATCTTTTAAATGCCTTGGGTATGTCTTTTTCTGCAAGAAAACCAAGAGAAAAATCCAAATGTAAAACGAGGCCATCAGGTAAAGATAACAGAGAAAACAGTTCATACAATTTAGGCCATTATTTCTTAGTCATCAAAATCATGCAGAATAAAGCTTTTTTCAGTAGTGTACCTCGATGAGAATGAGCTTGAAATTAGTATTTTGATTATCTTCGACTTGTGTTTCTTGTATATTCATGGCTGACTTGACAACCGACTCATTGCAGTTTTCTACCTCGATGTACTGCAGAGAAAGGATGTCCATGAAACAAGAAGGGATCTCCATAAGATGTCGACATCCACGCAAAACCAATTGTTCAAGGTTAGGAAAGGCATCATCAGCTACAATCCATTTCAACAAGGACACACATTTTAGTTTCAAGATTTTGAGTTGAGGGAACATGCCATTGCTCACTTTCCATTCCCTATGATCACCAAATTCAACGTAGTACAGTTTGAGTACCTCAAGGTGCTTGAGATGATCAGCAGTTTCTGATAAGTACTGAGAATCCAGGTAAAAGCCAGAGAGTTCTAGGTATTTGAGATTTGGTGCAGAGATGCAAAAGGAGATGGGATTAAAGATGTTTGATTGATGAAGCTTTAGCATTTCAAGCCTTATCGGAAAATTAAGCACATGGTACTGATGGGGGTATTCTAAGCACTGGACTTCACATATCAGTTTTCGAAGATTAGGTGTTTTTCTCAACATCAATTCTGCATCCTCAACACGAGTGAAATATGGATTGAAAAGGGTTTCCAAATCATCAAGTCTTGCAGATTTCTTGAGTAATGCTTTTTTATTTTCTGGGCTGAACTTAGGAATATGCAGATGTCTCAATTTAACCATATCCCAAACTGTACTAGGTAGTAATAGCGTCTTACCTGTCGCAGCTGATGTACGGTTTAATATAAGAGTTTCAAGGTTCCAAAGATTGGATATGCTTGAAGGAATTGAATTCTGTTCAATGTGTGCAGATATATACCTCAAGTAAAAGAGCTCAGTTGGAATAGAATCAATAACAACCTGGTGCTCCAAATCCAATACTTTTAGAAACTTGAAATTTAATAAAATGCGTGAAATTGAAAAAGCATGAGAGGATAAGGGACGACCAGCAAAGTATGGGTCGTAATTCTTAAAAAGTACAGAGCCAACACGTGAGCAAGACGCACTCCATTCTACAAGATTCTTCATATCAGTGAAGGCCAAGTGAGCATGCTGGTTGTGAGAGTAAACACAGGAGGAAGGTTTGGTAATCTGATCCCTGTGAATATATCAATTAGCAAAATCATATCATTAATTTTTAGATATAACTTGAAATACTTGATTGATTGAAAGTACCATTACTTATCATATTACCTATTTATCCATAGTAGAAAATTCTCCTCAGCTGCTCTTTCCTTGCAGAAATCGAGTAATACATCATGAAGGCGACATGCTTTGACCTTACCATCTGAATCGTCCCTCTGAGTAACCATTACTAGATTTCTTCCAATAAGATTCTCCAAGTAACCTTCTGCTATGTCCTCCAAGCTTCTGCCTTCACAACTTTTTACAAATGATTCTGATATCCATAACCTTATTAACCTTGAAATGTCAATCACTCTATCCTCTAAAAATGCTCCAAAATAAAGGAAGCAAGACTTAAGATGACAGGGTAAAACATGATAGCTTTGGTCTACAACGGCTCTTGAGTCATTGTGAATGTGGGTACCCAAATTGTTGGCCACTTGTTCCCAATATTCTACTTCCTTTTCCATCTCTGACAGAATACCAGCCACCAAAACAATTGAAAGAGGTAGTTGTCCACACATTTTTGCTATTCTCTGCCCAATATCTCTTAGGAGAGGGGAGCAGCTTTCTTCACCAAACACTTTCTTTTCAAGCAACTTCCAACTTTCAACTTCGTCAAACATACGAAGATGAAGGGGATCACTATGAACACTAGCATATTTGGCAACTTCATGATGTCTTGTCGTCAGAATGATTCTGCTTCTGTTATTGACATCTGGGAAACAACCACTTAAATCATCCCAAACACTATTTTCCCACACGTCATCAACAAGGATAAGGTACCTTCGGGGCAATAAAGTTTTGCGAAGCATATCAGCTAATTCATTGGCATGAAGTTCTGTTCGCACAGAACCCTCACCAATAGCATCACGTAGCAAGGCCAATAACAAGTCCTTATAAGAATATACTTGAGACACACAACATTGTGCACAAATATCAAATTGAGAAACAACTGACCTATCAGAATAGAGTCTGTTGGCTAAAGTTGTCTTACCTAAACCTGGCATGCCGTGCATTGAAATGACATCTTGCCCTTTCGTTCCATTCAGTAGTTTTTTTCTTAAAGTTTCTATGACATCCTCAAACCCAACAATCTCTTCATTCATCCTTGGAGTCCTTGCCAATTGTGATGATGCAATGACACTCTTCATTGTATCCTCAACTGTGTTCTTTTCCTGAATCTTTGCTTTGATACAAGTAATCTCCTCTATGATATCCAGGAGCCAACGCTCGATGCACCACTGAGGAACTTCTTTGTTTATACAAGCATCAACTACATATTCCACCTCATATGCCTTCCTAATTATCTGTGTAGCATAATCTTCATTCAGTGTCTTGAGCTTATTGTGTGGCTCTTCTACGACAACCTTCAAGAAAGGTTGCATGCTCTCAAATTTCGTTTGAATTACTTGAAGTTGATTCTTGAGGAAGGCAAGTGAATCTGAATAACGGCCTTGGAAATCCTTCAGGTTTTTCAATAGAAAATCGACATAGCCTAGTCCATGAACCCTTGGCAAGTTAGATTGAAATGCCTTTTGCATGACAAGGTAGACCATCGCCTTGATAGGCTCAATATTTCTTGGAAGATCAAAACCAAGTGCTCGGTTCATATTATCCAATACTGTGTCTTCCTTCTCCCCCTTAATATCATATAATGAGTAAATAAGAAGTCCGGCATCAACAATAACAGAATCCATATCTTGAAGATGAAATTCCAGATCTAGTATTGGCAGATGAATGAGATTGTCTCTTAGAAAGCAGAGCATCTCCTGAAGGTTGACCATTTGATCACTTAAACCAACCGTCAGATTTTGTGTTGGAGTCTCTACAATGCCACTCTCAACTGCATGCTTATTTTGAGCTTGTGGTATGGTTGACTTCAGAGCTTGCAGAACATCAATGTAAATATTGTTGCGGCTGATGTCTGGCTGAATGGACTTAATCTTCATTTCCATGAAATCAGAACGCAAACGACTGACTTCACTTGGAGCCAAGTATTGATTTACGATGCCATTGAGGACTGGCAAATGCAACCAGACAACCATTGCAATGTGGCTAGCCTCAATTAAAGCATGAATATAAAAAGTAGTATGTCGGTATTGAGGCTCTATACATTTGTTTGAAACAAAGCAGACAAAAAATCTCAATAACTTCAACTCCTTTAACACTTGTTCTATTTGTTCCTTGTGTTCTGGAACAAAAAGCCACGAATATGGATCATTGATCTTCACTAGAACATTGAGGTTCTCCACAAAAACATCGATGACTTCCATCACAAATTTGGGGCTAACATCATCCACCTTGTTGGCTGCAAGTGATGTATTTGGAAAAGAGTATTCAGCTCTGAATTCTTGCTTAGTCTTCCAAATTACCTCCTTCCAGTAGGGACAATCATAGGGTTCTCTATGAGACTGAATCTTCCAAATTTCTATCATTTTCTGTGAGAATTCTAGCATACCGCATTCACTTGCAAAAGGTAACCTTTTCAAATGGAGAAAACAATCGAGGAATTTTAAGTCCCATAGAATGAAATTTATTCGATCCCTTTCAACATCCGAGTTATTTTGTAGCGTGACAAGGAGATGATCTTTCAGATTAGACAATTCATTGTTGAAATACATCCTTGGACTGGGAAAGAAGAACAATTGAGATACAACACACAGTATTATAGTTTATTTCTTCACTTCCTCATCTCACAACTTACTATTAAATTAGTGGACACAAACGGCCTACATAATAATTCGCATGAGATAAGCTGATTTATATCATGTCACATTCAAAGACATATTTATGTATTATCTCATTATTTTACGATCAACAATTATTTGTCAACGATGAAGATCCGTGAGTAGAATATATATTACTCAAATTTCAAATTATGTGAGAGTGTTAGACTAGACAAAAAATTTAAGAATAAAAGAAAATTTTTTGAAACTTATAATCTAAAATAAATAGTAATATTTACATGAGTTTTTTTTTTTTTTGAATGTATACCACTAGACAATTTGTCTTTTATTAACATAAATATCCTCAATAGGGATAAGTACAAGTAAAGGATGCTAGGTTTTACCTTACCAATCTTATTGTGAATCTCTATTAATTAACAAATATGAAGAAAATAAAAACTAGAGAAAACTGGATATAGAAAATGTGTCATAAAGAGGGAGTACAGAAGATAATAAATAGCTCTCTCCCCTACGCGTAAGATATTTTGAAGAGTTGGGCAATACTAGCAAAAAAACAAAGTCATTGCTGGTACACAAAGATAAAGTGCCAAAGAATTATTCAAAAGGTATTATACAATATATCTTTTAACTTGAACTCGATTTACATTTATGTTCTCTAATTTTGGATGCACATAAATAGACACTTAAATTTGTATAAAATTAAACAAATAAGCATACATGTCCTACATGACATCTTACATGATAATTTGCATCCAGTATATTGCCATGTGTGTACTATGTCACGTGGACTCATGTGTTTACTTGTTTAACATTATATAAATTTACATGTCTACTTGTGTCCACACAAATTGAACGATATAAATACAAAATAAGACCAAGTTAAAAGACATGTTAAGCATTATACATATTTAGAAGTATTCGAGGAAGGTAAAGTGAAAAAATAACTTTAGAATTTATAAATTTTAAAAAAGTTAATTTGATTTATTGAATTCCAAATATATTACTGTATTTATACAAACTAAATAAAATTTTGATATATACACATAATTAAAATTAAAATTATTGAATTAGGTCGAATTCGTAGGTTTTAGCTCAGCCCCTATCGATGATATGACTTATGGGCATTGAAATAATTGTAACAGCTGGCAATAATTGTTTAAATAGTTCAATTGTGATATGTGGTGCTCCAAAAAATAAAATCCAAGAACTATTACGAAAGGATAAGTACTGCAAAATAAGAACAATAGCTAATGATATAACCCTGAAAAAATTGGGCAAAATCGATGGATATAATCGCTCTTATAAATTGAGGCCACACTTAACGTGTCCATCAACTTATTCCTTTCTAATTTTTTTTTAAAAAAAAATTAATAATAAATTAAGGGACATCTCTCGATTTTTTGCGTGGGATACATTTTTTGAGATGGTCCATAAATTTTGCAAACATTTTTTTGGGAGAAAATATAAATATTAGAAAGAGACAAACAAAGTCTGTTTTTTTTTTGAAAAAAAATATTTAAAAAACCCGATATTGTCCATCGGTTTATTTAAATGTTGCCTAGATACCTGAATTAGGAATATTATTGACTTGATAATTTTAATATTGATATTATAGCTCAGTTAAAATTGATTTTTGCAACGTTTAGTGTTGATTTACAACTAAATACTCCATGAATAGCAAATTGCAATTAATTACATTTGACAAGTGAGATGCATAAATTGCATGTTTCTGCTTCTTCTTTTTTTGGCAAAAAATCGAATGAATTAACCAACACACCTCCGTCAATTTTCGACAAAAAAAATAAAAAAAATAAAAAAACTCAAAAATTGACCTTCACTAGAACATCAATTATGTGAGAGTGTTAGACTAGACATAAAATTTAAGAATAAAAGAAATTTTTTTGAAACTTATAATCTAAAATAAATAGTAATATTTACATGAGTATTTTTTTTAATTTTTTTGAATGTATACCACTAGACATTTTATTAACATAAATATCCTCAATAGGGATAAGTACAAGCAAAGGGGACTAGGTCTTACTTTACCAATCATATTGTGAATCTCTATTAATTAACAAACATGAAGAAAATAAGAACAAGAGAGAACTAGATATAGAAAAAGTTTCATAAAGAGGGAGTATATAGATGATAATAAATAGCTCTCTCCCCTACGCGTAAGATATTTTGAAAGAGTTGGGCCATACAAACAAAAAAACAAAGTCATTGCTCGTACACTAAGATAAAGTGCCAAAGAATTATTCAAAAGGTATTATACAATATTGTTAGTTGACTGATTCAAAAGTTTAATGCTGTTAGTGGCAGTACTTTTAGGAGTCTTTTATGTTTTCAGTTAACTAGCTCTAGGAATCCTAATTAGTTGATAATAGTTAGTTAGCAGGTCATGGGTTAGTGCTAAACTAGTGCCCTATTTTTTCTCTAAATTTGTTTCTTTCCAAGTTCTATTTAAAGACTTGCAGTGTTGTCTTCTGAAGTAATAAAAAAAGATCAAGTTTCTCTCTGTTAACGTCTTACTCGAGTAGTCGCTCATATCTTCTGCCAACATTCTTGGTATCAGAGCAATACTCCAGGTTAAGATCCATCCTTTCCTCAAGCAGGGATTGGTATAGTAAGAGAGAAAAATAGTGAAATATTGTGAGATTTTTTTTCCATAGAAATCAGACAATTTCCATGGCAGGAAACGGGACAGCAGCTTCGTCGCAGCCCCTAATTCCAATTTTCAGAGGGGAAAATTATCAGTTCTGGAGTCTAAAAATGAAGACTCTTTTCAAGTCTCAAGAACTATGGGATATAGTTGAGACTGGAATTCCAGAAGGGAATGCAAACCAGATGAGAGAACATCGGAAGAGAGACTCAAAAGCTCTTTTCACGATCCAGCAGGCTCTTGATGATGAAATTTTTCCTCGCATATCAGCAGTTGAGACTTCCAAACAAGCATGGGAGATCCTAAAGCAAGAGTACTTTGGAGATGATAAGGTAATTACTGTTAAATTACAAACTCTCAGACGGGATTTTGAAACATTATTCATGAATGAAAATGAATCTGTGCAAGGATATTTGTCTAGAACATCTGCTATTGTTAATAGGATGAGGTCCTATGGTGAGAAAATTGATAATCAAATTGTTGTGTCAAAAGTGTTGAGAAGTTTAACCACAAAATTTGAGCATGTTGTTACTGCAATTGAGGAATCTAAGGACCTATCTACCTATTCTTTCGATGAATTAATGAGTTCCTTGCTAGCTCATGAAGACAGGCTAAATAGGTCTCGTGAGAAAGTTCAAGAGAAGGCATTCCAGGTTAAGGGGGAGTTTAGCTACAAGGGAAAAGCAGAAAACTCAGCAGGACGTGGACATGGCAGAGGCAATTTCCGTGGTCGAGGCCGTGGTGGTAGCGGCAGAGGTAGAAACCAAGTTGGTGAATTCCGTCAGTACAAGAGCAATATTCAATGCCGATACTGCAAGAAATTTGGCCACAAAGAAGTTGACTGTTGGACGAAGCAGAAAGATGAGCAGAAGGATGCCAATTTCACTCAAAATGTGGAAGAAGAAAGTAAGTTGTTTATGGCTAGTTCCCAAATAACTGAAAGTGCGAATGCTGTGTGGTTCATTGATAGCGGATGCTCAAATCACATGTCAAGTTCGAAGTCTCTATTCAGAGATCTTGATGAGTCCCAGAAAAGTGAGGTGCGACTTGGAGATGACAAACAAGTGCACATTGAAAGGAAAGGTACAGTTGAGATAAAAACTGTCCAAGGTAATGTGAAGTTTTTATATGATGTGCAATATGTCCCTACTTTGGCTCATAATCTGTTAAGTGTTGGCCAATTGATGACCAGTGGCTACTCAGTTGTTTTTGATGATAATGCATGTGACATTAAGGACAAAGAATCTGGACGCACAATAGCTCGTGTGCCTATGACTCAAAACAAAATGTTTCCTCTTGATATTTCAAATGTTGGTAATTCTGCCTTAGTTGTTAAAGAAAAAAATGAGACTAATTTGTGGCACTTACGTTATGGACATTTGAATGTTAATTGGTTGAAACTTTTGGTTCAAAAAGACATGGTTATTGGCTTGCCAAAAATCAAGGAACTTGACCTGTGTGAAGGCTGTATCTATGGGAAGCAAACTAGGAAATCGTTTCCAGTGGGAAAATCATGGAGGGCTACAACTTGTCTTGAACTTGTGCATGCTGATTTGTGCGGGCCAATGAAAATGGAATCCCTTGGTGGAAGTCGATATTTTTTGATGTTTACTGATGATTACAGCCGCTTTAGTTGGGTTTATTTCTTGAAATTCAAATCTGAAACCTTTGAGACTTTCAAGAAATTTAAGGCATTTGTAGAGAATCAAAGTGGCAACAAGATAAAATCACTCCGTACAGATAGAGGTGGTGAATTCTTGTCTAATGATTTTAATTTGTTCTGTGAAGAGAATGGAATTCGCAGGGAACTAACAGCGCCATATACACCAGAACAAAATGGTGTGGCCGAGCGAAAGAATAGGACGGTGGTGGAAATGGCTCGAAGTTCACTGAAAGCAAAGGGTCTGCCAGATTATTTTTGGGGAGAAGCTGTTGCAACTGCTGTATACTTTTTGAATATCTCACCAACAAAGGCTGTTTGGAACACAACACCTCTTGAAGCTTGGAATGGTAAGAAGCCTCGAGTAAGCCACTTAAGAATCTTTGGTTGTATAGCATATGCTTTGGTTAATTTTCACTCTAAGCTTGATGAAAAATCTACAAAATGCATTTTTGTTGGCTATAGTCTTCAATCCAAAGCATATCGTCTATATAATCCGATAAGTGGCAAAGTGATCATAAGTAGAAATGTTGTGTTTAATGAGGATGTAAGTTGGAACTTTAATTCTGGGAACATGATGTCCAATATCCAATTGCTACCTACTGATGAAGAATCTGCAGTAGATTTCGGAAATTCACCCAATTCTTCTCCTGTAAGTTCATCTGTTAGCTCACCAATTGCACCATCAACAACTGTTGCACCTGATGAGTCTTCAGTTGAGCCGATTCCACTAAGAAGATCAACAAGGGAAAAGAAACCGAATCCTAAGTACTCTAACACTGTAAATACTTCTTGTCAATTTGCTTTGCTTGTTTCAGATCCTATTTGTTATGAAGAAGCAGTAGAACAATCTGAATGGAAGAATGCTATGATTGAAGAGATGCAAGCAATTGAAAGAAACTCTACATGGGAGTTAGTTGATGCACCTGAAGGAAAGAATGTAATAGGGCTCAAATGGGTGTTTCGAACAAAGTACAATGCTGATGGGAGCATTCAAAAGCACAAAGCTCGACTCGTGGCGAAAGGATATTCACAACAACAAGGTGTAGATTTTGACGAAACTTTTTCTCCTGTTGCTCGATTTGAAACAGTGAGAGTTGTTTTGGCTTTGGCTGCGCAATTGCACTTGCCCGTGTATCAATTTGATGTGAAGTCTGCTTTCTTGAATGGCGATTTAGAAGAGGAGGTTTATGTTTCACAACCTCAAGGCTTTATGATAACTGGCAACGAGAATAAAGTCTACAAGTTAAGAAAAGCTCTTTACGGGCTAAAGCAAGCTCCACGTGCATGGTATAGCAAAATTGACTCATTCTTTCAAGGTAGCGGATTCAGAAGAAGCGACAATGAGCCCACTTTGTACTTGAAGAAACAAGGTACTGATGAATTTTTGTTGGTCTGTCTCTACGTTGATGATATGATTTATATTGGTTCCTCAAAGTCTCTAGTTAATGATTTCAAGTCCAATATGATGAGAAACTTTGAGATGTCTGACTTGGGCTTACTGAAATATTTCTTGGGGCTTGAAGTGATCCAAGATAAAGATGGAATTTTTATTTCTCAAAAGAAATATGCAGAGGATCTTTTGAAAAAGTTCCAGATGATGAACTGTGAAGTAGCAACTACACCGATGAATATCAATGAAAAGTTGCAGCGTGCAGATGGAACTGAGAAAGCAAATCCTAAACTGTTTAGAAGTTTAGTTGGTGGCTTGAATTATCTAACGCACACTAGACCTGACATTGCTTTTTCTGTTAGTGTTGTGTCCAGATTTTTGCAAAGTCCCACAAAGCAACATTTTGGTGCTGCGAAGCGAGTTCTTCGTTATGTTGCTGGAACAACAGACTTCGGTATCTGGTATTCTAAAGCACCAAATTTCAGATTGGTTGGCTTTACTGACAGTGATTATGCAGGCTGCTTGGATGACCAGAAAAGCACTTCCGGAAGTTGTTTCAGCTTTGGTTCTGGAGTTGTGACATGGAGTTCAAAGAAGCAGGAGACAGTAGCTTTGTCGACTTCTGAGGCAGAGTATACAGCAGCAAGTTTAGCAGCACGACAAGCTTTATGGCTCCGGAAACTACTTGAAGATTTTAGTTACGAGCAAAAGGAGTCTACTGAGATTTTTTCTGATAGCAAATCAGCAATTGCTATGGCTAAGAATCCCTCTTTTCATGGGAGAACTAAGCACATTGATGTGCAATATCACTTTATCAGGACACTGGTAGCGGATGGAAGAATAGTGCTGAAATTCTGCAGCACAAACGAGCAAGCAGCGGATATATTTACGAAGTCTCTTCCTCAGGCTAAGCATGAATATTTCAGGTTGCAATTGGGAGTGTGTGATTTTGAATCAAGGGGAAGTGTTAGTTGACTGATTCAAAAGTTTAATGCTGTTAGTGGCAGTACTTTTAGGAGTCTTTTATGTTTTCAGTTAACTAGCTCTAGGAATCCTAATTAGTTGATAATAGTTAGTTAGCAGGTCATGGGTTAGTGCTAAACTAGTGCCCTATTTTTTCTCTAAATTTGTTTCTTTCCAAGTTCTATTTAAAGACTTGCAGTGTTGTCTTCTGAAGTAATAAAAAAAGATCAAGTTTCTCTCTGTTAACGTCTTACTCGAGTAGTCGCTCATATCTTCTGCCAACAAATATATCCTTTAACTTGATTTCGATTTATATTTGTGTTCTCCAATTTTGATTGCACATAAATAGACACTTAAATTTGTATAAAATTAAACAAATAAGTATACATGTCCTACATGGCATCTTACATGATAATTTGCATCCAGTATATTGGCCCGTGTGTACTATGTCACGTGGACTCATGTATTTACTTGTTTAACGTTATATAAATTTACATGTCTACTTGTGTCCACACAAATTGAACGACATAAATATAAAATAAGACCAAGTTAAAAGACATATTAAGCATTATGCATATTCAAAAGTATTCGAGGAAGGCAGACATGTAAAGTGTAAAGATAACTTTAGAATTTATAAATTTTAAAAAAGTTAATTTAATTTATTGAATTCCAAATATATTACTGTATTTATACAAACTAAATAAATTTTTTATATATACACATAATTAAAATTAAAATTAAAATTATTGAATTACTTCGAATCCGTAGGTTTTAGCTCAGCCCCTATCGATGATATGACTCATGGGCATTGAAATAATTGTAACAGCTGGCAATAATTGTTTGAATAGTTCAATTGTGATATGTGGTGCTCCAATAAAAATAAAAATCCAAGAACAATTATGAAAGGATTAGTACTGCAAGATTGGGTCAAAAGTCCATCCTTATTCCTTTCTATTTTTTTTTTAATTTACTTTTATAATAAACTGAGGACATCTCTCGATTTTTTGCGTGGGATAAAATTTTTGAGTTAGATCCATCAATTTTGCAAACGATTTTTTTTGAGAGAAAATATAAATATTAGAAAGCGACGAACAAAGTCAGTTTTTTTTAAAAAAATAAATTAAAAACCCGATATTGTCCATCGGTTTATTTAACTGTTAGCTAGATACTTTAATTAGGAATAATATTGGCTTGATAATTTTATAGTATTTGGTAATTGAATGTTTTGTAAATGAATGAACTTTGGTAGACCTTTTAGATTGTTTGATGGATATATTTTTAGTATGTATTTAGTCAGTTTGTTACAGATATTATAGCTCAGTTAAAGTTGATTTTTGCAACAATTAGTGTTGGTTTACAACTAAATATTGAATTGGAATTAATTACATTTGACAAGTGAGATGCATAAATTGCACGTTTCTGCATTTTTTTTTTAATTTTTGGGCAAAAAATCGATCAACTAATCAACATTGTCCGTCGACTTTCTACAAAATTAAAATTAAAAACAATGCAGAAACTTAAAAATTGACCTACCGTTGGTTATTACGAATATTTTTAAAACTTATTTAATTTAAGATGTTTTTTTAAAATAAAATACTTAAATATATAAATCGAGGCCCGTCCACCAATTTATTCAATTCATTCATCGGATTTAAGATAAAAGAATGACCTAATGAAATTATGGAGATGTAAACCTTTGAAGAGGGCAAATAACAATTACTATATATACATAAAAATAATTTTAATTTTGTTGTACAAAGTAATTATACGCCAAAAAAAATTCACCTCCACCTGATGACTCCACTCCCAAAGGTAGGGGGGCAAGACTGGAAGGTTTGAGTATAGAAAAGGCACCGGTGCCATCTCCGAACCCTAAATCGGGTTGTGAACCCCCCCCCCCCCCCCCCCTCCATTTCCTCTATCTTAACCCGACCCGATCCACTTCCCCGTCCCATCCAACAACCCTAATCGAGTCTGATCCATCTATACAAAGTTCAACTTTCCAAAATGTGACTAATTTGGTCTTGGAATGGCAAACGAAAAATTGTATTTGTCTATTCTTGACGAACAATAATAGGGCTTATTTTCCCCTTTATTAACAAAAGCGTTAAGGGTCAAAAATACACCTAAATTATTTTATTTTTTGAGTTTCATATCTGAATTGAGGGTGAGTTTCATCCTTGAACTATCACACCATAGTCACCGAAACACCTCTCAACTAATTTTTGATGTTGTGTATTGCCCTCTCTCTTTTGTTTTGAAATTCTATCACGTGACACTCCACATGGAAAAATAATTTCACTATGACAAATCTAAATAAATTAATATTAGGTTAAATGTTGACAGAAGAATTAAAATTGTTGTGGACTGGGAAAGAAGAGCAATTGACATACAATACATAGTATTATGGTTTCTTTCTTCACTTTCTCACCTCATAGTTAACTTACTATTCCACCGTTAAATGCCCTCCAACTTAAGTTGTGTGTAAGTAGAGACTTAAACTAGTATAAAATTAAATTAGTAGACACATACTGCCTACATGACAAAATCCTGTGAGATACACTCGTCCTACATGATAGACCGATTTATATTATGCCACACACGTTTATGTATTATCCCATTATTTTACTGCGTCAATTACAACCAACAATTATTTAGCTCCGTGAGTAGAATGTATATGTGTGGAAAGTTGACTGCTGACAATAATTGTTTGGAAAGTTCAATTGTGATATGTGTGGTGCTCAATAAAACAACCATAAACGAGTTTGACCGGGATTTTGCGCATGAAATTTTCAAATTTCTTGAAATGAAATTTATATATTTGTAAACTACGTAAAAAGTACTATAAGTCACTATAATTGATAATTCAAAATGTTTAAAGGATCTATGAAAAACTTGCGGTCAAAGATAAATTCGTTTGAATCTTGAAATCCGAAAAGTATCACATAAAATGGGACGGAGGGAGTAGTATGCATGGCGCATGCCATGATGTCTGATATTTCTTTTCATTGAGTCTTTGATTACGTACATATAGTTCAAAAAGACCAATATTATATAAGTCAATATATTTTTACTTGATGAGTCATGACAGTGTTTTATCTTAGCAACTTCCAGGAAATTGTTAATAATAGTGACAGTTAGTTGCAAAATCAAAAATTTTGTTAAGGGTGTTCAAGATTTGATATATATGTATGAAAAATAATTTTTAATCAATATATTTTGCATAATAATTTATATACATAATATAATTTTTCAACGAATGGTGTTTGAACTACAAATATATGACCATTGTAAGTCAAGATACTTAACACATTGATGAGACTGCATTTTCCAGGAAACTTTACTTACTAATTGCTTTACCTAAACACAAAGTGTCACTTATATGTATTATACTAGGTAATGTTGCCCGTGCATACCTATATCAATATAAACAAAGACAATAATTACTTAATGCAAGTTGGTACCAACAAAGGGGTGGCTTAATAAAATATAATTTGTTGAAAGACTTGGTTCAACAAACAAATATACTTTAATTTGTTCAAGCCTAACTTTTCGTTCGATTTTCCTCTTTTTCTGAATTACTTAACCTTAATTTTTTATTTAACGTTTGTGATTCGCCCTCCCTGTTTGGTCTTTATGTGTGAATTTATATATCGAATATCAGATGATTTAAAACATCTTATTTTAAATGATATATATGGTCATAATTCACTCTTCCATACGTAAGTACAATGACATCTTATATATATATATGGTTCCCTTGAATAAAGACAAATGTTCACATGCATTATTGGATCTTAATCTTAACTTAACCTTCCTAGTTCTCAAGGGACCTAATTATATATAAATTAAAACTTAAAAGTCAACTAATGAGGACAAGAACAGTATTTCAACATTCGCAATAGAAACGTTGCTCCAATTTATGTGATGTATTTTCTTTTTTAGTGTGTCGATAAAAAATGACAAAATATGTCTTTTTTATCTTGTCTTAAAGGCATTGTACACACCCGATAATCGATTCAGGATCCAACCCCGAGACCCGATCTAGGACTTGACCTTGACTTTCGACTCTCAACTCAAGACACGACATTTGAAAAGGGACCCGACCCCAACACCTGACTCGAGACTCGACCTAGGACCCGACTTCCAAAATGAGACCCGACTCCGACTCTCGATCTGGGACCCGACCCCAACACTCGACCCGAGACCCGATTTCTAACTCGAATCCGACCCTGACACACAACACCTGACTTTGGACCCGATCCAACCTCAACTCTCAACCCGATACCTGACTTCGTCACTCGACCCGGAACCCCACCCCAACACTCGACCTAGGATCCGATCTAGAATCCTGACCCGGGACCCAACACCCAGATCGGGATCTGACTTCGACCCAATCCGACCCAACCTCAGACCTAGGAGTCAGATCTCAAATCAGGTCTAGAGGTCTATTCCCAATTTATGTGATATACTTGCCTTTTTAGTCTGTCGAAAAAAGAATGACAAAATGTCTTTTTGTCTCATCTTAAAGGCATTTTACACGCCCTCTCTGGTCATTTCTATCTCTCTCTATATATATAAGGTCATAACAAACATTCACATAAACTTGAATACTCCAATTAACTTCAAGATGATGCAAGATGTTTGGACTCAGTTGGGTCCAACCATTGCAGCAATCATGTTCACCTGGACCATGTACCAGAACTACTTTCCTCACGAACTTCGTGGTCATATTAGGAGGTATACCGATAAACTTGTGAGCTATTTCTATCCTTATATGCACATTATCTTTTATGAACTTGAAACTGAAGGGTGGTTTGAGAGGAGCAAAGCTTACATAGCGATTGAAAGGTACCTTAGCAAGAACTCGAGCACTCAAGCTAAGCGTCTCAAAGCCAATGCGGTGAAGGATGGTCAATCGCTTGTTCTAACCATGGATGATCATGAGGAGATAACCGATGAATATAAAGGCAAGAAGGTTTGGTGGATTTCGAGCCAAAAACCAGCCAGCAGACAGACAATATCTCTTTATAGGGAGGATGAGAAGAGGTATTTCAAGCTAAAATTTCACAAAAAGAATCGCGACCTTATCACAAATTCATACTTGAAGTATGTGTTGGATGAAGGAAAGGCGATATCTGTGAAAGAACGACAGCGAAAGCTGTACACAAACAATAAGGGAGATGGAGGTGGTTATAGATACAGGGGAGGAAGGATGTGGAGTGGAGTAGTATTTGAGCATCCGTCAACATTTGATACTCTAGCTATGGATCCAAACAAGAAGCAAGAGATTATAGATGATCTCGAAACATTTAGCAAGTCAAAAGACTACTATGCAAAGATTGGCAAGGCGTGGAAGCGTGGTTATCTTCTTTATGGTCCTCCAGGAACCGGTAAATCTAGCATGATTGCTGCTATGGCTAATTTCTTGAAGTATGACGTCTATGATCTTGAGCTGACATCGGTTAAGGACAATACCGAGCTAAGAAAACTGCTGATAGATACAACAGGTAAATCTATTATTGTGATTGAAGATATAGATTGTTCCCTTGACCTTACAGGTCAACGAGAGACGAATAAGAAGAAGAAAGAAGAGGAGGATAAAGGAAAAAATGAGGAAGATGCCGTCAAGGAGAAGATGAAAAAAGGAGGAGAGGTGAAAGAAAAGCAAAGTGAGGTAACTTTATCTGGACTTTTGAACTTCATTGATGGTCTATGGTCAGCTATTGGCGGTGAAAGGCTTATCGTCTTCACTACCAACTACGTGGAAAAGCTTGATCCTGCTCTAATTAGGAGGGGGAGAATGGATAAACATATTGTCCTATCCTACTGTTGCTTTGAGTCATTCAAAGTTCTTGCACATAACTATCTTGACGTCGTTGAATCTCATGTTCACTTTCCTGAGATTCGTCGTTTATTGGAGGAAACTAATATGACTCCTGCTGATATTGCTGAGAATTTGATGCCTAAGTCTTCAAAGGAAAATGCAGAAACTTGTTTAGAGAGATTGATTAAAGCTCTTGAAACTGCAAAAGAGGAAGCAAAACTGAAGGCTGAGGAAGAAGAGAGAGCAAAGGCGGCTGAGAAGGAGAAGGAAGAAGAGAGAGCAAAGGCGGCTGAGAAGGAGAAGGAAGAGAAAGATCGCGAGGAAAAGAAAGAAGTAACAGCTACTGAAGAAGCCAAGAATGCTGACGATGTAAACGAAAAAGATAATGGTGTTAAGGAAAATGGTGATGTTAGCAAAGATTGATGAACACACATATATGAAAGTGTACTTGGGGGTGTTTTAGCTTTATGTTTTCTACAATATTGGGTCTATTAGCTGTACTTGTAATAAGTTTATTTTATGTCTTAGTGGTGCTTGAATACACATAATTCTGCAAGTGGTTTTCATGTAGTTGGTGAAGGTTAATAAGAAGTTTTTTATCATGAAATACTCAAATTTTAGCATTACAATCAACATTTTGCCTAGCGCCTTCTAATGAGCTAACAAGCACTGCAGCGCTCAATTACTAAGTGTTGCAGTGCCACTTGTGTCTATTTGTATGAAATTAAACGATGTTGACATAGTATATTTGTGGTTTCTGTTTGTCTTCAACACTCCTCCTTAGTCCTTATTAGTAATTTTAAAAAGGATTAATCTACACAAGTCATTGGGAATTTATGGTTTTATTCTTATGCAAAAGTAGGTACACATTCTGTTTGATACAGGAATCTGATACAAGAAGAATGTTATAAATAGGTGCAAGAACAATGCAGGACAGATCCTAGATGGAATCAGCACGAAAAGAAAAAAAGCATTTTCGTGGTCATTGGATAGACAGACACTATATTTACTTGAATTGAAGTCATATTCACAAAAGAAATGTTGGGAACCACAGTTTAAGAGAAGGAAAGTGAATGTAAAGAAGCTGTACCTATATCATCAAAAAGTCCTAACGTATCATGCTTCAAAAGTTGTCGCGACTACAGAATAAAGTTTAATATGTATTAATAAAGAAGATCTCTAATTGACTAGCAAGTCTGTTCATGTACTGTAAGATGTCCAACAAATGGTACCACAGGAAACAGCTTTGCATAAAGATATATATAAGGGATTTCAATGAAAAACTTCATGATCCAGCTCAAAACGATATATATCAGTGTATAAATATTGTATAATAATGTATATATATACATTTCTTATACATATTTATATTAATTCGCCACTTGCAAGTAGAGGTGTTAAACGTGTGAGTTGAATTGAATTTGGATATGTTAAAATTTTAATGACTCGTTTATAAGCTATTTAGGTTGAAACATGTTGGATTAAAATAGATGAAAATAGCATTATTGAAAGAATATAAAGAAATATACTAGAAAGGATCATGAGAAATTTTCTGGATTTTGTATTTCTTCAACCTGAAACTACAAAGTTATTGTACAAGAAAATATATTGGAACTTCCTAGGGATTGAATGGTAATAAAATAAACTAAGTACCTACCTAGTACATACAGCTGTGTAGCAGAAAATAGGACATGTACTATTTCCAGAGTACTTTACTCTAAAATATTTGTACATGTATATGTATTTACAAGGAAATTGTTCTACTAGAACTGGACCTCTATTGTTTCTGTTGTTGAAGCCCATAATGAATAAATCAATCCAATAATATAGTTGGGCTTATGTTCTGATTCAAAGGCAAATCAACAGCCTGCTTCAACTACGTATCAATCCAATTTTAAAGTAAATTGAATTGAACGAATCAAAATGAATTGAATTATAATAAAATAAGTGAATTATTAACCTATCCGCAGGTAATACTAGAAGAATCTAAAACAATAAGAGGGACTTGTGTCAAATAAAAAGCCTTAATTCAACACTTGGTAGAGAACCTATACACATACTATATTATATGAATATACCTAATAAATTGTCAGCAAAGTGATAAGGATCTTAATTATATTTTGTTGACCACTTTTTGAAAAATAAATTCAGGTATAGGGGCTAAGATATATAATTAAGTCCCACTTTGATTATTTGACTGATTTAAATTTGTATTATATAAGATTAAAGGAAGTATGTTAAGTGTGCCACATTGGATGATGAATATATTGGTTATCTCTTTATATGATTTTGAATAATTGTTATCTTATGCATCATATATTTTTTTCGGATTGAGTTTGAATCAAATATATTTTTTATATGGTAATAAAAATCTTACTCTAATTCGATGTTATTGTGTCATAATATTGACCCTCATATGTTATATATGTCATTCACACTCCAATTGATAAGTCAGAGTGAAGGGTGTTAAGTGTACATTTTATTTGAAAGAAACATATTATTATCTTTTTATATGCTTTTAAATAATTCTCGTTTCATGAGCTATTTTTGGAGTTGAATGTATACTATTGATCTCTTTACAAAAAAAAAATGAAATTTGAAAAAAAGTTTAATACAATATTGCTCATATGACAAATTCTTAACCTGGTTCTCATCCAGCCAAGTTTTCAAGTGTCAATAGTAGCCCATGAGAAGGAAAATAACAGAATAAAATAGACTAGGATTTATAAATAAATTCATTATTTTTTTAGTAAACTTATTAATATGTACCGTTCAATTAATATTATTTATCAATGCGATCGAAATATACTTTAGTCGTTATTTTTTTTCTTGATCTACTTTCAATAATATTGTAGATGTCAATTCATGTGAGATAAAGGTAATGAATGATTGAGATGATTTTGGATATACCTTTTCAATTATTATTGAAAATTGACTCATCTTTAAAGTTAGAGATTGAAAAGTCACTCGAAAAGACCAGCTGGATTTGCATCTATGTTTGAACAATCACATTGAGATATGTTATCTTCAATTTTAAGACATTTTTAAAACCAATGATATCCTAACAAGGTTGGCCACAGGTCGATTTGAATCGATTATTGATTAAAATTAAAATCAAATTAATTTAATCGATTTTTAAAATATTAAAATCAAACTAAATTATTATCATCAAATATGATAATGTATTTATCGATTTGTTTTTTTAAAAATTTAATTTGATCCTATTGTTTAATTATTAAATATTAATCATACATAAAAAGAAAACATGGAAAATAGAAAAATAAATTAGTTAGCAAAGAAAGATAACTAAACAACCCCACTAGCCACTCCTTATGACCTTAAAAAAAAAATCGAACCATCTCACTACAACATGAGAGGGGTAGTTACGTAGTAACTCCTAACTCTTAAGACACGAGATAAAATCTTACCAATTTTTAAAATAAAAAATAATGAAAAATCACATTAAGTGATTTAGAAATATAGGTATATAATAATATAGATAAATAACCATATATTTGTTTATGTGTTTGGTTATAATATAATTACTACTATTTTTATTTAAATGATTGAAATGCCCTAAAAGCTATTTTAGAAAATTAGATTACAAGTTACAGAATTGAACCGTTTATAGTTTGGCTCAAAAATATCCTTACCGTTAATATTTTGGTTCAAAAATGTCCTTGCAGTCAATACTTTGGTCCAGAAATATTCCTATAGTTACAAAATTGGTCAAAAATGCCCTTTTCCGAATAAATATATTATTTTTTTTCTTTTTAAACACATCTTCTTCCTAATTAAAATATTATTAAAGAACACTATTCTTGCTTTCTTTCTTCTAAAATCACTTTAACAAATAAAAATGTAGGAAATTTTTTTTTTTCTTCTTAATCTCATTTTATCAATTAAAATAGAGTAACTTTATGTACCCTTTCGACAAATAATATATGTCATATATATATGATCATAGTAATATAACGATAAAAATACTGATGATAAAATAAGAAATATTTTTATTTTTTTCTAAATTGAAGATAATCATTTGCTAATTTTTTTTAAAAAAAACATTATTAGAAAAATGATGAGTTTAAAAGAAAATAATAATATATTTATTTGGAAAATGAGCATTTTTTATCCATTAAATAACAATAAAGGCATTTTTGGACCAAAGTATTGATGGCAAAGGCATTTTTGGACCAAACTACAAACGGATGGTATTTTTGTTCCTTTCGCATAGTTTAAGGGCATTTATGAACCAAAGTATTGATGGTAAGGGTGTTTTTGAGCCAAACTATAAATGGATGACAGTTTTGTTTCTTTCATATAGTTTAAGGGTATTTTTTACCTTTTTTTCCTTGTTAATATAGTGAACACGTAAAAATGAAGGGACATAATTAATATATCATGCATGTCAATAATTTTAAAGCTTATCAACATATAGTAGTCAATAGTTATATAATCCTTTTATAATATGGTTGGACAAGGATGAACCAAACTAGCCACGAGGAACACAATATATATCACTTTCATGACAAGTTGGAATTAATTAAAAGGAAGTAATTAGTCAACCCCACCATATTAAATACACTTTTAAGAAGAAAAAAATAACTTTAATAAGTATGGAATGTCTTGCAAGAACATGACCAAGTGATGGTAAGTTGGTAACTAATCAATAATCATATCTTGTGATTAGTGAGATTTTTAGTTTATGAGTTTTCGATTATGATTATTTTTATTTACTGAATTTTAAATAAATTATTTATTTGTATTAAATGATTTTTTAATAGGGTGTGCTATACTTCTATTATCCTATTCATTGTTAGGGACCGGCCTCAACTAGTAAACACATCTAATTGCTAGGAGATAGGCTTGTAAATAATCTTAAGGTAGTCATGAAGGAAGTATAATGAAATTACGATTTATTATCAGTTTCAACACTTATATTTTAAATAAAAGAAATATTTCATGTAGAATTGTATCAACTAAAGCTTCGACCCTGAGAGTAAGAGTGAGTAGTTGACATCAATCTGACTTCGTATCATCATCTATAAAAGAGAGTTAAATAAGCTAAGGTATATTAGAAAGAACAATCACTACAACAAAAGCAACTTTTAGCGGCAATAAATAGACACATTAATAAAGAGTGCTAAAGTCTTTACCGGCATTAGTTAACTGTCATTAGATCTAATGTTGTTAAAGGCTTTAGGGACATATACAAAGAGTGTTAATTGCCGCTAAAAATACATATTTAGTGGCAATTGAACTATTGCCGTTAATAATTGCTGCTAAAGATCATTTTTGATGTAGTGAATATCATTATTCAGTTACATTAGCTATAGTAATAAGCCAATCAACAAGGTGTATTCACAACAAAAAAGTCTGATCTCTATCTTTCAGCAACTGAATAGGAAGACCGACTACTCCAAGGGCACTCATCCATAAATTGATCACTGGTACAAACAACATAAAGAAATATAACCAATGTTTTATTGGAAAAAAACAACTCCAAACACTTAAAACTAAGAATCTCATATTACACTTGCACACTAGAACAAGAACAAGAACTAACAAAAAATACTTCTAATAGTCTACTTTATTCTTCAACTACTATAGTTTTACATAAAAATTCTAAAAAAAAACACAGAATTTTCGACATCTAAATATACAAGAAATCTGCAGGACGTCCAGAATATGTAGTAGCAAATGATCTCGTAGTAAATTCATGTTTCCTATTTCCTCCATCGAATCGATTCACTCTGCTCTCAGCATGAAACCTTGTCATTGGTATAATAGGCTCATAAGTCTTGAAATTCCTCTGATGCATCTCAATTGATGATTTTTCACTAACTTTATATGCATCTCCCACAACTCCTACAGCTTTATGACTATTACATCCCAACAGAATGCCCGAACGACGTTTAGCTTTGTCTCTTCCATTTTGTGAAACTGATCTATTGGAGTTGCTGGTTGTTCTAATTGAGGGTATTTTGACTTCTTCTATATCAGACATTATAGAGAAATCAGCTGCACTAGCAGTGACAACACTCCAATCAATACTAACTTCACTTGGAGCATAACAGGACATACTATCTGAGCCCTGTCTAACTAGACTTGGATTAGCTGTGTTGTTACTTGGGAAGCTTTCGATTTCAAATAAGTCTGAACTTGCATCGCTTTCTTCGTAATCTTCTTCATATGTTCCATTTGAACTTGCACCTATGTTGATGATGTCGATTTCTTCAGCTTTCGGAACAATTGCATCCCATGTTAACATGCCTATGTTCTTCTCAAGACTCATTTTGCTTCTTTCTTTCTCTGTTATTGGAAAGCCAAACACTTCTAGTGACTTTCTTGATTCTTCTTCTTCTTCCTTGTGCAATTGTATCTTCACTCCTGGATTTGGATTTCCAACTTTAGGATCAAAAACAGGAACCGCGAAACGCTCATCTGATTTCAATCCAAGTACTCCTAATTCATCAATTTTCTTGAAGTGCAAATTTTGATGATTAGCTCCTATTGTACTAGTCTTGATGGTGTTTTGCTTTGATTTTGATTTGAAACTTTTTTCGCGGAGTTGATCATCAATCTCAACAGAGTTCTTGTCTTTGCAGTAACAATTGCAGCCAAATCTAGCAAGGAATTTCTTGCCATAAGACTTGTTATTAGTCTTTGTTGGCCGCGGCAGTTGATGATGTTGATGCTGATATTGATGATTTATTGAAACTTTCTGCAACAATGCACTTCTGCTATTCCAACTTGATTCTGAATGAATACTTGGAGTTAAAGGTCTAATCTTTTGCTGCAAAGAAACTATATCAGCAACAGGTTGATCATCATGAATCTTGTGTTTGTTTTGTGTCACATTATTTTCTTCATCAACCCCTTCATTGAAGTATTTTTCTGCACTAAAGATGTCTATTTCTCCATCATCTACCTTCTTACTCAAATCTCTACTTGATTCAAGATTAAGTACAATGGTTTCTTCAGTACCATTGATCATGTAAGAAGAAAATGAGGGATCAAGAAGATTGGAACTAGTACTTTTGGTGGCTTCTAGTTTGACCATAGCCATTGAGACTAAATTTTGTATTTGAGTGGAAAGAAAGTTTTTTGGTAAGGGGAAAAGGACTCAAAAAGAGGATTTTGTAAAGAAAAATGGATTTTGGAAGCACTAAACTACAATAGGAAACTGATGTAAAAATAGTTTGGATGCAGATATAACAGAAATCATAGAAGGAAAAAAGGAAGCCAGTTCACTAGTGAAATAGATGGTGCTTACTAAAGCTATATACCCTTTTTCTTCCTTCCTAGTTCCTATATTAGAGTTCTCAACATCAGATTGTGATTTTTCCTTTGACAACTTGTCCCACCTTTTAGGATGTGTTTGGTATGGAGGAAAATTATCATCAACGACAATAACATATTCAGTATGATCCCACAAGTGGGATTTGAAGAAGACAAACGTTACTCATCTCTTGCGAGGTAGAGAGGTAGTTTCTAATTGGTATCAATATGTATGATGCTTGCTCACTCTTTAATCAATGATTCACCGGTCAGGCGGTCACTAGTACTCCCTCCGTCCCATTTTATGTGGCACCATTTCCTTTTTGGTCAGTCCCAAAAAAAATGTCACATTTCCTTATATAGTAAGTACTTAAAGGTACAATTCCTCTTTTACCCTTGTTGGTTCCACTTAATCTTAAAAATAGTACTCCAATACATTTATGAGGAGAGAGAAAAGTGAGTCTACTTTTTAAAGAGCAATTTGGTAAACATTTCAAAATCTTCATTTATTTCTTAAACTCCGTGCCCGATCAAATATTGCCACATAAAATGGGACGGAGGGAGTAATAAGATAATACTTCACTAAGCCAATCAATGATAGATCTATCATCATACGTAAGTAAATAGGAAAATATTTTCTCAAAAGGTTTTCATGATAGGTTGGTCAAAATGTTGTGGAACCGCCCGGTCCCACCCCCACCTCCTCATCCCCAACCCCGACCCCACCATTTCGATAATATTTTCTGCTTACTTATCAACTATCGAAAAAATAAGTAAGAAAAACACTTATTTTTCAGAAAAACAATTTCGTCGAAAATGTTTCACTTTATACCAAACACATCCTTAGAGTTAGTACTTACAATAACTTTCCCACTTTTTGAAAGTAGTCCTCTTTACACTTTCTTTTATTCAACTTACTATTTTCTTAATCTTTAACTCTAATTGAAGAGAAAATTATTTTTTCAAACAAGCTTAGCATGTAATGATTTTCTAGGTGGCTAGTTACTTTCAGCTTTGCAATTATCAACCATACTGCTATAATTTCTATAGTGGAGTAATAAAATTTGAATATGTAGCAGAAAATGCAGAATATTTGCTTGTCCTTTATGGAATATAATTAATTTGTTTTAAATATGGTGTAGAAGTAGATGAGGTTAGAAATCTATCAAAAACAGAAATCATATCAATGCAGTTACCCCACATTAGCTTATGCTTTAGCTATCACAAATAAGAACAAGTCAATTTAATGGTGTTATGTGAATTTTGGCCCATAAAGACTGCTGGCCACACAAGATTCACAATATCTAACAACATTTACAATCAAATCTGTGTATGAACAGTTAATAAATTTTTAACTCATTTGGTATCAATAATGTGATCATTCATGTATACATGCTCCTTGTCGGCAAATACTTCTGCAGAGCCACGGATTAACATACTACTTGATGCATACAACACAAGATTTTACAACTCAATTACCAACATGTAAGGTAGGGGTATAGTCCCACCACCGAGGGGCGTCGTAGGATGGTTGAGATTCCTTCACACTTAACCAGATGTCACAATCTAACGCCAATGACGTCATATATTGTCCGCTTTGACCTCACAGATTTGTCCCTTCAGCTAAGTTATCATCGAACTCAAAGGCGTGTGTACCATTGGAACTTGTTTTATGCCTTATAAAGATCTTCTCCTCTTTCCTTGGATGCACCTAAGGTTGATAGAGATTATGTTATTTGACTTAGTTTTTAGGTGCAGATGGCTAATAAATACTCTGTATTTAGATCTTAGTTTCACTTTAAAACAAAATCTGTCTCAAATCATTGACCCTACTGTCAATCCTAGTAGCCTAGTGACAACTCTTGTCACTTGTCATTCAAAGCCAGGGAGGCCGATCTAAAATATTGAGTTTATGTGTTCTGAATTCTAGAAAATGCAAGTTACAAGTTTGGTCTAACCCGATACTAAAACTGTAGCTCCACCCCTGCTAGTCAAGTGTAACTTGAGGTACAATAACCTCAAATATAAAAGAAATGCACAGTGATGTCTATGGTTTTTGTAATAAGATCAGTGTCCTGTGGTTTCTTGGGCACTTCCATATTATGTATTTTTTGCATTTTTTTTCTCAAGGATGTATCTTCATGTATGTATAAAGCTACTACTTTCCCTCCTTCTGTTGAAGAAAAAACAATTACTGAATCAAGATATCATATAAGAAATCAACTAGATCAAGATCAAGATTCCACTTTAATTAAACAACACATTACAGAGTATATATCGAGGGAAGAAATGTTCCTAAGGACTTTCGAAAAGCTTCATAATAATCCCATGTAGCTCGGTTTTTAGAGTCATTATCTAACGAGACATGGAACAGAGAAGAAAATGAAGACAGTTATAAACGCTAAATCATCTGGTATAATTTATGGATCCATCAAGACTAAAGATAGGCGGTGGAGTCTCGTCTCAAGGGACCCTGCTCGATCAAAATTTCTAGTGGTGAAACGTCTTGCATAACCATGGGTTTTGTATTCATAAGATGTTGGTCTTCCTGATTCATACGAGTTCAAATGGTCAGACAACATCTTCGGTGGCATCTCATTGCGAGGATGTGGAGTTGGTATCACCCAGAGTCCAATATTGTTTGACAGCAACCAGTATTTTCTCGGGAACAAGGGGACCGTCCTCATGATCCATCAATTTGAAGTTCCACCTCATGCCTCCTATTATCTTCTTCACCTTGATCAGTACATCTACATTGTCTCTAAGAATAACAGCTCCTTCTGGACGCAAAATACGGTCCATCTCTAAGAGAATGTCTTCAAATTCACACCTATAAAATTAGAAAATGCTAATTTAGTCAATGATATCAATTCTTTTTTTTTTCTATAGCTCCCTTTATCTGGATTTTTTTTTCTTTTCCTGGCTGGGGATCAATAGGAGGGGGAGATGTGAGTGACGAGCTGGCATTTCTATTTCAACAAGAACAGTGCAATTACGAATAACAGCATATGAAGTCACAGCAGCAAAAAGGAGAAATGCCGGTGGATTTAGCCACAGCACACGCAAACTTCTGCCGGTAATTCAAATATCAGTCCTGATACCATACTTGATCTTGATAAGGTTACTACCCTAAAATTTTAAGTGGCTGATCATCTACTATCAGTGTATATTTACTTAAGTTACCTTGGCTCGTACATATCACAATTAATTAGACCCTTTTACTTAAATAGCAACTAGGCATGGCCAACAATAGGACTTTCAATGAAGGAGCTGCAATGCCACAGTGCTATAAGGCTCTTTATCTAAATGAAGAACACGCTAAGTAAATTAGCAATATAAATAAAATAGCGAAGATAAAAACTTACTTATCCTTATATAAACTGAAAAGGCCACTAGCATGAATGAGATCATATGTCCTTGGGTATGTAGAAAATGCTTCACACCTGAATCAGAAGACAACTATATGATCAGACGATAGCTTTCTCTTACATAAGGAAGAGAAATAAATAGAAATAAAGTAAAACATAACACTACTATCTTCCTTGTGAATAAAAACAAAGATAAATTTGATACAAGCTATTTTCTCAAACAGCATACTGCATTTTCTTGACATCCTTTTTGCTATTTCAATAAAGCAGGAATATGTTCTGAGAGAAACAAATGAGAAAATTGCTTTTGTATATATGGATCTTAGGTGCATTTGTGAAACATTTAGATGGAATCATAAGAGACAATTTCATCAAAAATGAAATGCAGTAGTCATATATTTTTAACACATTTAGACATTTACTTGGGTGGAGGTTTTGATCTTAGCTCCAGCAGGCAGCATGTAAAGAAAACACATTGAACCAGGGGAAAGGAGAGTTTCTATCATATGGTCCAATGCCTGTTAAATCAACAATAACAACATACCCAGAATAGTCCCACAGGTGGGGTGTGGGGAGGGTGGGGTGTATTCAGACCTTTGTGGGGTAGAAAGACTGTTTTTGATAGACCCTTTGTCTCAAGAAAATCATTTTCAGAATAGCTATAAAACAAATGCAGGAGTTAAAAGCTATAATGAAAATATTGAAGAAAGAGAAGAACCACCAGTAAACACAGACTGAAATTGCATGACAAGAGTAAACACAGACTGAATTCCTAAAAAGTCAGATTATGAGGGAGACAACGAGAATAATTCCTAAAAAGATAAGATTATGAAGGAGACAGCAATAACTACATCATCATCTCAATATCAGTACTATAGATCATTCTTCCCCTATTAGTACGTACCAGTCATGATAGATACCAATCAGTCCCCGTTCAAATATAACTCCCAAAGTATTCTTCTCAGCTATTGTTGGCATAACATTCATAACCCAAAACTTGGGATTGTGAAGTGCTGCTGCAAAACCTCCTAGTCCAGCATTCATGTCCATAATGTTGCGGTACCTTCCAGTGTCCAGGAGTTTGTTGATCTTCTTATAAGCACTTACGTGTTTCTTCCATTTCTTGCTGTCTTCTTGATATTTCGCAACAGACACTCCAGAAACTAATCCATTGGCAATTCTTGGAGGAACAGCATAAAGTCTCTCAGGGAATGGCTTTAGACTCTCGTCTCCACCATTACCATTGTTTGGTGTTATGCACATTTCCATTTTGTTGTACCTGAACCAAAGAGGTAAAAATAATGGATCAGCCATGAGCTTGATTTTCAATATTGATACAATATGAACACAACCAAGACCACTGAAACTGCCTCAAACAAAACACAGTAATCATGCATTTCAACATACAACCGATTTCAGGGTTGTATCACTTACTACAAAATAACGAAGTATTCAAAACACAATACCAATCCTACTGTCACATTCAGCACAAAAAGGCATTTACAGATATAATGTGAATTATTTTAAGTTCTCTGGAAATCCCAAAACTAATAGCTGCAAAATTAAACCAGTTAAAATACTCAATTCTATCAGAAACCAGTTTGGACAAAATGAAGCAAGGCTTATCTTGTTTATGGTCATCTAAACAGGACAGTGCTGTTCATCGTGCAGTTAGCTATAAGTTGATATATTCCTGTGGTAGTACATATATTGTGTTCAACAAGAATTAAGCATCAATTGAACAATTTCAGCTGGCTTAATTAGCAGAAGTGGCGGTTGAATAATTAGATGACCAGAACTGTTAATAAGAGAATAGGAGAACAGATTGAAGTGCAGAACAAGTTTTTTTTTTAGAATAAAGTGCAGAACAAGTAATTTAAATTGCTTCTATGGTCAAACCAGGATGTAACTAAATATGAAGGAAAATCTTACTTCTAACATACAGCTTAAATCATTAAAGAAAATTTTTAACTGACAGTGACATGTCCAATGTAATGAAAGAACCTCAGTCTATCCTTTTTTTTTCCGCTTTTTTAGGAAGGGTCTTGGCTTAGAGAGTTGAGATAAGTTGTAGCATGCACTAAGCCACTCCCATAACGCAGTTCGCTTAGTAAGTTAGCAATGTGATATTTACCTTATCAGATTATGGCAAATGGATTGTCCTGCATACTTAGTGAATTTTCTGCTACCTAGACAATTCAAATTCGCATACTGAACCTTCTTGACATGCTATTCATTCGTAAGAAATAAGTTTCTCAAGTTCAAGTAATTCTAACTGGTGACGTGATCTAATTTATTTCTAAAGCACCTCAAGAGGAAACCTATTTCACAGTAGAATAGAGCTGCCACTCATGGGAATTGGGACACATGAAGGACATTCACCTTTTCATTTTCCCAAGAGAAGATCTGAGAACCTCCAACACATACAATTGAACTATTAAGTATGATGACATACCAGACACTATCTGGATCAGAAGGTTTACAAACTCTGGCTGCAGAATTTTCTTGTGCAGAACGGCATGAGGCACTATCCTTTCTTTTCTGCCAAATGGCAGTCTCTCCCTTTTCAGATATCTTCTCCCAGCAAAGAAGTTTAGCAGCCTCTTCAATCTTCCTTTGTTCTTCCTCAAGATCCTCCTTGGGGCGTTGCCAGGCCTTAAAATTGACCTTCCAGTTGATAGGAGGTCCAGAAAGCACCCAGTAGCCTCCAGGTCTAAGAACTCGGTCAACTTCCATCATGAGGATTCCATCTACATGACGAATAAACAATTCATGCAATTAAAAAACCATTATCAGAAAGAAAATAATTAGCTAAAAATACAAACAAACAAGTAAACTGCATTTAACCATTTTTCTGGATATCAACATGAGATACATACCAGCAGCTCCCCATGGGATTAGACAACGAGAACAATGGGCCATATCAAAGGCTTTAGATGGATATGGCATTTTGATTGTTCCTAGTACACCAATAACAGCAGGCACACCCCTTTCCAGAGCAAACTGAACCTGAGCTTCATGTGAGTCTCTTGGGGCAAATGACATTGCTATGACATTTCTTTTCCAAAGATAAGCACCCCAACTTGCAACCTAGCACCATTTGAGAAATTCTTAGCCAAAAACGCAACAGAATAACAAATACGTTCCATGTAAGCAAAGACACGTGTGTTTAGAGAAGAAAGAAGTTCACAAAGCAGGAAACGTACCCCACAACCAGTGTCCAAAGCAGTCCGAACTGTCCCATTTTCGATTGGGACAACTGAAGCAAGCTGATCAATATACTTATCTGCTCCTTGAGGGAATTGTGTCCCTCCTCCTGGGAATCTAAACACGTTACCCTCATATTGAACCCAGTTCTGAATGGCCTTCTCAACAGTCAAGCTCTTATATGGAGCATTGGCATAGGGAACATAATCCCGACTTTTTGGCCATGGAAACGGGGTAACATATCCCTTAGGTGCTGGAATAAGGCAATGTAACTTCTCTTCTTGAGGTGGACAATGCCTTTCTCGGTAGTTCATATTTTCCCTTGGGAAAGTCATAGCACGCTTTTGATCTTGACATGGTGTATAATCAGTGTACTGAGGATCACATGGTTTGAGTTCCTCGACTTCTTCCGACTCATCAGTACCGCCTGCTTCGCCAGCGTGACGAGTTTCAAAATTGAGATTTGGTAGTATATCGCAATTCTCACCAGCAGTCTTGGTGATAGCCACTGCTATACTATCTCCTTTCCCAAACCCACTTCTTTGCCATGCTCCAAGTAAATAGAAGAAGCAGCATAGACCAGCTATTATAAATATTGATACAGAAGTCCTAGTCCTATTATCCCCTGAGTTTTTGCCCGCCATTGCTGCCCTGAAATAATTTCAGTACCTCGTTAGGATTGAAAAGGAAATACAAATGCATATGCACATTTCCTTCAAATGATAAAAAGATGCAAGGAAATCAAGACATCACTAATTGCATATAACATGGCCCTTCATAATATAGAGTAAGAAAAATACAAGCTTGTAGCTAGATCAGAATTCAGAGTGTGATAAATGGTTATTGAGGTCTCAACAACAACAACAACATGCCCAGTGGGATTCCACTAGGTGGGGTCTGGGGAGGGTAAAGTGTACGCAGACCTTGCCACTACCTCGTGGAGGTAGAGAGGCTGTTTCCGGGAGACCCTCAGCTCAAGAACAACAAATCTAAGTGACAGGAGAGATATATATAAAACATAACAGCCAATACAAAAGATAGCGTATAATCAACCAATGAGACAATAACAACAAGAAAGTAATGCGATGCGTGAAACGCAGTAAACAGCATAAGGCTAGGTCTACTCCAAACGCTAACAACCCATACCCTTGCAAGGGAAGACAACACGCTAACCCTACTAACCTTCAACCTTAATACGCGACCTCCACTCCTTCCTATCTAGAGTCATGTCCTCGGTAATGTGAAGCATAGCCAAGTCTTGTCTAATCACCTCCTCCCAATACTTCTTGGGCCTACCTCTACCCCTCCGCGTACCCTCTACCACCATTACCTCGCACCTCCTCACTGGGGCGTCTGCGCTCCGTCTCTTCACATGTCCAAACCATCTCAGTCTCGCTTCCCTCAACTTGTCCACCACAGAGGCCACTCCCACCTTCTCCCGGATTACCTCATTCCTAATCTTGTCGCTCCTAGTGTGCCCACACATCCATCTCAACATCCTCATCTCCGCTGGTTATTGAGGTCTCAAGATCTTAATTTTTCTCTACATAGGCTTATTATTTCAAACAAACTTTCAAAGTTCCTCCTCACATCACTCTCATAATGTAAGGGATCTCTCCATGCCAACCCTTTCATGTCAAATGTTATCAAAGTTCCTAAAGTTAATCGAGATCAACTAAACCAAAACGTAGACTTAGATCAGATGAAGCTCTCATTCCCCAAGCCATGGATACAATCAGAAGTTGAATAACTGCAGATCCAGCATAGTGATGAAACCAGTATAGCTTTCAAACACTCAAAAAGTCACTTCTTGGACATCCCATAAAAATTGGATCTTTCAAGCATTCAAAACTTCACAAGGATCAAAATCAGATCTTTACTAGTACAAGAATTCTGGTCTACATAACACTAAACAGTCTAGTGCTTAAACCAAACACTTAAATAACATATCTTTACTCCAAACATAATAAAACAAAAATATCAAACAAACACAATGCACTACCAAAGAAGAAACCTTTTAGCCAAGAATTACATACCACATTAAATGCTCAACAACACAACTTTCATTTAAATCAGCTAATCCAACCAATGATCAATATCACCTTAAAAAAACAAAAAAGGGACCAGATTTGAAACATAAATGAGCAGAAAAAACGTTTTTTTAAACAAACCCCACCTGTCAAATGAATCAACTAAACAAGAAATCAAATCCAAATCACAAAGTTCCAATGATTAGATAAACAGATCACAGCTAACATATGATTCAAGAATCGCATACCAATGGCATGAAAATATTCCAACAATTCCTTAAATGATCTCCAAAAACTCTTCTTTCCCCTTTATTTCTTTTCCTTTATCAACAGACAGAAATGGGTTATGGGTCCAGTCCTTAAAAAGTTCCAAAAAATTAATCAAGAAACGAATTTAACACAAACCCCACTTCAAAAATCCAAACTTTAATTCATAAAAATCGTTTCTTGATGATTCTTTCAACCAAATATATCAAAATCACACGTCTCCTTCTCTCTATCTATCATACAAAGACAGAAAAAATGGTACTTTGAAGAAAGTGAAAACTCGGGTTTGGTTGTTTTCAGTTTGCTAAATGAAATAAATCATTTTCACATTTATTTATTAGTATAATAAAAATGGAAAATTTTGGGGTACAAAATGTTCACCAATGAGATCCCAGATCTGTATAAGGGACCCATGCGCGAATTGATTGGAAAATGAGGGACCTATATTGTATTTTAGTAAAAATCTAGCAAGGAGAAGAAGGACTTTTGCCGGTGCTAAGGTTGAAGCTATTTTTGGGTGAAAAACTAGGGGTGGTAAATCAACAATGTGACTTTTATTTTCGTTTTAATTTGTTTATCTTAGTTTATTTTTTTTAAAAAAAAAAATTAACTTTTTATGTGATATGTTTCAAATTATAAGTAAATTTTAATAACACAATTGGTTGGCTATCTGCGCTTTCACTATTTTCCTGGTTTCTCATTCCTTTGCCATATTTCTTTTTTTTTTTTGAAATAGTCCTTTGCCATATTTCTTTTTAAAAAAAATATACGAAGAGTGAAACACAAAATTAAAAAATATGTAAGTATAAATTTTATGTCTCAATTATAAATGAATTATAATATTCAATAAATAATAAATTGTTTATTTTAACAACAATATAACATACTAAGTAAAGCCCCACTAAGTGAGGATGATCAATGACGGGAGGATAAAGTATACGTAGATTTTATCGCTACTTCGTGGAGGTAGAGAGGTTGTTGCCGAAAATTTTTTGGCTCAAGTGCAACATCAAATTCAAGTGAAAGAAGAAGAAAACAATGAAGAAAGTATAACAATTAAATAAGAAAAGCAGTGTACAATCGATAAAAAAGCAATAACAATAACAAAATAGTGTAATAATCGAAACAGAACAAATAACACATGGTGTTAAGCACACCAAAAACAAGAATTACAAGTGTACGATTAGTACTATGACATGCACTGACAAGCGTAAACCCTCGCAGATAAGACTCACTCTATCTCTACTAACCTTCTACCGTAATACGCGACATTCACTCCTTCGTATACAAGTCATGTCCTCGATAATATGAATTAGTTGCATCATATTTTATTTTAATTACTTATTCACAATACTTTTTCAGCCTACCACAATATTACTATCTCTTCACGTACTTTTATAACCAATCTCTCACATCTTCTCACTGAAATATTTGCGCACTTTCTCTTTACATTTCCAAACCATCTATAACAGGTATTTTAAAATTATTAATTGATCTTTAAAATTGAATAACGAGTATGCAATTTTATTTTATTTTAATGGTAAGTACAAAGTAGTAGATCTCATTATGCTATAGTTAGTAATTTTTACGCAAGTAGGTGTTGTCTTTCTAGTGAAGTAGTCGGTAGGAATGGACGGTTGAGATCGTTTAATCAATGGGATATTAATTATTCAGGTGCGTTAGATGGTAAATGGGTGGGGCCCGTAGGATGTTTGTTCTATTTTGGAAAGGTGGACCAGGGATATAGTGTGGACCACGACGTAGACTAAATGCCCCTTTCTTTTGGGAATCTAACGCTTTTTGACGGTGGTTTTATAATTTATTTTTCATTTAAGTTTTTTGTCGTCTCGTTTCAATTTATTTATCTTTATTTTTAAAAAAAATATTACAGTAGTAATTTTTTTATAGCTATTTAATTTTAAGCATATCTAAGATCATAAATATTTTTAATTTAAAATAATAATATTTTATTTTTAAATCCCATAAAAAAACAAAATCAAATTTAAAAAAATAGAATAAAAAGTAGTCATATTAGATGAAATTATTACTTATTTTAGGAGATCCTTAATTTGCGTACGTTTTAGGAAGACATGGGAACTACTACTTAATTAATGTTTCATAAATGCTGTCTTGTCACTTTATGTAAACGCAATCATTATTGGAAAAAAAATTCTTTATTTTTTCATAAAAAAAAGATTAATTAAAAAAGTAAAAGAAGTTAAATTGAGTTATAATTAGCTTAAAAACGTAAGAATTCAATCAAATTCCTTCTTTATTCGTTTGGTTCGAAGGAGAATTGAGTTCTTACGAATCAATTATTATTTTCTCTTATTTTTATCTAAATAGTAAAAACGAACTTTTTTTCTTTTTATTCAACTCACAGAAAAAAATTTGCCAAAAAAAATTAAAATACGTGTCATCAGAAAATTAACTCCAATTTGTTTTTCTTTCCTCTTTTTCTTCCGACTTGCTATGCCAAAAAGGTTAATAAAAATTCTGAGTATAAAAATAGTAGGGGATAAAATTAGTTAAGTCATAAAAAAATGGCATAATTGAAGAATAAATAATAATAATCAATTAAAATCATATTTTAAGAAAATTATATGTTCCTTACCGTAATCGACAAGACAATTAAGTTTCTATCTCAGTTATTAACTTTTTTTGGTAAATAAAATAAGGTTAGAGGATCGAGATCCAACTAAATATGCATAAAGTAATCATAGTAGTAGTACTAATTTGTATTTATTTTTCCTTTTTTTAATTAATCAAATAGGAAAAAGGGGTAAGATGTCTTGATATTTTTGCCGTTTTCTCCATCATGCATTATTATATGGTCAGCATGTTCATATTCTATAATATATCATAGATCTATCTAGATAGATTCTAATAAAGCGATAAGTAATTTTTTAAATTTAATCAGAATTTTTGAGTTTGAGTTACGGGAGTTTTTACACCCCTCTCCTTAATGTGGAATTTTTTGACATAAGACTAAATTTTATCGAACTTCAATGTGAATACCAAATATCAAATATCGAATGAAAAAAATAATCAAGATCTCGTCTAGGGTAATATATGACTTCTTTCATATTCTACAATTTTTTTTACTATTATACATCATTGAATTTTTTTTAAAAAACACTAATTATTAAGTTACGGAAAATATATTTGCAGGTAACATTGGTAAAAGTTGTAATTTAAAAACTTAACAATTAGACAATTTAATTTTTATAATAGGAAAAAAGTAGCTAAACACTTGGCTTACTCGAGTAAATATAGAAATGGACCCGTTCTTTTATTGTAAAGGGACATTTATATATGATGATGCTTTTAAGACTAACTACAACAAATATCAAAATTCCATATCGTTATCAATTCAAAAATTAGGTAAGAGTGGACTTTTTAAAAAAAATTATTCGGTGTTTAATATTTGTATTGAATTTCAACTAAATTTTGATTCATATATTGCAGGATTCAATTTTGGAGGTGACATTTTTAGTAGAATTTTTTCACTTCTAGAAGTTCGAACCTGAAACCTCTTATTAAAGATCGAAAGATTCTAATTATGATTTGTACCATTACGAGTCACGTTGGTCAAGAGATTGGACTTTTTTCGTAGAATTGAAGGTTTTGTGTGGGGTATCGTTTTGGGATTGATTGTTAGATATCAATAGAGTTTTTAATGGATGAAACAAGTGTAATCATTTGCATTTTCAAAATTTTCATCCCTTTTTCCTGTCTTCCATTATTATTCAACAGTAGTAATTAAAGTAAAGATCTCAAGAATGTAACTATTACTAATTTATATGGTTAAATCTTGTTAATACTAGTGTTAATCAATTTTAATTAACACAAAATCTGAATAAAAACTCACTTGGGTTGATAACTTGATATGGAACATTCCTAGGCAAAAACCCTTGCCAAAAACTCCTCAAAAGTTGTTGTCATAGCTATTTATAAAAGTATATATGTGCTTATAATGAGTAAGTTATACTTCACTACTACATACATTTCGATAAAATATTTATAACTTACTCTTATTTAGAAATGACAATTTTTGGGGTACGAATATTGCAATGAATTGTTGTACAAAAAGTAGTGTTGATTGTACTGGAAATTGGGTGTTTGCAACAGATTTTAAACACATGCAAAATAAATCAAACACACAAAAAAAAATCTGAAGAAACATAACTTTATTAATAAATATGCAGGTATAATTTTATTTCTTCCTTGATTCTACTCTCCTAAGATTTATTCATGATTCGAGGGCCGTTAGTGGCGTATTTCTCGAATTAGGATGATTTAGATTTGATATTCATAATTCGAGGGTCGTTAGTGACGTATTTATCGAATTATGATCTCTTTATGAATATTCCCATGAGTTTGTGGAATATTTGAGGAGATCTTGATCTTGAATTTTGTACCCTTTATATAGGTTTGAACTAGAGTTTAGGATTGAGTAACCTTCAATAATCCTAATTTAAATTACACACTCCTTGTAAAGTCTCAAATCAAATTGAACGCATCTTGAAAAGTTTGACAAAATTTCAATGCCTACACCGGACATATTTTATTAGTGAATGTACACGTGGATTTCACTTCTCTTTAAGCCAACAAGCAAATGTACAAAGACTGCAATTGATCATTATACAAAAAATTGTTTGAATTGTATCGTAAAATTGAATTTAGTAAATGCATTTATTTACTCTTTGTTGTATAAGACACTTGTATTGTGTAGTTCAATTGCAGACTCATAATTTTCATTTTTGGGAAGAGACATGTCTACCTTTTCACTTTGGTTGAACATGTGGCTAACATGCAGATATCACAAGAGAAACATTATTATGGGAAAAGGGGCAAATATTATACACCTCCTTAATTTATAATTTAGAATAAATATATTTCTCATTAGAAAAATTGCACATATATACCTTAGTCGTTTAAAAAATGACGTTTATATCTTTGTTGTCTAATAAATGATATATATTTATTATTTTCATTCACAAATCTATATTTACTACAAAATGATATATCCAATATATGAGATTTGGAATAAATAGAATATGTGTAGACTTTATCTCTATCTCAGAGGTAGAGAGACTAATAATCCTAAAATTATTTTATTTTAATTCCAAAAATACTACGTAATTTTAAAAAATTACCTCACTCATTTTTCTTACCCGACCAACTAAAGGCGTCCTTAGTGTAAGTCATCGGGGTGATAACTGAATAAATGAGGGATAAATTTTTTTCATGTAGGTCAAATTTGGATAGGGCATGGAGGGGTAAATCATAAAAGATGAATGAGTTTATTTTTTGAAGTCATATGACATTTTTGAAATTAAAACTAGTCTAGAGATTTTCTTAATTAAGTAAATATATGTTAGTTAACGGAAATTGTATATTTACACTCACTCACCGTCTAACAAACGTCGTATATATGTATAACTTTTTTAACGAGGTTATATCTGTTCTAAATCAAAAAGTTTGGGGTTATATTTATCATTTTTCCCTTTCAATATTGGTACTTCCATTATCTGTTCTAAATCAAAAAGTTTAGGGTTATATTTATCATTTTTCCCTTTCAATATTGGTACTTCCATTCCACTTTAATTTTCTTTTCACCCCCTAAACTTCTCAAAAACCACACATCCACAATCCTTAGCCCCTTATCTCCACCAAAACTCCAAATTCTCCTCAAAGCTTTGAACTTTCAAACAATGGCTGGCAATTTATGTATGACTCTCACTCAATCTTCACCCTTTTCACCAAAACTTTATTCATCAAAACCCCTTCTTGAGAAATCACATAGAATCTCTATTGCCCCATTGACCCCATTTCTCAAATTTCAAGATTCAGCTCATAGTCAATGTTCTACAAGAGGGTTCACTACTATATGCTTTTCTAGTCCCAGAAATGGTTCTGATTATAAAGTAAGTATAATAAACTTCAAATTGGCATTAAGGGTATATCTTTTTTTGTGCTAGGTATATATTAGGTGGAAGTAATTGTGCTATGTCACAGTGATGTAATTGAAAATGATAAATTTGAATGCTTTTGGAATGAGCTTCTTAGAATGGTTTTTCTCTGGGAGTGATTTTTGTGTTTTTTATTTTATTTTTCTACAGGGAGGTGGACCTGATTGGCCAATTTTGAGACGCTGGGATGTGCCATGGAATTGGCAAACTGTTTCACTTTCTTCGCTTGCATGTGGATTAAGGTGTAATTTTGTTACTTGGTTAAGCTTTCAAACATGTTGCTCTCTTCAAAAATGGCGATTGGTGCGTGTTGGATCCTTCAGAAGTAGTGCATTTTTGAAGGATCCAACAAGGGTGCGACATCATTTTTGGAGATTCTGAGCAACATAGGTTTCAAATATGTCTGACTCTGACTAATGAAGTGTCATCTTATTGTGAATTGTAAAAAGATTGAACCTTTTTTGTAATGGGATGTATTATTGCAACTAAGCAAGATAGAAGATTTATGAACTGCAACATTTTATTTGATCGTAACTGAAATGGTAGTTTTGTTCTTTTTGTTGGTGTAAAATATCTTTACAAGCTGAAATTCTGTTTTGTCTTGGAACTTGGAAGGATATTGGGTAACTAGCAACCAATATTGGTCTTGGGAGGAAAAAGCTAACTAATATTCAGGCAGTTTTGTTTTGACAGGACTAATAGAGACAGCATCAATACCATATGTAGGACTTGATGTAGAAGCATTGAGCTTGGATGAGAAGGCTGAAATTTTGTTCGCTGATCAATTGTATGGACAGTCATTTTTGCATTGTATCCAATCTCCACGATTCCGATGTTTTGTGTACTTATTGTTTTTTTTTTTTCAGTATAACAACTGCAGTTGTGCTAATAGTCCTTTATACTCTCACCAAGTCATCTCAACCACTTCCTGATGACATATATCGTTATGGTAATTAGCATTTTCCAAGTTATGGAATGATTCATTCATCTGTTGCTTTGTTTGGTCAGAAAACTGGATTGCAGTTTCCTCCACTCTAAAAGATTACAGCGTGGTTGATTATGATCTGTTAGTATTCCAGATCTGAAGGAACCTTTCAATCTCCAGAGAGGATGGCTTTTGTGGGCTGGAATTGGTCTAGCGGGAGCAGTAGGTGCAATTGCTTTAACAGGAGTGGCAATGTCTGCTTTCAATGGTGAGCCGCCACAAAGAGAGGTTAGAATTTAACTAACAGTTCATCCAATCTTTTGGATTGAGAATTTCATTCTTTGTATAACCTTTGAAGCAAATTAAATTTCATTTTTCTCCCCTGTGATGTTTTCTTTTTTCCTCATTTAATTCCTTAAAAATTGTTACAGACTGATGCGCTTGCTCGGTTACTCCCATTGATAGGTTCCTCAAGTATCAGGTATTTTCGAAGGAAGTTTGAAGTTCATCTGTAAATTATCTCAGTTATCAAGTCAATTGCTTTTGTGTTGATGGCTTTCCTGCCACTAACTGAATACTTATGCATGATATACTATTGAGTAACCACCTTTCTTTTTTTTATGTAGCACTGCTTCTCTGCTAGGCATTACTGGTGTACTTGCTCCAATTCTTGAGGAGACCGTGTTTAGAGGATTTTTTATGGTCTCTCTGACTAAGTGGTATAATTCTTTCTAGATAAATTCGATTACAGATGTACTACTGCTTCACATTTGTTAGAACTGGCTCTATGTGTCTGTGAATCTTCTGGACTTTACTGAAGAAGCTTGAAAAAAGAAGGGACAAAAAGTTTTGAATTGCTCAAGGTTTGATAAAGTTGTTACCCCAGTGGATCATTATCTCTTATGAGCATGAAAACACAATAAATACGTAAACATTCTGATTTCACCAGTTGATCTACTTTTTTGCTTTTATATTCCCTCCTTGCCTAAGAGCCGAGCTCCTGTCTTAAAAGACGAATACTATATAGTAGGGCTGTCCCCAATAACTCTTTTTAAATCGACACCTGAGACATCATCATGCCGAACACAAAACAGATATCTTTTGCCATCCTGGGATTTCTTTCTATAGATTCTGCCAACTGCATTGCTCTATGCATTAAATGTCAAGTGTGAACCTTCTCAAGTTGAAAGTGTTTCTGGGCTTGATCAGTCGATCCGTCTATATTTTGCTTATGAACTACGATGTTATCTCTTGATCATTCTGTTGTGGATGTTTTATAATGAAATTGGGTTTTAAAGGGAACGAGGCAGAAAAAATGCCAACCTAGTTATTGAATGCCAACATGTTATGACTTATGAGGTAGGCTATAGATACTCTTAGGGTGTGTTCGGTATGAAGGAAATTTTTTCCAAAATATTTGACCAACCGAACATGAGAAAATTGGAAAATATTTTTTGTACCGGACACAACTTAAATGTCAAGTGTGAACCTTCTCAACTTGAAAATATTTCTGGGCTTGATCGGTTGATACTTCTATACTTTGCTTAGAACTATGATGTTGTCTCTTGAACATTCTGTTGTGGATGTTTATAATTAAAATTGGTTTTAAAGGGAATAAGGCGGAAAAAATGGCAACCTAGTTATTGAATAGCAACATGAGAACCCCGATGAGGATTAAGATACATTAGGAAGTGGTTAAGATAGTTGTACATGTCAGACTTTTGGACTTTGTTAGCTCTATCCATAACATAATTGCAATAGAGCTAACAAACTCAACTCTTCTGTACCTATTTTGCTATCATGCATCTTCTTGATGCCATTTATATCACTACTTCATCAAAAAGAATAAAAGAAAAATCAGCGGAAGAAAGTCGTCTAATGACTTTATTACTTATGGACTATTCATACATACACATGCATGTCTAATGTGGACATGTGACTTGATGCTTCATTGTCTCTCATGCTTTTCCATTTTCCCTTGCAGGGTACCTACACCGCTTGCAGCGGTTATTAGTGGTGCTGTATTTGCTCTTGCACATCTCACTCCTGGACAATTTCCTCAGTTGTTTGTTCTTGGTATTGCTTCCATTTTCTTAAATGTATACACACTGGACGAAAGTAGAGGAAAAGCAGAAATTACAAAAAGGAATAATATAATTGGGTTTTACTTCTGAAAGTTCTCAAAAAGATCTTTTTAGGAAGGAAAAATAGTTCTAGTAAGAATTGCTTTTACCTTGTAAGAAAGGATCAACAACTTTCTGTAGTTTTTGAGATTATATTTTATTAAATTTTAGAGGAAATGAAATGAATTCGAACACAGTAGAATGGATACAAAGGGTTCATGTAGTTTACCTCCACTAGTTTGGAATTGAAGCACCGTTGAGGCGAATACTTAATTGATTTCACCCTTTATTATCAGTGCACTTCTCTTCATGTTTAATCTGAACTGAAAAATGACATGCATTCAGGGACTGCTCTGGGATTTTCTTATGCTCAGACGCGGAACCTCCTAACCCCAATCACAATTCATGCTTTATGGAACTCTGGTGTTATTTTGCTTCTGACCTTCCTTCAGGTAATCTTCTCCTCGTACATTTATTTAAGCTCACTGCTTTGTGAAGTCATTTAAAGCATGACAACTTAGAATTACCATCTAGCAGGCAGTATTTGTTGCCATGTTGCTTTCTATGAATATGCTAGTCTGATTTCTTCCTCTTAAACTCTTTTGTATATAGCTCCAAGGCTATGATATCAGGGAAATAATACAAGGAACTTGACTTAGGCACCATAATTCTCTGGACAAAGTCGTCTTCATCAGCTTGTAACGAATCTGGTTTTATTTTCTGTAATTTAGGCCAAATGCTAGTTGGAGCTTGTAAGTAATGTGAGAAGCTATTATTCTTCTTCTTTTTTACAATGCCGAGTTGCTAAATTTACTGGAAGAGCTAATAATACTCTTCCCTCCTGAAAAGCAGCCGAAAAATCCACAAGGAAGCTTCTGTTCAATTTTCAATAATCTAGTATACTATTTGTTGTAGGTTTTGACTACAGAGTTCTCCTTTAATGTATCCTTGTGTGTACATGTTGGTCAGGATCGTTACATGAGTGAATTTTTGATAGCCATATTGCTTCATTTGGACATGTTTCTATCGGAGACTCAATGATATGGAACTCCCTTCACACTCTAAAGACATTCAAATAGATAATTGGACTAAAATGGTTACTCAATGGTATGTGGTTCTCTTCACATTCTAGGAACATTCAAATCTTTGATAGAATTAAGAAGGGTCCCAGCAAATCCTGTTGGCACAAACATGAATGTCTCACTAGTATTTTAACTACTGAAGTTCCTGAAATATTATTTATGACTAGGGATGACAAAGGGATGGAGACAAGTTAAAAACATATTGCTGAAATTTCACCATTGATGTCGTTACTGCTGTCTGAGCTAGCAAGAGTTATTATGCTAGCTTTGTGATCCATCGGTCAATTTACCCCAGCTAACACAAATAAAGATGTTCAGTTCTCAGCTGCAGCCTGGAGCTATTAAGTTCTCTATCCATCAGTCTTACAACAACATAACCAGAATAATGCCACAGGTGGAGCTCTAGGGAGGCTAGGATGTACGTAAACCTTTATCCTACCTTTGTGGGGTAGAGAGGTTGTTTATGATAGACTATCCATCAGTCCTGTCATCCAAAATTCCAGTAATTTATAATGTCTCATGGATATCAAGAAAGGAATTGTGGTTGTGCATAATACAAAAAACATAATATGAACCATGTTGACTAGAGAGATAAAACTCAAATCACATACATATTAGTACTTAGCTGTACAGCTGTTTCTAAGAATACTGCATATATGTTACAGGTTCATGCAGTTTTAAAGACAAAAGGTTGTTAACAAGGCATAGCAGTTTTCTTATGATCACACTCTATTACATTATATATATATCAGCTAAATGCTCGACTGAAATCTCATTTCAGCACTAATTTGCGACTCAGCTGAGCCCTGAGATATGACAAATTGAGAACTGGCCTGTTACGTGCTTTCTCCTTCTTAATCTGGATTAGCTGGTCATAAACACACCAGGGAAAGCTAATGAAATGATCTCTTTTCAACCCCTGATTGTAGCAACCCCAATATGTAGGATGATATGTAACGTGGTACCAAGCCGATGCCTTTGGTAACATGTCATCTATATCATTACGCCTCTTGAACCAGGTCCTTGCTTCCTTCCTCAAGGCCCTCACAGCAATACTAATGGCCTCAGCATCTTTTCTGCGGTCAAAAGTTTTTGATGTCTTCATGATGCCTCCACTAAGTATTTCAGCCTCCGTTTTTATGCCATAGTAGTCCATTAAATTACCCAGCTTGTTGTCATGTTCAGTTTTGTAGTCAAAAGCTTCGTCAATGTAATCTTCAAATCCATCAACTTCCAAATCAGCATCATATGATCTCCTTGCAACATCCCTTGTGAAGATCGCAGTAGAGCTAGCCTGAGGTGCTTTGTCCTTCACTTTCCTGAAAAGCTTTCCAATAACTCTTTCTGAGATATAGGTTGTCTTGTCTGGCGGCTTATCCATGAAGTCTGGGTATTCTTTAGGGCGCAACTGAGATGGTATTTCAGCAGGAACACCAGTCTTTGGAAAGTCCACTGCAATTGAACAGAGCTCAGCAAGTTTTTTGCATGGATCACTCATGGCCATATCAGGTTCTCTGTCTGCAAATACGACATGGGCATTTGATATGATTCCCAAACTGTCATTCACAATATAGTTGGTGAAGTACTCTTCAACTTCCTGCAGTAGGCAGACAGGTGAAAAGGAGTTCCTCAGTACTTGCACTGTTGTTGCACATACTGGCCAATCCCCCCTCTCCCACAACAAACAAAAGATAATAAAGAGTTCCTCAGTACTTGTATTGCATTACACATCTTATAAGTATGATTTCAAGAGTTCATTCCCTACTACAAATTCAAGAGTGTAAGTGCTCTTTCATCAGAGATGTAACTCCTATGGCACATATTGATATGCAAATCGGCGATTTGAAGTAAAAAAAATCAAGAATAAGCACACTTCCACAAACTTTAGGGACTCTCAGGATTGATCCCCCTCATGAACGAGACAATAATAAACTTAGAAGATGAATCTCACATGTACAGTTGATAAGGTAAATAAGAAAGGGGAAAGAAGAAACTATTTCAGGTTTGACACAACAGAAAATTTTTATTTATGGTTTTGGTCACTTACAAGTTGTTTATCTTCAGGGTATATTTTCCTTCATTAATTTTTTTATGGGTAGAGAATTTTATTGATGTAAAAAACAAAGAAAACAGCATTGCCTTTATGCTGTTAGCTGTACATCCAAAATAAGGAAATTGGACAATAATGAAAATATAGTGAAAATAAACAATTAAGGCATTCAGCTCTTACTGCAATACTCGTGTTGATCTCTTCCTTTTTTGTCTCATTAATCGAAAGATCTTAGAGAAGGAGAAAGAAGGGGGTGAAAGAATGAAGTCTGGTCAGCGGTTCTGGATTTTATGTGCCTATCCAGTCACGAAGCTGTGCAGAAGGAGATCTCAGCAATAGAAAAGTACAGTAACCAGTTTGTAGGTGATGCACCTAACACTCATACACTAAACTAGATTCGACTGAATCTAAGTCTTAGAGAAGGTAATCTCAGCAATAAAGCGTTGATAAAAAAAAAAGGATTAAAAGGAAAGAAAAATATCAAGACCATGCCAATTCTCCGTAAGAAAGGTTGAACATAGTGATGCATCAGAAGCATGATAATTTTGGAAGTAAAACTAGTTGTTCGAAGCTAAGGGTACCTCAATTGTGACATCATGATCCAACTGTATGCTGGGTGCTGGAGGATATTCCATCGGTTGGACTTGCCTTGGCGGAATCATGTCTTGATCCCAGCAAACAAAGTAGATATCTCCATCCAAATCACTCCCAGAACATTCATTCGGATGAGGTCTGTCATCAAAGCTTTAACACTTAAGTAACAATGCCATGAAAAAAAAATAAAGATAGAAAGAGTTAACAAGGATGGAAGCTAGTTTTACACTTTTACTAGAAAGAACAATTAATAAAGTTCAAACTTGAAAATTCTTCCATGAACAAAAATTGAGAATATTCCAGATAGATGAAGTACTGTGAATTATACAACAACATACCCAGTAAGATACCACAAAGTGGAGTCTGAGGAGGGTAAAGTGTACGCATACTTTACCTCTACCTCAGAGGTAGGGAGGCAGTAGAAATACATACCTAGTCTGGAGCATTTATACAAAGTTACGAGTTGAAATAATTGTGTAGCCAGTAGGAAAATGATTTCCACCCATAAGTTGGAGTAAAGCCTTCTATAAGATTACACGTAAGTAGAAGTTAATAGGTTTCCGACGTAAAGTTTACCTATTTCCTTTCTGGGGGAATACAACACAATCTACCATGTGGTGCAGCGCTGGAACATTTACAGCCCTTAAAACACGAATATCACCAGGATGCAAGCATGGATTTTTTGCAACAACCACATTTCCCTTGAGAATGAAATTACAGTTGGTGGATCTGCTGTTATTAAATGGATGTAAATCCTCAGAAAACTCTCTATGTCCAGCACCAGTAAACTGAACAAACACCTGACCATATTCCAAGGTTCTGGATTCATCCAAACATCCCATCATTGCTCTTCCATTTGGAATAAATATTCTTGATTTAGTCCGCAAATCGAGCAACTTTGATGCGCGGAAGGTTTGCAGCATCATTGAAAGAAAGGGCTCAGCATCAGGCATATAACCACAATTTAGCATTGCCTTGAGAATATTAGTGTTCTCTCCAGGAGACATCAATTCCAAAGCCTCCTGTGCCTTCAAAGAATCATGCAAGATAGCATCAAGCTGATCTACAGCTTCCTTTTGTTTCTGTTCGAGAATATCATCTTTCACTCCAAGTGTAGACAAGAGAGTAATCAGTTGACGATTAAGAAAACAAGGCTGATATTTGCTCCACCCAAGGACATCTAACTTATTGTTGTCTGATTCATATTTCGACATGCTCTTTCTCAAAGATAACTTCATTGATGAATATGGATCAACAGCCACAACACCTTTATATCCACCATAACGAATCTGAAAAGCAGATGGTGTATATTGAAGGCCACATTTTGAGGCAACTCTACGAGCAAAGTCAGCAGATATTTTACCAATTCCATCAGAAAAGACATAGCTGGTTCCATGAACCTTTACGTCAGGAATAACTTCAATCTCATGCCTAAGAACACTCAAAGTCTCTGTGGAGGAACCAAAAGATTGACCAAGTCTGGCAGCATATTTTGCCACATTCTTGATCTGCGAAAAATCACCCATCCAAGTTCTTATATCATTTGCAGTAAGGCCAGGTCTTGATGCAAACATCCACACTGAATTATCCCGCAATTGGCTCGATGAAAATGCAAGAAATTCAAATTTTTTATCACCAATTACAAAGCCTTTCCGCAGAGTTGATAGGATCCTCTCATAGATGTTTGTCCTGATACCATTTCCAGTACTTGCTTTTGGTAATAACTCTGTAGAATACAGCTTCTCCCACTCCTCATCAACAAAAGAAACACGAAGAAAGTTATCTATGTCTTCAGAATAATTGCGGAGAACCCGATTGGAAACATTAACCTCTGGACCACAAAAATAAACTTTGCATGGTGTTACTAGGACCCTTCTTACATACACCAACCCATCATCTAAAGTGATGGACGGAGATTTTGGAGGTTGTCTACCCTTGAGATACCCATCATACTGCTCAGTGAGCCACCTCACTGGATCATAACAGCACTCCTTCAAATAGTACAGTTTCTCTAAGGCTTGCTCAATGCATGCAACATTCCTCCTTTGAGGATCTACTAATCGGAAAAAGTAGACATTTAATGAAGGCCCAGGAATGCATCCATGCTGTACCAAAGAACTAATTTTGAACAATATCTTGTAGGGAATTGCAATTCCTTCCGGAGGCTGGACATTGGGAACCAGAGCCGATTTTTGAGAGATGAAAAAGGTGAAACCAGTCTGTAAAGTAATATTGTTTTCACGTTCTGCATAGTGAAAAAAACTTTCCTGGAAATTTGGAAGATGAACACCCCTACGGAACTGCAAACATAAGCTAGAAGATAGCCCTATCCAAGATGGAGCGAAATCTGTCGTCCTCACCCACTGATCATCAGGAGTTTCCTTAAAGAAGCTATAACAGGAGTTTTCAAGTCTCTTATAGATCCGAGGAGCACCAAATAACTAAATCATAGAAATTGAATGAATAAGTCAATACTGAATCTTATCGTAAATCAGCAAAGTAGACTACTGATCTAACCAGAATTCAATTATATGAAGCGATATATTAACTGATGCACTATACTCATGAGGAAATTCTGCAAACACAGTAGAAAAGTTGCTTTCACGTTCTTTAACTTAAAAGATCACGAGCAGACAAGTCACAAGTATTGAAAAATTTGAAAATTGTGGACATATATTTGTTAACTTATATAATATGCAAGTTAGAAGCTTGGTTTATTTAATTAACCAGTGGTACCAAGCCCAAGTTTAACATCTTTACTAACACACTTTTTTTAATCATCACGAATTTTTAGTTGTTAAAAAGAAACTGTTAACTCGGTATTTGTGTTGGTTGTTGGTAGGAGGTAGCAGGTACCCATGGACTTGTTGAGGTGCACACAAGCTAACCCGGCCACCAAGGTTATAAATTTGAAAAACTGACAAATGTTCTTTAACCATTTTTCAACTTTTCTTCTTTAATCAAAACTAAGCACATAATATAATTAAACAGTCAAGGGCTATCCAAATGGCTCTAGTCTATGATGCACACATTTTCCACCTAGTTATTTTCCAGTCTATTTTACATGAAAAACAGAGTACATGCCTGTTAAAAGACTGATTAGAAACAATGCAATACTTTAAAATAGGTGTCTTGAGGAAAGTCAAATCATAATTAGAATGTCTCAACTACCAAATATCCCCAAAAATAACTGAAACTATAAAGTGTGACTTGGAAACTGAATAAAGGCATCTGTATCCACCAATGAGAAAGGACAACGAATACAGAAGTACAGAAAACACCCTCCCACTCTAAACAGATAAAATAAAAGCACATGATTTTGTCTGAATGCACAGCCTATTATAATTCTCCCGTCTGGAATCTATTGCGGCTGTTGTGAAGTGCAATACAAGAATAGCAAACTCAAAGGGAAAATTCCAAAATTATACGTTTGGTCGGTAGACAGAACGACAAGAAGCTCCTCTGACTCTCCCTTATTAATAGTAGTAGTAGTAATAGTAATTTCTAAATTATTTTTTTTGACACTAGTAACATTAGTAATAGTAATTTCTAAATTTTTAATAGGAGCGCATATTAACAGAAAATCAACACAATTTAATTACTTTACCCAAAAAAAAGAAGATAGAAAATCAACATTTTATACTTTGATGGAAACATGTGCACAAAAAAAATGAAAGACATGTTCTTCAAGAATTCTGGATGTTCACAGTACCATTTCATGGTATTCTACTATATAAAAAAAGTTCTAGCGCAAATATTCATGAAAGATGTTAAGAATTTCGAACACTCCTCTTTAAGGATGTCAACAGATATCTTTATAAAAGGAATAGGATGTCGACAGATCAAAAGATAGGCTGAGAATATGGCAATCTGGCATGTGAGTTAGGATTTTGGACAGGATGCTAGGTTATCCACATAGCAGTGCTTATAAACGCACAAGCATCCAACCTTAAAAGACTTCAAGCAGAACAACATTGAGGAGGGCCTAACCACTATTAATGCTTATGAACTTGTACTTTGTATTTTCTAAAGCTTCTTTACTTCATGATCTGTAGCAAATAAGTTTCCAGTTTAATGTCGGTTCAAGCCTTCATGCATGTTCAGTTTCTAGAAATGGAATTTATTGTCAAAATTCTCATATATAGGATTTCAACCCCTTCCATATGGTTCATAAGTCAACAAATAAATATATGTTAGCAGAAATGATTTTGCTTCAAAAGAAGTGGATCAACAAGCAGTAAGAGACCCAATACATGAGGATTGTGTACCATTCAACCAATAATCAAATAGTCACAATATTCACAAAGACCGGGCACAGGGAGAAGGATGAAAACAATAGCTAAAGGTTTGGAATAATTGAAAAACCTGTATGAGGAGAGACTGAGCATTTTGACCATATGGACGATGCAGCACAACCTGCCATATATTTTCATATGAAAGCTGAAGTTTATAATCAGCTGAACCCCTAGACAAAAAGAAGTAAATTTTCTTCAATCCAATGCCAAATTTAATTGAAACTTCTGTACTTCCCAACACTGCAAACTTGTCGTCTGATATTTGACATCCAAAATTCAAAGTTATGCCATCCATGTGATCCACATACGCCACTTGGACAATATCAGTTTTCATTTCCCAAGCCTTCAAATAAGAAGACCCAAAATACAGCCTCTTACTAGCCAAATTGATGATTTTGTCAGCACTAATGTTGTCGACAAATTGAACTTTGGCAAATGCTCTAGATCCTCCTTTGGACTGTTTAACATCCAATGCACATACAGTTCCATATCCTGTATGTTTCTCTAAGAATGACTTGACCACTTCTGCAGGCAGAAGATCAGGGAATCCATAAACCTGAATTGTCTTTCCCATGTAGCCAAATTCCAAGTGCAGTTCGACGTTCAAATGCTAATCACCAACTGGAATACCTCCTGAAGTCTACATACATGTGTAACACAAGTAAGAATACTTGTAAAGAACAAAGATAGCAAGATTAAGGTAAAAGTGTTACTATACTAGGTAAAAGAAGAGCCAAAAGTTACTAGGTAAAAGAGAATCCTAAATGCTATGCATTTCAAATTTAGCTTCATCCTTCTATTTCACACAGACAGAGTGAACCCAAAAGCAAGAGCATTGAACTATTGATCTTTTGTGTTCTTGCCATACCTTCACTAGAGGACAGCCCAGAGCTTCATACCCATCGACCATGTAAGCAACTAAACTGCTCCATAAGAAGGATATCTAAAAGCAAACTCAGCCTAATGTGCTGAAAACTAGACTCCACAAAGTTATGCAAAACTATGACTACCTATAAAGAAATAAGCAACCTACTAGACACCTATTTGATACGTTTTCCAGACTTGTGAGACATGAAAAATGTAGGTTGTTTTGACTACTAAATACAGCAAGATGTTAATGTAGTTGTGAAGTATTTAGCGAATGAGCCACTACATTTACTATGACTGTTGATGTGTAATCTATAGTTCACAGGACAACAGAGAAGAGAAGAAAACGAATCAATAGGGAAATCAACCTAATTGATGTACGTATTTGAGATTTTTGGCCTATAAAGTTATGACACTCAGGCCTAACTCAACCCCAAAAGATTAACTTATAAGGAAAAGATTGTCCAAGTCCATACAAACTGACCACCAATCCATTCCCCAACCGATGTGGGACCCACTCTAACACCCCTTCACGCCCAAGCCAACTGGAGCATTCACCGGGAGCCCAAACAGGATGAACCTAACTCTAATACCAGGTAAGATATGACCATCAACCCATTCCCAACCAATGTGGGACCCACTCTAACACCCCCTACATGTCCAAGCCCAAAAAGAGCTTACACAGGACCAGTGGCGGATCCAGGAATTAAGCTCAGGGGGTTCAAAATTTAAAGAAGAAGCTCATGTGGTAATGTAAGTGCACGGTGAGCGTAGTAACCCCGACATGCTTTTTGTACAAGGTATCTCATTGGTTGATAAAAGTTAACACCAAACTAATCAAAGATATTGAGAACAAAGCTACGTTGATAAAAAAATTAGTGGATCAATTGTATTATATAAGTTAATTCCTAAAACACGTGAAAATTAAAGGATGAAAAAGGAAGTGAGACGGAGAAGAAAAATATTTACCTTAATCCGCTAAATTTATATTACCTTATCGTACCGCATTAAGCATTTCTTCCTACTTTTACCTTGCTCCATTGAACATTCTTAAATTTTCTTGTGCTTTTTATACTTTTATTTTGCAATGTTTTACTTTATTTTACATTTTAAATTTTTTTAAATTAGTATCCATTCAAACACATATTACTAGGAAAATTATCAAGATTCTCTAAAAGTGTGCAAGTATAGATTTACTAATATTATAATGCATATTCAGAAGATAAATAAATGGCATTGTCAATTTTTTAGTTCATGTAGTTTAATTTACTAGGTTAGTCATCACTGTTGAAAAAAAAATAACGAATAAATCAAATAAGTTTAGTTTCCATCTCTCTAAAATAGAATTGAAAAAATAGAAAGGAAATTCCATGAATTCTATTAAATATATATTATTAAAAGGATATTGACGATTTTTAGTTTCTTCATTCAACTACATCTAATTTATCTTTATATATATAATTCATCATTTTTAAAAGAGTTGTACATAAAATTATGTTGAAATAAAATGACAAATAGATATAAGAAGAATAAAAAAAAAAGTGTCTAATAAATTTAAACAAAAACAAATTAGAAAAAAAATAATGAAAAAGAGAAGATGATCCAAAGCCCAAAAGTTGAGCCCAATAAGGGTAAAAAATAAGAGAAGAGGAATTGCTACGCATAGGATTCGAACCCACAACATAAAAGCCACTCGTGAACCCCTTGTCCATTGAGCCAAAGCTTCTCACTTGTTTTCAGGGGGTTCATTTTAATATATGTACACATAAATTAGAATTTGGTCCTATATATATAACGTAATTTTTCGATCGAGGGGGTTCGGGTGAACCCCCTAAACACAACCTAGGTCCGCCCCTGCACGGGACTCCAAATAGTGTGATACCATGTAAAGATACAACACTTGAACCTAACTCAACCCCAATTTAAGTCGATCATCTAGCTAAATGGGGTTTCTTGACCTTCTCCAGTCTAGCAAACTACTACTACCTCAAGCCATATCTAGTGGTTTTACACTCTCTTTTATACAGCTTTTTGCACAGATGACAAAGTCTCTTCTTTTTTCTTCTTTAAAGCTAACTTTTCCTTCTGCTTCTTCTTAGCCAATGATCAACAAACAGCATACTAGAAACATTAGTTAAAACAGCCTTTCCATCAAGAATCTTACAGAAATTTCACCACCCATGATCATATATATTCAGTCAGACTCACAAAACCATGAAAAAGATTCAAACTTTAAACAACAACAAAACACACAAACCAAGAAAACAGTTACCCAACAGCCCCAAACACATAAACAACACAAAATAAACTGAATCAAAGCAAAATTTAACATGGGTCTTTGAAAAAGAGACTTACTATGCAAAAATAAAACTACCCAGTAGTAGTGCCAGAAACTGAAGCACAACCAAATTTATTTACACAACACACGAAGACTTGAGGGGAGGGGTGAGTGATGAGTCAATCCCTAGTGAACTAAGTAAATAATACATCTTTATCATTCTAATTGGTTGCTTTTGCTTTCAAAGTTTTTTATAAGTATAAAATTGAACAGGGTACAATAATTCTTGGCTTTTTTTCGTTACAATGATTCAATTGAGAAAATTTTGGGATTTGTTTGGATGTTTGCTGATGTATTGAGACTTACGTAAGACAATCAATCAATTAAGTCATCTAACACTACCGTCCCCATCATGTTTTTTCTTTTTCTTTTTTCCAAAAAAATATTTTAAAATATTAAATATTCTTGAAGATGAATTTCATGTTCTTAGGATAGAAAGTTAACAGAGGTTCGAATCAGTTTTTACGCACCTCAATTAATTTCATGAGATATCTACCATTTGCCATCAATAACAGATATCACATAATTTTGTCTACCAAAACTAGAACAGATGACAAAAATCCTTTAATGTTTGGTTGTCACGACCCGAGTCTACACCCTGGACGTGGCCGGCACTCAAGAACCATTGTTGGTCCCCAAGCTAACCCTCATCCTGGTTGACTACAAGCGGAAGACTAACTTAAGCATGCAAAAACTTAAAACTGAATAAAATTCAATAAACTCAACTTTTCAAAACTTTAACTCAAATGAACAACTTAGAATAAAAATAATATATTCAACTCGCCATAAAATAGACAACTTAAGTCTTTAAAACATTTAATAAAATAAATGAATAATACAGACTTCTCAACTATACTGACTATCTATGAAGCCTCTAACTGATAAAGATGGAAGTCAGGATAAGACTCACGACATCCTGACTAAACTAAAAAGTAAATGAAATCTTTCGGAAATAAGGAGGCTCACCATAGCTAACTCGAATTCTCGGATGTATCAACGAATCTCCTGTTGATGATCCCAAATACATGTGTCTGCATCATAAAAAGATGCAGGCCAAATGGCTCAATACGTGGAATGTACGAGCATGTAAGGAGAATTCTAAAACATAAACATAAGCTTGAAAAGAATCTGAAAGAAACTGAAGAAATTACATGGCTCAACTCAACTCAACATAACTGAACCCATTTCAATATAAAGCAATTTAAAACATGTGCAATATAAAAAAAAGCTATTTAAAAACATGATAACAACTCTGTGTGTATGCAAATATACATATAACTCTGAGATGTATGTAAAAATACAAATAATCTGATGTACACAAAAATACAAAATACTGTTGTGAGAGTTTCTCTAACCGATAACCATCACATAAGAGCTATTGTGATGATACAACGATCTTCCTCACGCTGCCAGCGCATCCTATACCTTGCCACAGGTATAGGACCTGGACTACTAAGTGGATCCACTAATCTATGCGAAAAGGATTCATCTAAAAAGTATGACTATTTTCTACCTATGATGGCTACATAGTTTATGGGGGCTGTGAGTTGTCTGAACTCTCCCCCATATCGGTGCTCAATACTACTCCCAAAATATACTAGCTCTTTATGTTTTAAAAACATACTTCTTTCTGTGATTTGAAATTAGTGCTCAAAAACTTAGCTCAAAGGCTATCTTGGAAATCAAAGTTTCCTCTCTTGTTTTATTGTGAAAGCATTTACTCTTTAACTGAAAACTAGCCCAAAGGCTCTATACTGAAACACTAGCTCAAAGGCTCTTTTGAAAATCTCAATTTTCCGTTCTTATTTAAATGTAAAAACATTTTAAACTCTTTTGGGAATACATAGTCCCCATATACTTTTGAAGAAATGAACTTCCTCAAAACTTAAGTCTTAAAACAAAGTTAAAACGTTTGTAAAAGACTTCTTAAAATATGGTTCATGCCGAATTATGGATATGAACGACTTAATGCAAGATTTTCAATAACTATAGATAGAACTCAAATACTTGGAACTCAAGAACTTCAATGATACTACTGATTTCAAGAATGCTCAACTCAGAGGATTCATGCAGAATTATGAGCATGAACTACTCAACTCAAGGACTCAAAGATACTTCTCATCTCAAGATTGTTCGACTTATAATGTTCATGCGGAATTATGGGCATGACAACTCAACTCATGGACTTCATGGGTAATAGGTAATAGTCCCATGATTAGGATTATAATCTCGGAAGGGTTAGGAACTCGATACTCAAGACTTAGAACTTGAAGATACTACTTCTTTCAAAGATACTAAACTAATGGAGTTCATGTGGAAGTTATGGGCATAAACGACTTGACTCAAGGGTCAAAATATCAATAAGGAACTCAAGTATACAACTCTTTCATTCTCATACTTACTTCTCAAAACTTAACTCAAATCGATGGTGGATCTCAAATGATTCACAATTGAACTCAAAAACTTTCTTAAACTCTACTTTTAACTCTCTCTTGAATGTGAATTGTGAATTCAAGAGTTATGGTTCATGATATGAAAGATCTAGGTGATAGTGTAGACTCATGAATACATTCTCCTCACTCTCATGCTCACTTACTCGAGTCTTGAAACAAGTTATTAGAAGTTGTATAACACTCTTCAAAGGACTCAAAGGGACTTTTTCAAAATGTTCGAAAGAACTCTCAACGCTACCTTGAATGTGATTTATGAATTCAAGGTTGTGATTTGTGATACGAATGATCTTGTGATGTTTATGAGTGTTTTTAGATAGTTAAACATGAAAAACGATCAAGAAATCACTGTCTGGAAGCAAGTCCGCGACGCGGAGATGAATTAAAATATTTGGTCGTGAATTAACTTCTGAGGCAGAGAGGTCTGTGACCTCTCCGCGACGCAAAGACAAACTTTATGAAATGGGGAGGCAGGTCCGCGACACGGAGTAAGGTGCCAGATTAGCCCGAATTTTTCCTTCTTCGTTTTGTAAACCCAATTCACCTAAACTTGATTATTTTGCTCAACCTCTCTTTAGATTTAGATGCCCAACACATGTACACTAGAATCTAACTCTAACAACTCTATAAATCGACACAATAATCTCAAGAACTCCTCAATCTCAGCCCAATTCAAGAACGAAAGCAAATTCAAGAATACATATCAAGAACTCAAAGCTTCAACTTTTAGAACGAATTTAAAGCTGAAATTAACATGATTGGCATGTGGTGAACAAACCCAACACTATGGAAGCTTACATACCTGAAAGAATCATCTTCTTGAAGAACTAGAAGGAAAATCTGGGAAGATGAACTTTGGCCTTAGCTTTTCTTGAATCCCTTGAGCGTAGAATTTTTGGAGTGGATGAGAGGGTTTGATTTATGAAAAACTGGTTTCTACACGTTTAGGGCAATTTAGATGACCTCCTAAGGGTTTTTAGGACTAAAATGCCCTTTAAGAAATAATTAAAATGAGCTGGGAGTCGGAATGATTTTTCACCAGGCAGTGAGGTCCGTATTGGCTCCGCGTCGCGGAGCTGCTGCCAGGTTTGCGCATCGTTAGTAAATCAGTCATAACTTTTTACTCATAGCTCGAAATTGAGCAAACTCGGTGGAGTTGGAAAGAGGGCTCGAAGGGATTTAATTTTCTATCTTGTAGCTCACTTAACTCATCCTGTACTAGGAGTTATGGTTGTTTGAAGTTGACCCAAAACTTAAGAAAACTAGGAATGACTTGAATGTTTTTCTCTTAAGTTCTTCTTGAAACTCAAGGTGCTATTTTTAGAGACCTTAACACTTAGGAAAAGTTTAATTCCTTGCAAATATCTCACTCACTACAAAGAATGGTTCGAGTCTTGGTTCAAAATTTTTATGGGTGTTACATTGGTATCAGTAACTCTAGTATTATCATATTATTTCATTCTACTATTGTTGTTTTTAGTATCTTAGTTTATCAATATTGTTTCTAGTCGCTATTGTTTTTATAAATATTTGTTACATGTATTTTATTTTCTGATTGATTTTGGTATGTTTTACTTGAATCGATAATTTATTTGTAACAATATTTCTATCTTCACAACATAGAATTAGATTGCATCCACATCTCCTCTCGTAAAATTACATTTGCATAAATTGTTGTTACTGAATTGTATGTTTGAAAAATAATTTTAATAACAAAACAAAAAACATGTCTAAATATAATTTCAACTTAGATATATATTACTTTTTCAAATAGTACAAACTTTTCTTTTTCAAATAGTATAACTTTTTAGTAGAGCCGTCAATATGGGCTAGGCCCGTTGGGCCGGCCTAACCTAACCCGTGATTTGATAGGATTGAGTTACGATTTTTGGAGCCCATTTAAGAAAAAAACTTTTTAGCCCGGCCTGAATAGGCCTGCCGATTTGTGGGCTTGAGAAATATGGATAGGGGCGGCCCGTGAGCCAAATAAAAATTAATTAAAAAATAAAATAGAGTGTTAAAAATAAAAGAGTCTATACTCAAAATCATTTTAAAGTTTGAAATATTACAATTTAAATACAAATTATGTTTATAAAATATGTATTACATAAAATAAAAATTACCTAAAATTTCTACGAATCACTACATAGGCCGTAGCCTATGGAATATCGTCATAATTTTTGTGTTTTATTATGATTATTGGAAAACAATTAGGTTAATATTTTTATTTAGCTATTTATGCTTTTACTTGAAATCAAACTTAATAAATATTACAAAGATAATTTTATTTGTGGATTTGATTAACAAGTAGTAACACTAACACAATGTAATATTATCTTGTCGATATTTATGATAATTTTTAAATTATAATTTAATTTAAAAAATTATAAAAAAATATACTTTTACGAAAAGAGGACTGGCCCGACAAGCCCGTAGCCCACGTACTTGTGGGCTAGGACAACCATTTTCTGGCCCACACCAAAAATGGGCTAGCCCGGTTTGACCTATCAAATTTCAAAGATTGTATAGGTTAGCTCGGATGGGGTGAACCAGCCCATATTAACAACTCTACTTTTTAGTATGGCCAAATGTCTACTGTGGGACGCGTTTTAATGAATCATTGCTTCTTTTTAAATTCTTTTTTTTTTCCTGTTTATTATGTTTTGGGGCAATATACATATAAGACAAATATTTTTAAATTTGATAGGAGATAATATGTTATGAACCAACCTCGGCCCAACATCAATACCTACACGAATATCGCGCAATTAGTTATTGGACCGAGAAGATGCAACATAACTGAAAGGCCTTCACAAAGGTTGATTTGGGTCCAAGGCCCAATTAACAAGTAGCTAAAAAGGATGACGGATGAGAAAGAAGGGTGTATGCAAATGTTGTTGAGAAAAATGTCTAGTCTTCTCATCCCTTTTTTTTTTGAGTCTATGCTTCTCATCTTCCTTCTAGTTATCTTCTACAATAGTTTTCTTTGTTAGTTTCATTTTCCGTTGTAACTTTCGAGTTTAGTGATTATAATATTTGAATGTTTGTATTGTGAAATTGAAGTTGTTATTGTTAGGGTATATACTATTAATCATGTGTTTAAAAATAATATTCTAATAGTTTTCAAGATTAAATATCTTAGTGGGAGATTGTTAGGGTATATACTATTAACCATGCATTTAGATATAGTACATTATAACAATCGTGATAGTTAAAAGTCTAAGTGGGAGATTGTTGGGATATATACTATTAACCACGTGTTTAGATATAGTATTTATTATAGAATAATTATTTATTTATTTTAATAGATCATATATTCATTTATGGTGCTTGTTTATTTATATAGTAGATGATTTAGTGTATAGAGTTTAAGCTTATACACAGAGGATTAAATCATCGGTTCTTATAAGTATAAAGTTTTTTTTGTTCACAATCTAAGATGGAAATTGGACATGCCATCGGGACGATTGTAGCACAAAATTATATGTAGTTTATATTGATTATGGGAATGGTATAGTTCCAACTTCTTGTGCTAGTGCATTTTGTATGTATTGAACGGGACCGAGTAGAGATAGTTGCTTTAGACTGACTGACAAAAGCATATTCTCTAAACTATTAAATGTACTTATATTCTTAATCCTGATATAACTATTATGATTTGTATATGTTAATCATCGTTTTGATTTATTAAACGGTGAGATTCTAAAATGGGTCAATATTCCTGGTAGATTGGATGATGATAATATATATTGGTGAAATAATAAGTTAGTTGATGGAATCCATGTCTCGGTATAGAGATTGATGATATGCCTTTTTGAGAAGCTTAAAAGTTTTCATCGTGTCAAACCTTGCAAGTGGATTTAAGAATCCGACACATGAAATAAGTTAAGCAATGCTCTAAAGGAAATTGATCATTGAATTAAGTTCGTCAGTAATTTAATTTATTGATTAGTATCTCTAATCTTAACATAGGGAATTTCAAAATATAAATAGAGGAGTGCAATTACGAATTTCTAGTTGAATGATTTGTAATTTATTATGGTAAGAATAATTCAAATTAATTATTTGGAATTATTTTCATAATAGGAAGCCTCGGTAATTAATTCTGTGGTTCCTATCGTGCCCATATTTATCTAGAACTTAGAATTTATTGTAAAGGGAAAAAAGAGAAGTATGTGTCTTTCTCTATTCTAAGGAAAGGGAGAAGTATGTATCTTTCTATGTTCTAAGGCAAGGGAGAAGTATATCACTTTTTCTATTCTAAGGAAAGGAAGAAGGACATGACTTTTTCTTTTCTAAGGAAAGGGAGATGTACATGTCTTTCTATTCTAAGGAAAGACATGGTATTCCTTTTACTTGGACTAAGAAGAAATCTCTATAAATAGGGATTCTTCCAACCCTTGAAAAATAATTTTTTCTATAAAATACTTGTCCACCCAAGTATTGAGAGGGTTTGGAAGTGAACTTGGGATCACTGTAGAAGACCGTAGAACTGTGGTCTAGTTTATGGACTAGCTTATGAATTTGCTTGAAGTTTCTAGCTTGTTGACTAGCTTGTGGATTCACTTGAAGGTATCGGCTCACGCTTCAAGAGGTAATTCTGAAATTAAATTCAGAAAGTTTATATGCCCTAACATGATTGTACTTGTTCTAGTACAAACAATGTGTTGTCTATTATTCATGTAAGTTGTATGATTTTAGTATGCTTCCGTTGTGCATATAGTTTTCCAAACGTTACATTGGTGCTTTCATTTTCGTAGTCTAATGGCAGTGGTAGGTTTAGATCGATTAACTGGCACGGGGAATCCAGATGACTGGATCTTTCGGGCCGAACGATACTTCGCTTACCTTGGCTTCCCGGAGAATGACTGGATACCTCCTTCCTTTCTTTTATCTCGATGGTGAAGCACTTGACTGGTTCCGTTGGATGTATCGCAACAAACAATTTTGGGATTGGAAGCATTTCAAGGAAAAGTTATCTTTGTGCTTTCGAGCACGAACCACCCCTGAGTCTGCACTTGCACATTCGCAAATCACGACTATTCTTACTTTGCTACAGAAGGTGTAGGACAATTTTTCAGTTATGTCTAACCAACTTGACAACACCCATATCTCAATTTCCAATATCACGGGCTTGTCACCAACAATAGTTCAAGAGGCTGCAATAGAAGATGCAATTGACAGTGCTACTACGAGGGTTAGCGAAGAGATCGCCTCTGCTTTGGGTGATAGACAATCAAGCATTGCAAATAATTTTGAGGTACATCCTGAGACGTTTGACACTTTGATCGACACAAACCTCCTTTTAGCTGGGACAACTTTTGTCATAACATTCAGGCCATGCAGACCAGGTGTTTGATGAAAGTTCTCACCAGATTGAAGACTCGGTCCATGAATTTGACATGGCTTTTGACTAATTGGTAGCGGATAATTTAGTGGGGTTGCAAATTCTTTTGCAGGCCACGAGATCTGTTGAGCCGCCCCTGGTCGAGGAAGATGAATGTCTCAAAACTAAAACAAACATAGTGTTTGATGGAAGTCTCCAGCGAAATGAGTTCGACCTACAATGCCAATTTGCAAATTTGCAGCTTGTTGTGACAGACAAATTTTTTTCTCATGAGATTTTGATTTCTGATTTTGATGAACCAATAGGAGTTGATGGATAAGTCTCCCTTATCCCTCATGATAACGTTGCTGCGATTGCTGAGTTTTTTCCATTCGTATTCAATCAGTCGTCATTGGCCGATTTTGGGGACCTAGCAATGTGTGAGAGTGTGACAGATGGCTTACCCACTTGTCATTGGTTTGACACTGGGCAGCATGTTTCTCCGTTTATTCCATTCGTGTTCAGGCATACGAAGTATGGTCATCATGTATCTGCAACAGAATTCGATAAGAATGGTTATCGTCCTATTATTGGGGCTCAAGGTAGCAGCATCCTAATTTTTGCCGTTAGGTGCTCAAGTTACTATAGCAGCGGGGACAACTCAAAATATAGCTTGGGAAGGGGCTTCTCACAATTGATTTCTCGAGATGTCGCACTACATCCTAGCTATGAAATCAGGCGATTCAAAGATGAACCAGCTATTCGACGCAATGTCGGATAAAGCTTGCAAGGTATTTAATGTTATGTCCACATCGTTACTGGTTAGGGTACTCGCTGAAACACCCAAAGAAACGGGTACTATTCAGCAATTTCACTTTAAAGACAAAGAATGTTTACTGATTTCTTTTGGTGGTCAAGAATCTATAGTGTCGGCTGCACATTCCACACACGCCCTACCAAGGAGGTATTTTGATGTCAACTCTCTTTATAGTGTCTTGTCTAGACAAAAAAATGATTTGGTGGCATCTAACAACATATATGTTGACATAATTTTCATGAAGTCCACAATACTTGAGGATGTTTCAAAGAGAGAAATACAATCGAACGATGTGAGGAATGATGTTAAACATGTAAAATTTAATGAGGAAATAAGACATGATGAATGTCTCTTTCCAGTCGATCCCGGTGAGAATCTGTTCATGGTTAAACTTGGTGGAACGGTGAAGGTTAATTGTGAATGGGATCCAGGAATCAGTTCCAAAATTATGCGCCGAAATGGTCTTATGGAAAGTTGGAAACCATTGACACACACCTATTGCTGGAATTTATTGTTACTCTTTCTCTACTTTTTAATTACTTTTATGATGCTCACTTGAAAGGTAATACTCAATCTACAAAAAGGAGGAAGATGACAGCAAAATGACACTCTGCATTTCCTTATTTTTGGCTGAGTTTGTTACAGGACAATGGATGGCAAGTTTTAGTTGATGTATGTGCGTTGGGAGCTAAGAACATGCCTACGTTGAGTGTAAAACCTTCATCCCAAATAGAACCACTTGGTGCACGGGGTGATAAAAATTTAACTGTTAAATGAATAATGGAGCATCAAAATGTGTCAACAGTCCAATGTGCATATTGGTGTTTGAGAATGATATATATTTCTACTGATGAGATCTCATTTTGGGTTGATACTGTTGTTTGTCCAATGAACAATATTAATTGCTTGCGTGCTTTCGAGTGCATCTCTGTTACAGGTATTGTGACTTGTAAATGGTTCAAGGTTGTTCAACCTATTGAGGTGGTTTAAGGATACAATGACAACCTAGGGAATGCTCAAAGACAACATACATGTATTTTATAGAGATATTATTTAATCGATAAATTAATAATATCTCTATAAAATAATAGTCCATCATCTATTTTTAAAATAATATCTCTATAAAATAATAGTCCCTCATGTTATTTTATAGAGATTTTAATCGATAAATTAATAATATCTCTATAAAATAATAGTCCCTCATCTATTTTTCAAATAATATCTCTATAAAATAATAGTCCCTTGTGTTATTTTATAGAGATATTATTTAATCGATAAATTAATATTTATTAATTTAAAGAATCGTTTGAGATTTAATGAAGGTTGATTTTGAATATATCAAAATCATTGTATCTTACTAATTTATGTATCATATTTACATAAAGTACAACGAATACATCAAAATCATTGTATCTTAAGAATTTCAACCTTGTGGATAATAAGAGCTTTCAAGATGTATTATCGAACATATTTTATCGTAGGATATAGAAGACTATGAAGTGGGACAAACTGATCCAACAAAGATTAATGTTTTGGATGCTATCAATTTTGCAATCCCTATTTGGACAATAAATGTTCAGTAAGAGACAATAACAAATTGTTTTTGACACTGTAAAATTCGTTCGGGGATGCAATCTCAAAGAATTTGAATGAACCTACTTGTGAGAACGTCATTCATAAACTTGAGGTCATTGATTAATGATCTCGGTTACCACAATAAAATGGATGTCAATAACCTGTTGGATTATCCGGGTGAAAGTGATGCATGTTCAGAGGTCCAGAGATTAGAAGAAATTGTGGATACCATCGGAAAATGCAATGTTGATGATGAAGTTGAAGATGATACTATACCTTTGGAACCAATTACACGTATGAAAACACTTATCGCATCTAGAACTCTTCACAATTTTATGGTGCAGTTCGAAAAGACAACACCGGAGCTCTTGGATGCAATAAGAAAAGTTACAGATGAGCTTCAACTAGATTTAAATTATAAGAAAAAACAGAACACAATAGAATCATATTTTACTAAATTGTCTTAGATATATTTCTACTTTTAAAGAATTATTAATTTATGATATTAATGGGACCATATATTTATATAGGGGTTTTTTGAAAATGTACTATCTTATTATCTTATCGAAATTGATGATTCTTTCCATTGGCCCAAGTCGGGACTGGAGGAAAATATTATTTTATAGAGATTATTAACTTATTGAGTATTAATTTATAGAGGTTTTACTGTATTTGAATATCTCTAGAAATTAGAATGTGAAGAGAATCCGATAATGGTCCTACAAATTTGCCATAAATTATAGTAAACAGATGTCTAAAAACTCAAAAAAAAAAAAATCAAATTATTTTCAGTATCCCTTGTTAACATTATTTGTTTTATGAGTTTTTATTATCTTTATATATTGGTAACAGTATATTTTAGCGTAATATGATTCATCTTACATTTTTGTGTTTTTTTGGGCTTTATTTGTTTATGACAATACGTTCAATATGTTGACCGCCCTTTTACTACAAATTCAATGACGTGACTATAGTAACTCTTGTTGTAAATAAATAAATGACTTTAAGTCATTTGCGGCCCCCTAAAGTTATCCGCATAATTCACTTAGACACTTTAACTATGACTAGTACCTATTAGACATTCTAATATTAAGGAATATTTACTTATTGAACACAAAACGATAATAAAGCTTTTAAAATGTGGTATGTGTAATTCATGCACATCGTCTTGAAAAAGTAACCAATAAGACTTCAACATGTGGCACATGGGTCCAATCTAATGAATTTTCATTTATTTTTAATTTCAACCTTTAATAAATCAAAAAATTGATAAACAAAAAGAAAGAAAAAAAGTTTCCTCCCCCCAACCCCACAGGAACCCAACCACTTTTCTTCTTCTTCCCCTAACGTCGGCACCTCCTGCGGCAACAACAACAAAAAAGAAAGAAAAAAGCAAATCTCTCCCCACCCATCTAATTATTTGCCCTTTCTTCTTCTTCATCCGTTGTCATCCACTATTTTCTATTCCTCCGAAGAGATTAACTTTTATTTTTCTTCTTATAATAAATTATGAGCTATGAAAATTAAGTCAAATGCAGCTAATGAAATAAATTTTGAAGCATGATAGATTAATGGAGTGATTATTATGATTTTTGTGAAGAATAAGTTGACTTGATAAATTATTTTGAAATCGATGACGAAGAGAAATTGTGAGGATTCAAATGAATTATATCAAATTTTCTGATATTATTTTATAACTTTAATGGCTGGTGGTGTTTGTTGATCGAAGTGATCGAAAATAGAGATAGACGGAAGTTGCCTTTATAATTCTGATGTCCAATTTTTTTTTCATTCTTGCAAATTTGATTAGCACTTAGCATATTCAGTTTTTTCTTTTTTATAAAAAGCGAAAAATAAAAATAAAGTACCAATTCAGAGTTTAAAATGATTAAAATGGGCTGAAGAAGAAGACAACTGCTGGTATAGCCTACAGGGGTGGGGGTGGGGTGGGTTTGTTTTCTTTTTGGATATTATAAGACATCATTTTGAATAAAAGTTTATTTTTAGTTATTTTAATTAATGCAATGCCAAGTGTCATAAGAAGGAAAAAAGGTACAAGTTTATTATTAATAAAAAATATATATAAAAAAGTTTGGGACCTGTTCACGCGCTTCAATGCAGTGAGATGCACTTATTTTGCCACATCAACATTTTGTGCTTAATAGACACATGTTTTGAATAATTTAGGTGTTCAATAGGTATAAATCATAGTTAAGGTGTTTAAGTGAGTTATGAGGATAACTTTAGAGGGCCGCAAATGACTTAAGCCTAAATAAATTATGTAATGTATGTCCATGGCGCCCATGGCCCATATGCACTGTAGCAAGCTTTGCTCTCCAAGTTACTAAATGCCTATACAAGGCCTACACTATTATATGAAATGACATACCAAAAATATTGAGAAAAAAAGTTTCTATTGCTCTCTGTTCTTCCTTTTCTTTTTTTTTCACTTTTTACCATTTGATTTTAATATTCTGCTTTTATTTTATAACACATTATCAGCACGGGGCTCTAATATTATTTGAGACTACTCCTAATTTGTTTTTCTTAATGTTGTTATTAATACACAAGAAAACATGATGTATGGCCATGAAATTTTCTTTGACGGCATCTCAACGACACCTCAGTAAGTAGATCCTTGGTAGTATTCTTATCTAATTCAACTGCAATTGATTACTTATGTGATTGGTTATACATCTGCTATTGTGGACTACTTAAAGTGCTATTAATTTAACCACAAAAATAACCATCACTTGCTTACAAAAATAAAAGAGGGACTTACACTTATATTTGACCTATAAAATTTACAGGCTTGTTAATGTTAACAAATTTCATTATTTATTGTGAAATATGTGAGTAAATTGCCTACAACTTACAAACTTTAAGCATATCAAACAAAAACAAAATAACAAGAGATAAAATCAGAGCATATGTTTATCCTAAAGGTCTATCAGGTGTTGTTTTTCAAGAGCATATAAAAACATTTGATAGATTATGGCATAGCACACTACTATTAGTTGCTATATTATTAAAACTTCTTAGATGATGCTATATTTTCAGAGCATAAAATCTATCTTGCATTGTTGTGAATTTGAATATCAAACATCAAAAGATATACTTAAGAAACAGAGTGAACAGTAGATCACAAAAAGAAAATGATTATTCTTTCCAAGTTTGATTTTAAGGATATTAAATTTGATTATGCTTATGAAAGATTATGAAATGATAATTTTATTTTAATTTGATAGTAATAAATAAAGTTTGAATACTTAAGGTATTCTTTTACTTATGGTTCATCATAATTACCAAGAAAAATATGTATTAGAAAAATATATTTATATCACGCCCCAAAATTGCTTCCGAAGAGCAATATGAATTATTATTTTTGGAAAGACTTCATGACATAATTTTATGGTCTACTTGGATTGTAATACAGGTTACAAGAATTGTTCTGCTACAAAATTAGTATACTTCATTTCTTGTTAAAATTTAGTTTATTTATCGTATAATCATAAATGATATTTTTAAGGGCATGAGGGTGAACTTTATTGAACTTTATCCTATTATACCATTGATTGAAAATATAACGATAGATTCAAGTCTCATCACATTAACAGGATAAGACATTAGGTCTAAATCCGGATGCACTATGATAATGTAATACTGATTATGAAGCATGTATATATGATTATGGTCAATTCCTTGAAGAGAATGTGACTTGTAATAAGTATCATGAAAGTGGACCATTCTTGAAAGAGAATGTGTCAAGAAATGATGAAAATTATAAATAAAGACATGCTCATGTATGATTTAATAAATACCACAATTCACCTCTATGGGAGGTTAGAGAGAAACAATTTTTTTTTTTTTTGGTATAAATAATCATTGGTCAAGTACTTTTAGTACATCACAAATGTTATGGTATGTTTTATTATGAACTACCGAAAGGGTATAAGAAGAAAATAATTGGACATAAAATTGTCATTAATTATGTATCTCTGCATGCCATATATTAAATAAAAAGGAAGGAGATACTAATCACAAAAGTAAATCAAGAAACAAGTTTTGCTTGTAATAATTTTGACCATGACAATAATGATATAAATTTCTTCTTGAAAGAGATGTTTACCACACAAACAATGTTGTGAAATATGTTGTAGTATCCAATGTTAATTGTGAGCTTTGGTGAGCTAATGTGCTACTACCCAAAGAAATAAATTGTTCATGATATTGAAATTGTAGTAAGTCTCGAAAGAAACTTCTTAAGTTTCAAAGAAATAGTCAAAGAAAAAAAATATTGAGACTACAAAATATGAAAAAATTTAAGATCTTCATACTACTACAATCAAAGTGGCCGTTATAAATATTTACGTGAAAGATTACCCATATTTGCATATTGTTTGTGGTAACTAAGTATGTGCATGATGATGGAATCACATGCAAAATAAACTAAAAGTTTAGTGAAATAAATATCAGTTGGCATGGTCGGTTGATGACCATCCCGGTTCAAATATGATACGAAAATAAATGAGAAATCATGTGGTTTTATATATGGAAGAAATAATAAATTCTTCAAGAATTCTCTTGTGTTGTTTGTTCGCATGATAAAATTATCATTGCACCAACAAATGTTGAGATTGTATCTCTAGAAATTTTGAAATGTATAAAAAGGTGAATATGAGCCCGTTCACCTGCCATGTGGACCATTTACTATTATATAGATGCATCTATGTTATGGTCGCATGTGCTTTACTATCAACTTGCAATTTGATTTTTGCAAAGGTTGTTTGCTCGAATTGATAAATCAAGAGCACATTTCAAATTATAAAACTATATTGATAATGTTGGTATATATCCAAGTGGTTTAAGCATAAATTATATGCCTCCAATTATAGCTAAACCATTGGTTATGAGAATAAAACTCTCAAAAGAAATTTGGTATAAGATGTGTTATTTAAAGTGTAGCAACACTTGTACGTATCAAACCAACAAGATTCTCCTATCACAATTGGTTCAAGGTCAGGAACCAAATAATTCTCATCTAAAAATTTAAATGTGCGGTATATTATTCCGTTGCTCCACCATTACGCAATGCACAAAGATGAGTCCCCAAATAAGGTTGGGTGAATGTTAGATTCTCTAACATTAGGGGGAGATAAACAACTGGAAAATAAGTTATACATAATGAATTATATGATACTTGTTGAAGAGATAATTTAAGTCAATTGTCCGACGCATTCGATGACCCTATGTTATAATCCAGTTATGAATGCTCCATTGAAAAGTCCTTGAAGGACATACTTTATGGCACGCCTGAAGCGTGATAAATTAATCGATTCGAAAGATAAAACTTCTTGAAGAAGAAAAGGAGCAAATGATCAAGATGGTCATAATAATGAGGCAAGTGCTTTAGAAAGAGCACCATGACATAACACTTTATAAAACCTTGACAAATGTTCAGGTACCTGTAAATGATGAAAAATAAAGTGAGCTTGGTAAGTTATGTCACATTAGAATCGATATCAAATAACCGTCGACGATATCTTGAATATAATGTAGCGCTCAAAATTATAAATGGTGATGAGGATCTTGAAATTAAATCTGTCGAGAGTTGATAGTTAAATGATTGGCCAAAAGAAAATACAATCCAAGTATTTTTCTATTCACTTAGTTGATTTTGGACTTATTTTGTCCATATACCAAGCTATAATGTCAATGGGGTACAAATGAATTATTGTGCGATAAGCAAAATCGTAAAATATAAAGTACGGATTGTACATTGAAAAATAAAGATTTTTCGCACAAGTCCTGACATTATTGTATGGAGATGTATACTCCCCAAGGTGGATGCAATGAGGTTCTTTCCGTCTAACAATATATGAAAAACTTGAATACACATGATGAATGATTATCATGTCTAGCTAGACAGAAAATATTATATGAAAATCCTTGAAGGTTTTAAAAGGTTATAAAGCGATTCCATTGAATAGTACCCTAATAGTTGTAAGATCGCATATTATAAAGATTAATTTTTTTATCTCATTAAAATGGTTAGAAAGTACCATGTCATAGTGCAATTGGTGCACTTATGTATCCATCTATAATTATTCATGGTAAATGTTTTTATTACTATGCATGCAAAATATAACATCACTCTTATTGGTGGAGATATTAGAGTGAATCAAATATCAATATAAATTATTTATTCTGATCAACTGTGTCAAGATTTATTGATCGTAAAATTGCAGGAAATATGAAGTGTGACCTCATGAAAGTTATATATTTTCATTTGGAAATACTTTCATTCCACAAGACGGTCAATTTTACTAAAAGTGTTTGTCAGTGCTCGATTGTTGCTGCTAACAAATTGAACGAGCAATTTGTCTACGTCGACAAGATCACGGATTGAGTGTTTTTCAAAAATATATTTGGTTGAGATCAATAAACATACCCAGAGAATGTGTGATTGTCCTTCGAAAAGAGATATTCCAACAACATTATATGAAGACAATGCCTCGTATGCTCAACTAAGAGGAGGATACATCAAAGAAGACTGAGCAAAATATATTTAATCAAAGTTTTTCTTCTTTTTATTCATGATCTTTAAAAGAATGGTGTAGCCGATGTTTTACACTTCGTATTCACCAAGGCATAATCAACTTCAACCTTTGAGAAGTTGAGATATAAAATTGGAATGTGTCATCTTCGATTTGCTAAGTGTTGTTTTAATCCAGGGGAGTATAATACGCGCTGCACTCTTTTTCCCTTAGCCGAGGTTTTGTCCCACTGGATTTTCCTAGTAAGGTTTTTAATGAGACAATTATCAATGCGTATTACAACTTACAAGATATGTGTACTCTTTTTCCTTCACTAAGATTTTTCTCATTGGATTTTTCCTAGTAATGTTTTAACGAGGCACACTATTTATTAATGAACTCCCAAAGAGCGTTGTGAAAATATTACGAACAATCATGTATAATTGTTCTTTTACTAGATTTTCCTTTCATGGACATCCAAGAGAGAGTGTTTGTAAATAAATTATGTAATGTATGTCCATGGCCCACATGGCCCATATGCACTGTAGCAAGCTTTGCTCTCCAAGTTACTAAATGCCTATACAAGGCCTACACTATATATGAAATGACATACCAAAATATTGAAAAAAAAAGTTTTTATTGTTCTTTGTTCTTCCTCTTTTTTTTTTTGTTTTCACTTTTTACCATTTGATTTTAATATTCTGCTTTTATTTTATAACAACTCTTACTTTTTTTTATTTTTCACAATACTAACAACATATGGTATTGAAAAGTGACTTGAGAATATATCAATACTTAAATAAGAAAGTCTAAAGAAAAAAAAAAAACTAAAGCATCTTTAGTAGAAGAATAAAACATTAAAAAATAATAATAATCAAAGCCTGCTCTACTAGGAATCTACCAATTACATAGGCATCCATTCAAATTGCCTTAATTGGTGGGACTGTTCCGTTATTCTAATTTATACTCCTTCTGTCTCATTTAATACGAGTTAGTTTAACTTGACACAAAATTTAAGAAAAAAAGAAAAACTTTTAAAACTTGTGATCTAAAATAAACGATAGATATTAGTGTGATTATAAATCAATTCATTAAGGTAAAATAGACATTTTAGTTAAATTATTACTTAATATAAAAATGTGTCATTCTTTTTATGATGAAATAAAAAAAAAATCATATAAACTAGAACAGAGACTATATATTATTGAAAGCAACTGAATGCAACTTTTATCTTTTAAATTTTTAATAATGATAGCAACGAACATTAATGAGAAGAAAGTAGGAAAAAGTAAAAAATACCAATCATCATTAATCTCATTTTTATAATAAATAAAGCAGAAACCTAAAGAAGAAGAAATTAGTAGAAAAAATAATGATAGGATGTATGTGCAAAAAAGGATGTGAAGAGGTTTGAAAAACTTAGAGAACTTTAATTTATATAGTTATGACTAATGGGTATATTTAACAATTTAATCTTCAGTATTTTTTAACATAATTAGTAATAAAAAAACTTAGAATGTTCTTAATTAGTAGATGAACCATCAATATTTAAATAACAGTCAAAAACTAATCACTCCCCTTTAAATGTACAAAATATAAAGGTAACTGTTTAATTTGTAAATTAATGCAATCACAAAAAAAATTAAAAAATTATTTATTAAGATTATGAGTATAATTCTTTTTGTTTACTTTGTTCTGTTTTTTTTTTTTTGCTAGTAATCTATTTTTCAAACGAGGTAATTTGGGCCTCCTGCAATATATTTCATTGCCAGGAACGTCAAATAATATCATATTATATATATATCATTATATACTAATATTTATTAACTATATTATAAGAACGGAACTTTCAAAGCTAAAGTGAAAGACAAAAATAACCCTATAAAATTAAGTGACCATAATACCCTTCTATCAATCTGTATCTCTTTGCTTCTTTAATTATATTTCCTCCATCCTTATTTACTTGTCAAATATTTCCTAATTTGATGTTCATTTTTAGTTGTCATTTTTGATCAATCAAGAAAGAACAATATATTTTTTCCTATTATATCCTCAATTAATTAACATTGAGTTAATATCTTTGAAAAATGTATAGTAGTAAATATATTTGAGATCCTAACAATTAATTGAGGTAAAATGAAAAACTCACTATACCAATTAATATTTTCTTAATAGATACTTCAAATTAAAATTTGACAAGTAAAATGGAACTGAGGGAGTAAGAAATTTGAAGAGTTAGCATTGAATAATTAAATGTAGACTAATAATTGATTAAATTAATAAATGCATTGGAGCTTAAGAATCCATAGGAGAGTACTATATAAATAATGTTCTAATTTTACTTTGGCAAGCATGTGATAAAGTTTTTTTTTCCTTCAAAAAAGGCATGATAAAAATTGACTTCCTTCAAAGTCTTTGGCAGAAAAATTGATGATATTATTTGTGTATTTGGAGGGTTTTTCAAATAATATATTGCTTGCAAATTACACACACAACTGGTAAGTATTTTCTTATTCTTTATAACAAATTCTTTTAGTTATTCTATTTCAACATTTGATATTCCTTATTAATGATGAAAATATAGCTAATCCTGATTAAGGAAATTGATTTAATGGTTAACAGTCTTTGCTGAGCTTTGTTAATTAGTATGATTGAATTATAAGAAATCCAAAAGAATACTTTAATAAGAAAATGATTTTTGAGTTTTATTTTTGTCATAATATAACAACTAACATAAATTGTAGAAGTCTAAAAGATATGGAAAATGGCACAAATATAGAAAAAGAATAAATACCAATCATCCATTTAGGTAAAGTGTATTTGTGTATATATAGATTGTTATTTATCTTTTTCCTGTTTTTATACCATTTTTTATCATATATCTTTTATAATATGCTATTATGTGTTTATTTATTTTGAATTATTTTTTGTTGTTGTAAAATCATTACTTGAATTTACACATCTCCTTAATAATGAACTTTTCTTATTGAATCATGACATTTTTTACAAAAGAAATAAAAATACTAGTATTAAAAATTAAATAATAATTTAATTTATGTATGATATTATCTCCTATCAAATTTAAAAATATTTGTCTTATATGTATATTGCCCCAAAACATAATAAACAGAAACAAAAAGAATTTAAAAAGAAGCAATATAATGATTCATTAAAACGCGTCCCATATTAGACATTTGGCCATACTAAAAAGTTATACTATTTGAAAAAGAAAGTTTGTACTATTTGAAAAAATAATATATCTGAAAGTTGAAATTATATTTAGACATGTTTTTTGTTTTGATATTAAAATTGTTTTTCAAACATACAACTCAATAGCAACAATTTATGCAAATGTAATTTTACGAGAGGAGATGTGGATGCAATCTAATTTTATGTTGTGAATATAGAAATATTGTTACAAATAAATTATCGATTCAAATAAAACATACCAAAACCAATCAAAAAATAAAATACTTGAAGAGACCATGTAACAGATATTTATATAAACAATAGCAACCAGAAATAATATTGATAAATTAAGATACTAAAAACAACAAGCCAAACAACAATAGTAAAATGAAAGAATATGATAATACTAGAGTTACTGATACCAAACACTAAAGGGATTTTTGTCATATGTTCTAATTTTGGTAGACAAAATTATTTGATATCTATTGTTAGTAGCAAGTGGTAGATATCTCATGAAATTAATTGAGGTGCGTAAAAGTTAATTTGAACCTCCGTTAACTTTCTATCCTAAGAACATGAATTTCATCTTCAAGAATATTAATATTTTAAAATATTTTTTTGGAAAAAAGAAAAAGAAAAAATATGATGGGGACTGTAGTGTTAGATGACTTAATTGATTGGTTGTCTTACGTAAGTCTCAATACATCAGCAAACATTCAAACAAATCAAAAAATTTTACTCGTATACATATTACATGGCAGACAATACTTTGTATGAGATCCTCTCAGGTTTTGCCAAGTGGAGTTTGGGTCCCACTTATAGAAAATGTGCTAAAGCTTCATTTCTCTCTTTTTCCTATTCCGTATCTTCTTCTCCTTTTTATTTTTCTTTTCGTTTCTTCATAAAATTTTATTATTTTTCTTATTAAATATATTTATTCATCAAACTTCAAAACTTGATTGCTTTGGTCGTGATTTAGTTTGGATCATTTTTTATCAAACGAAAATAAATTTAATTAATTTGATTTTTCAAATGTTATAGTCAAGTCAAATTAATTAAGTCGATTTTTCATCACTTTAATTTTTAAAATTTTTTCTTGCTATTTGGTTTTTGTGGACTTCTCGAAAATATACAATAAAATAAAATTTTGGTAAGGTATATATATGATCCTTCAAAAAAAAAAAATATTATGCATTATCTAAGAATTTAATCATTTCTAAGAAATATGATAAATTATTTCCAACGATTTTACTATTTTCTTACAAAAATTAAAGATTTAACGACGATATATTAGGATGTCTTGTTCATAATTGATTTAAATAAAAATAATCAATTAAATCACGAGTTATTTTAAACATGAAAAAGTACTCTCGGCATTATCAAAAAAATAAAATAAATTAAACTATAAAGTAAATGCAAAGAGTTTGATTATTATAAAGAGAAACACATGAATACTAACAAAGAGAACAAAAAAAATATTTCTAATATTTTTTTTTAATTTTAAAGAAGGATATATATATATAAATCATTACGGACCATTTATTAATAAAATAATAGGATGAAAAAATTTATCCTAAAAAATCAATGTTTGATCTTTTATAAACGAACACAAAAATTAAATTATTATTCTAAAATTAAAACACAAAATTTTATGATTTTTTATTTTTAATTTCACTATCTTCAATTTCTTTAATCTTATTGAAAAACAATTTTTTTTTTCTCATCACATTCACTTTAAGTTTTCCTTAAATAAATGATATAATGATAAAATAACAAAACATTGTGGTCAAATCTTTAAAAAACGTACAGACTACAAAGGAGGAATTTTTTTTGTAGAAGAGAAAGTTTAAAATGAATGAGAAAAGTAAGAAGATGAAAGTAAATGAAATGGATAAAGTATGGATCCCATATTGTACAGCAGTCAAATAAATTTTTTCAAACAAATCCCAATTTTTTTTCAATTGAATCATTGTACGAAAAAAAAGCCAAGAATTATTGTACCCTGTTCAATTTTATACTTGTAAAAAACTTTGAAAGCAAAAGCAACCAATTAGAGTGATAAAGAAATATTCTTTACTTAGTTCACTAGGGATTGACTCATCACTCCCCCCCTCCCCTCAAGTCTTCGTGTGTTGTGTAAATAAATTTGATTGTGCTTCAGTTTCTGGCACTACTACTGGGTAGTTTTATTTTTGCATAGTAAGTCTCTCTTTCAAAGACCCATGTTAAATTTTGCTTTGATTCAGTTTATTTTGTGTTGTTTATGTGTTTGGGGCTGTTGGGTAACTGTTTTCTTGGTTTGTGTGTTTTGTTGTTGTTTAAAGTTTGAATCTTTTTCATGGTTTTGTGAGTCTGACTGAATATATATATATGATCATGGGTGGTGAAATTTCTGTAAGATTCTTGATGGAAAGAATGTTTTAACTAATGTTTCTAGTATGCTGTTTGTTGATCATTGGCTAAGAAGAAGCAGAAGGAAAAGTTAGCTTTAAAGAAGAAAAAAGAACAGACTTTGTCATCTTTGCAAAAAGCTGTATAAAAGAGAGTGTAAAACCACTAGATATGGCTTGAGGTAGTAGTAGTTTGCTAGACTGGAGAAGGTCAAAAAACCCCATTTAGCTAGATGATTGACTTAAATTGGGGTTGAGTTAGGTTCAAGTGTTGTATCTTTTCATGGTATCAGACTATTTGGGGTCCGTGTAAGCTCTTGTTGGGCTTGGACATGTACGGGGTGTTAGAGTGGGTCCCACATTGGTTAGGAATGGGTTGATGGTCATATCTTACCTGGTATTAGAGTTAGGTTCATCCTGTTTGGGCTCCCGGTGAATGCTCCTGTTGGCTTGGGCGTGAAGGGGTGTTAGAGTGGGTCCCACATCGGTTGGGGAATGGATTGGTGGTCGGTTTGTATGGACTTGGACAATCTTTTCCTTATGAGTTAAATCTTTTGGGGTTGAGTTAGGCCTGAGTGTCGTATCTTTATAGGCCAAAAATCTCAAATATGTACATCAATAAGGTTGATTTCCCTTTTGATTCGTTTTCTTCTCTTCTGTGTTGTCCTGTGACCTATAGATTACACATCAACAGGCATAGTAAATGTAGTGGCTCATTCGCTAAACACTTCACAACTACATTAACATCTTGCTGTATTTAGTAGTCAAAAAACCTACATTTTTCATGTCTCACAAGTCTGGAAAATGTATCAAATAGGTGTCTAGTAGGTTGCTTATTTCTTTTTATTGGTAGTCCTAGTTTTGCATAACTTTGTGGAGTTTAGTTTTCAGCACATTAGGCTGAGTTTGCTTTTAGATATCCTTCTTATGGAGCAGTTTAGTTGCTTACATGTTCGATGGGTATGAAGCTCTGGGTTGTCCTCTAGTGAAGGTATGGCAAGAACACAAAAGATCAATAGTTCAATGCTCTTGCTTTTGGGTTCAGTGTGAAATAGAAGGATGCAGCTAAATTTGAAATGCATAGCATTTAGGATTCTCTTTTACCTAGTAACTTTTGGCTCTTCTTTTACCTAGTATAGTAACACTTTTACCTTAATCTTGTTATCTTTGTTTCTTTACAAGTATTCTTATTTGTGTTACACATGTATGTAGACTTCAGGAGGTATTCCAGTTGGTGATTAGCATTTGAAAGTCGAACTGCACTTGGAATTTGGCTACATGGGAAAGACAATTCAGGTTTACGGATTCCCTTATCTTCTGTCTGCAGAAGTGGTCAAGTCATTCTTAGAAAAACATACAGGATATGGAACTGTATGTGCATTGGAGGTTAAACAGTCCAAAGGAGGATCTAGAGCATTTGCCAAAGTTCAATTTGTCGACAACATTAGTGCTGACAAAATCATCAATTTGGCTAGTAAGAGGCTGTATTTTGGCTCTTCTTATTTGAAGGCTTGGGAAATGAAAACTGATATTGTCCATCTGCGGGCGTATGTGGATCACATGGATGGCATAACTTTGAATTTCGGATGTCAGATATCAGATGACAAGTTTGCAGTGTTGGGAAGTACAGAAGTTTCAATTAAATTTGGCATTGGATTGAAGAAATTTTTTTTCTTTTTATCTAGTGGTTCAGCTGATTATAAACTTCAGCTTTCATATGAAAATATATGGCAGGTTGTGCTCCATCGTCCATATGGTCAAAATGCTCAGTTTCTCCTCATACAGGTTTTTCAATTATTCCAAACCTTTAGCTATTGTTTTCATCCTTCTCCCTGTGCTCGGTCTTTGTGAATATTGTGATTATTTGATTATTGGTTGAATGGTACACAATTTTCATGTATTGGGTCTCTTACCGCTTGTTGATCCACTTCTTTTGAAGCAAAATCATTTCTGCTAACATATATTTATTTGTTGACTTATGAACCATATGGAAGGGGTTGAAATCCTATTTATGAGAATTTTGACAATAAATTCCATTTCTAGAAACTGAACATGCATGAAGGCTTGAACCGACATTAAACTGGAAACTTATTTGCTACTGATCATGAAGTAAAGAAGCTTTAGAAAATACAAAGTACAAGTTCATAAGCATTAATAGCGGTTAGGCCCTCCTCAATATTGTTCTGCTTGAAGTCTTTTAAGGTTGGATGCTTGTGCGTTTATAAGCACTGCTATGTGGATAACCTAGCATCCTGTCCAAAATCCTAACTAACATGCCAGATTGCCATATTCTCAGCCTATCTTTTGATCTGTCGACATCCTTTTCTTTTTATAAAGATATCTGTTAACATCCTTAAAGATGAGTGTTCGAAATTCTTAACCTCTTTCATGAATATTTGCGCTAGAACTTTTTTTATATAGTAGAATACCATGAAATGGTACTGTCAACATCCAGAATTCTTGAAGAACATGTCTTTCATTTTTTTTGTGCACATGTTTCCATCAAAGTATAAAATGTTGATTTTCTATCTTCTTTTTTTTGGGTAAAGTAATTAAATTGTGTTGATTTTCTGTTAATATGCGCTCCTATTATAAATTTAGAAATTACTATTACTAATGTTACTAGTGTCAAAAAAAATAATTTAGAAATTACTATTACTACTATTAATAAGGGAGAGTCAGAGGAGCTTCTTGTCGTCCTGTCTACCGACCAAACGTATAATTTTGGAATTTTCCCTTTGAGTTCGCTATTTTTGTATTGCACTTCACAACAGCCGCAATAGATTCCAAATGGGAGAATTATAATAGGCTGTGCATTCAGACAAAATCATGTGCTTTTATTTTATCTGTTTAGCTTGGGAGGGTGTTTTCTGTACTTCTGTATTCGTTGTCCTTTCTCATTGGTGGATACAGATGGTTTACTGTAGCTTCTTATCTAAAATTTTTGATGTGCTGACTGTTTTATCCTCTTTAGTTTGCAGTACTCGTAACTTAGTTGCACTGAGGAATTGCCACATAGTTTTAGCTGCATCAAGACACAGAATGCTGTAACCTTATATTGATTGATGAATCATAAATGAGAGCAGTCACTGCTCATAACCGTATAAAAGGCATACTAAAACTCTATTAAAAAAAATGTGTTAGTAAAGATGTTAAACTTGGGCCTGTGCTCTACACAGGCTTGGTACCACTGGTTAATTAAATAAACCAAGCTTCTAACTTGCATATTATATAAGTTAACAAATATATGTCCACAATTTTCAATTTTTTCAATACTTGTGACTTGTCTGCTCGTGATCTTTTAAGTTAAAGAACGTGAAAGCAACTTTTCTACTGTGTTTGCAGAATTTCCTCATGAGAATGGTTGCATCAGTTAATATATCGCTTCATATAATTGAATTCTGGTTAGATCAGTAGTCTACTTTGCTGATTTATGATAAGATTCAGTATTGACTTATTCATTCTATTTCTATGATTTAGTTATTTGGTGCTCCTCGGATCTATAAGAGACTTGAAAACTCCTGTTATAGCTTCTTTAAGGAAACTCCTGATGATCAGTGGGTGAGGACGACAGATTTCGCTCCATCTTGGATAGGGCTGTCTTCTAGCTTATGTTTGCAGTTCCGTAGGGGTGTTCATCTTCCAAATTTCCAGGAAAATTTTTTTCACTATACAGAACGTGAAAACAATATTACTTTACAGACTGGTTTCACCTTTTTCGTCTCTCAAAAATCGGCTCTGGTTCCCAATGTCCAGCCTCCGGAAGGAATTGCAATTCCCTACAAGATATTGTTCAAAATTAGTTCTTTGGTACAGCATGGATGCATTCCTGGGCCAGCATTAGATGTCTACTTTTTCCGATTAGTTGATCCTCAAAGGAGGAATGTTGCATGCATTGAGCAAGCCTTAGAGAAACTGTACTATTTGAAGGAGTGCTGTTATGATCCAGTGAGGTGGCTCACTGAGCAGTATGATGGGTATCTCAAGGGTAGACAACCTCCAAAATCTCCGTCCATCACTTTAGATGATGGGTTGGTGTATGTAAGAAGGGTCCTAGTAACACCATGCAAAGTTTATTTTTGTGGTCCAGAGGTTAATGTTTCCAATCGGGTTCTCCGCAATTATTCTGAAGACATAGATAACTTTCTTCGTGTTTCTTTTGTTGATGAGGAGTGGGAGAAACTGTATTCTACAGACTTATTACCAAAAGCAAGTACTGGAAATGGTATCAGGACAAACATCTATGAGAGGATCCTATCAACTCTGCGGAAAGGCTTTGTAATTGGTGATAAAAAATTTGAATTTCTTGCATTTTCATCGAGCCAGTTGCGGGATAATTCAGTGTGGATGTTTGCATCAAGACCTGGCCTTACTGCAAATGATATAAGAACTTGGATGGGTGATTTTTCGCAGATCAAGAATGTGGCAAAATATGCTGCGAGACTTGGTCAATCTTTTGGTTCCTCCAAAGAGACTTTGAGTGTTCTTAGGCATGAGATTGAAGTTATTCCTGACGTAAAGGTTCATGGAACCAGCTATGTCTTTTCTGATGGAATTGGTAAAATATCTGCTGACTTTGCTCGTAGAGTTGCCTCAAAATGTGGCCTTCAATATACACCATCTGCTTTTCAGATTCGTTATGGTGGATATAAAGGTGTTGTGGCTGTTGATCCATATTCATCAATGAAGTTGTCTTTGAGAAAGAGCATGTCGAAATATGAATCAGACAATAATAAGTTAGATGTCCTTGGGTGGAGCAAATATCAGCCTTGTTATCTTAATCGTCAACTGGTTACTCTCTTGTCTACACTTGGAGTGAAAGATGATGTTCTCGAACAGAAGCAAAAGGAAGCTGTAGATCAGCTTGATGCTATCTTGCATGATTCTTTGAAGGCACAGGAGGCTTTGGAATTGATGTCTCCTGGAGAGAACACTAATATTCTCAAGGCAATGCTAAATTGTGGTTATATGCCTGATGCTGAGCCCTTTCTTTCAATGATGCTGCAAACCTTCCGCGCATCGAAGTTGCTCGATTTGCGGACTAGATCAAGAATATTTATTCCAAATGGAAGAGCAATGATGGGATGTTTGGATGAATCCAGAACCTTGGAATATGGTCAGGTGTTTGTTCAGTTTACTGGTGCTGGACATAGAGAATTTTCTGAGGATTTACATCCATTTAATAACAGCAGATCCACCAACTGTAATTTCATTCTCAAGGGAAATGTGGTTGTTGCAAAAAATCCATGCTTGCATCCTGGTGATATTCGTGTTTTAAGGGCTGTAGATGTTCCAGCGCTGCACCACATGGTAGATTGTGTTGTATTCCCCCAGAAAGGAAAAAGGTAAATTTACGTTGGAAACCTATTAACTGTTTACTTACGTGTAATCTTATAGAAGGCTTTACCATTTCTTGCCTGGTCTTACTAATGCTCTAATCCAAATTAGTTTCAAAGATAGTCAAATTGATTCTCGGGAAGCAAAAAGCACCAGAGGGAGTAATTGACTGTCTTAGTTAGTTAGGATTCACTTGTATAATATCCCCTTCTCATGAGATGTAAAGGCATATTGAAATACGAAGAAGTCTTTTCTTCCTTCCCATATTCTACACAAACTTATTGGTGGAAATCATTTTCCTACTGGCTACACAATTATTTCAACTCGAAACTTTGTATAAATGCTCCAGACTAGGTATGTATTTCAACTGCCTCCCTACCTCTGAGGTAGAGGTAAAGTCTGCGTACACTTTACCCTCCTCAGACCCCACTTTGTGGTATCTTACTGAGTATGTTGTTGTTGTATAATTCAGCAGTACTTCATCTATCTGGAATATTCTCAATTTTTGTTCATGGAAGAATTTTCAAGTGTGAACTTTATTAATTGTTCTTTCTAGTAAAAGTGTAAAACTAGCTTCCATCCTTGTTAACTGTTTCTATCTTTATTTCTTTTTCATGGCATTGTTACTTAAGTGTTAAAGCTTTGATGACAGACCTCATCCGAATGAATGTTCTGGGAGTGATTTGGATGGAGATATCTACTTTGTTTGCTGGGATCAAGACATGATTCCGCCAAGGCAAGTCCAGCCGATGGAATATCCTCCAGCACCCAGCATACAGTTGGATCATGATGTCACAATTGAGGTACCACTACAAAAAAACCCCAAATTGCCAACAAATTTTACTAACAACTTAAGTTGGTTAGTATTCTACTAACAAATTACCAACATATTTCTAACCGAATTATATTTTAAAACTTAACAACGAAATTCTAACAGATTACCAACCAAAATCTTACTAACTAAGTATTTTAGTTGGTAAATACGGCGGGAAAAAATGGCGCCAAATTTAGCAACATTCTATCAATGGATTACCAACTGAAATATTACTAACGCACACCTTTTGTTGGTAATATTACCAACGAAGTATATATCGGTTGGTAAATATGACAAAAAAATTGTTTATATAATTTATTAACATATTACCAATGAATTACTAACCAAACATTTACCAACGGCAAGATTGTGTTGCTAAATTTACTAACCAAATATAAATGTATTGGTAAATTAGTAATGAAATGTAATTTGTTGGTAAACTTGCCAACCAATATCCAATTAGTTGGAAATTTTGCCGACGAATAAAGATTGTAGTTAGTAAATTACTAACATCATTATAATAGTTGGTAATATACCAACCGATCATTAATCCATTGGTAAAATTTACCAACATATTAATTATTAGTTGGTAATATTACATATGAATGTTTAGTTAAATAGTAACTATTACCAATTGTGATAAAATTTATCGGTAAATTATTAATTACTAACTTATATTTGAATAGTTGGTAAATTTACCAATTGAAGTTAAATTTTTTGGTAAATCAACGTCTAGTGTTGAGGCTTTCATATTCAGTTTGTGTCGTTAGGCGTTTTAACTTTTAAATTTTAAACAAAACTTGACTTTGGTCAATATTTTATGTAAACGTGCTCAGATTAGAACTTTGTCAGTGTCATTAGTTTCGAAAAGTCATTTTTTATCTAACAGGAAGGTTGGTTCAAGTTTTGAGGCTTCCGTTTTTTGTTTGTGCCGTTAGGTGTTTTAAATCTTATGTTTAGGCCAAAATTTGACTTTGGTCAATATTTTTGTGAACATGCTCAGATGAGAATTCCATCAACGCAATTAACTCCAAAGGTCATTTTCTATCTATTAGGATGGTTGGTTCGGGTTTTGAGGCATTCATTTTTAGTGTGTGCCGTTAGGTGTTTTAAATTATAAATTTTGGCCAAAATTTAACTTCGGTCACAATATTTGATAAACATGCTCAAATAAGAATTTCGTCAGTGCAGTTAGATGCGGAAGGTCATTTTTTATGTAATAAGATAGAGGGTTCGGGTTTTGAGGCTTCCGTTTTTAGTTTGTGCCGTTAAGGCATTTTAACTTTTAAGTTTTGGCCAAAATTTCACTTTAGTCAATATTTTTGGTAATCATGCTCGAATTGAAATTTTGTCACTGCGATTAGCCATATAAGTTCAGTTTTGGTCTCATAGGATGGTTGGTTCGGGTTTTGAGACTTCTATTTTCAGTTTGCGTCGTTAAGCGTTTTAACTTTTGGCTAAAATTTGAATTAGGTCAATTTTTTTGGAAAACATGCTCAAATTTGAATTTCGTCAGCGCGGTTAGCTCTGGAAGGTCATTTTTCGTCTAATAGGATGGTTGGTTTGGATTTTGAGGTTTTCATATTCAGTTTGTACCGTTAGGCGTTTTAACTTTTAACTTTTGGCCAAAATTTGACTTTGCTTAACACTGTCAACTTGTACACTACATACATTTAGAAACACATCATGATATAATGATATGTATCATATTGAGATTAATTTAACTTGTTATCATAGATTTTGCATTGTTTCATTCAAATATGATTTATAAAATTGATATTAATATTTTTGGATTTATATTCGTGCTCTTAGATTTTTAAATGCAATAAATTAATAAATATTTTACTATTGAATAATCATTTAGTTAATAATATTTTGAACATATTGTCAATCAATTAGTAACGTAACATTGAACTTGAATGATATATTACCAACAAACTAACAATCAATTAGTAAATTTATTAGAAAAACAAATAATCATACTAACGTGTTTAAAATTTATTACCAACAAGGGTTGTGGTGGAGTGGTAAGTACTCATTCATCCTTAACTAAGAGGTCTCGGGTTCGATTCCCCTTGGGTACAGAGTCTCCTTTGTTAGGGGGCGTTTTATCCCCCAATGTGGGACTTTGCGGCGTGAATCCGGATTTAGTCGGGCTCCAATGTGGGTACTGGACACCGGATGGAAAACCAGGGGACTTTCCCGGCGTGAATCCGGATTTAGACGGGCTCCAATGTGGGTACTGGACACCGGATGGGAAACCAAAAAAAAAGAAAAAAATGTATTTAAAATTTATTGGTAAATTACCAACATAAATTTTCTATTACTAAAATTGAAAACCAATTACCAATGTATCTTGAAAAGTTTACTATCAACATTTGTTACTATAAAACAGAATCAAATAATAAAGAAAAAAATTGTATTACCAACGGAATCGAATAATAAAGAAAAAAATTTACTAACTCCTTTTCAATTCGTTAGTTAAGGTACTAACGATATACTAACCAAAAATTAGTTGGTGAATTTACCAACGAAAATTTCAGGGCCATATTTCAAAATTTTGTAACATCTTTGGGTGTTTACCAATTGATTTTTGGTTGGTAAGTTTACCAACAAATTAAAATCGGTTGGTAATATTTACCGACAAGCCTTTTAGCAACGGATTAATATAAGTTGGGATTTGGTTGGTAACTCAATTTGCCAACCAATTTGATCAATTTACCAACAAATTTTTTTGTTGGTAATTGGGGTTCCTTTTGTAGTGTACCCTTAGTTTCGAACAACTAGTTTTACTTCCAAAATTATCATGCTTCTGATGCATCACTATGTTCAACCTTTCTTACGGAGAATTGGCATGGTCTTGATATTTTTTTTTCCTTTTAATCTTTTTTTTTTTATCAACGCTTCATATTAGTCCCACTTATTCTATTGCTGAGATTACCTTCTCCAAGACTTTGATTCAGTCGAATCTAGTTTAGTGTATGAGTGTTAGGTGCATCAACTACAGACTGGTTACTGTACTTTTCTATTGCTGAGATCTCCTTCTGCACAGCTTCGTGACTGGATAGGCACATAAAACCAGAACTGCTGACCAGACTTCATTCTTTCACCCCCTTCTTTCTCCTTCTCTAAGATCTTTCTATTAATGAGACAAAAAAGGAAGAGATCAACACGAGTATTGCAGTAAGAGCTGAATGCCTTAATTGTTTATTTTCACTATATTTTCATTATTGTCCAATTTCCTTATTTTGGATGTACAGCTAACAGCATTGCCTTTATGCTGTTTTCTTTGTTTTTTACATCAATAAAATTCTCTACCCATAAAAAAATTAATGAAGGAAAATAAACCCTGAAGATAAACAACTTGTAAGTGACCAAAGCCATAAATAAAAAATTTCTGTTGTGTCAAACCTGAAATAGTTTCTTCTTTCCACTTTCTTATTTACCTTATCAACTGTACATGTGAGATTCATCTTCTAAGTTTATTATTGTCTCGTTCATGAGGGGGATCAATCCTGAGAGTCCCTAAAGTTAGTGGAAGTGTGCTCATTCTTGGTTTTTTTACTTCAAATCGCCGATTTGCATATCAATATGTGCCATAGGAGTTACATCTCTGATGAAAGAGCACTTACACTCTTGAATTTGTAGTAGGGAATGAACTCTTGAAATCATACTTATAAGATGTGTAATGCAATACAAGTACTGAGGAACTCTTTATTATTTTTTGTTTGTTGTGGGGGAGGGGGGATTGGCCAGTATGTGCAACAACAGTGCAAGTACTGAGGAACTCCTTTTCACCTGTCTGCCTACTGCAGGAAGTTGAAGAGTACTTCACCAACTATATTGTGAATGACAGTTTGGGAATCATAGCAAATGCCCATGTCGTATTTGCAGACAGAGAACCTGATATGGCCATGAGTGATCCATGCAAAAAACTTGCTGAGCTCTTTTCAATTGCAGTGGACTTTCCAAAGACTGGTGTTCCTGCTGAAATACCATCTCAGTTGCGCCCTAAAGAATACCCAGACTTCATGGATAAGCCAGACAAGACAACCTATATCTCAGAAAGAGTTATTGGAAAGCTTTTCAGGAAAGTGAAGGACAAAGCACCTCAGGCTAGCTCTATTGCGATCTTCACAAGGGATGTTGCAAGGAGATCATATGATGCTGATTTGGAAGTTGATGGATTTGAAGATTACATTGACGAAGCTTTTGACTACAAAACTGAATATGACAACAAGCTGGGTAATTTAATGGACTACTATGGCATAAAAACGGAGGCTGAAATACTTAGTGGTGGCATCATGAAGGCATCAAAAACTTTTGACCGCAGAAAAGATGCTGAGGCCATTAGTGTTGCTGTGAGGGCCTTGAGGAAGGAAGCAAGGACCTGGTTCAAGAGGCGTAATGATATAGATGATATGTTACCAAAGGCTTCGGCTTGGTACCACGTTACATATCATCCTACATATTGGGGTTGCTACAATCAGGGGTTGAAAAGAGATCATTTCATTAGCTTTCCCTGGTGTGTTTATGACCAGCTAATCCAGATTAAGAAGGAGAAAGCACGTAACAGGCCAGTTCTCAATTTGTCATCTCTCAGGGCTCAGCTGAGTCACAAATTAGTGTTGAAATGAGATTTCAGTCAAGCGTTAAGCTGATATATATATATATATATATAATGTAATAGGGTGTGATCATAAGAAAACTGCTATGCGTTGTTAACAACCTTTTGTATTCAAAACTGCATGAACCTGTAACATATATGCAGTACTCTTAGAAACATCTGTACAGCTAAGTACTAATATGTATGTGATTTGAGTTTTATCTCTCTTCTCAGCATAGTTCATATTATGCTTTTTAGCACTGAGCAGTAGTTCCTGTGTTAGTAAATTTTGACTGATGAATCACAAAGTTAGTCTAATAATTTTGCTAGCTCAGATGGCAGCAACGACATCAATGGTGAAATTTCAGCAATTTGTTTTAACTTGTCCCCGTCCCTTTGTTATCCCTAGTCATAAATAATATTTCAGCATATATAAATACTCGAGTTATTTGCAAATATTGAACTTCAATAGTTAAAATACTAGGGAGACATTCATGTTTGTGCCAACAGGATTTGCTGTGACCCTTCTTAATTCTATCAAAGATCTTTGGGTCAGAAGCAAAATAGACCCTAAACGTACGAGGAGAAGATTACCTGAAGGAAGGTCAGAAGCAAAATAGAGAGAAGGCCCCAAATAGTCCCTTATCTTTGGATTAAGATTTAAAGTCATACTTGAGTTTTTCACATGCAGCACTAATAGTTCCTCATGTTTGCAATATTGGTGTACTTTTGGTCCTCTCCTAAACTTTTGCCTATTTTTTAACATTAATTTTGTTCATAAAAATGTCCCATCCTCTATTTTTTTTATATATTTAGTAGAAATAATAACTCTATGTGAGAGAAGGTGAGAAGAAGAACACATTGTTCTGTTCGGTATAAAAATTACTGCAGCTAAACTAAGAACATTTAAACATATGACATTGCAAGGAAAGAAAAAATTGTACTATTGCACGAAATCGTCGTGATGAACCTCTCGATTTTACCAGCAATACAATTTCTACTAAACAAAACAAGGTGTTTTTCTTCTCACAATCTCTCACATTATTTCTACTAAATATATAAAATGACGATTAAACATTCCATACATAAATTATGAATAAAATCAATGTTAAAAAATAGGCAAAATTTTGAAGGAGGACCAGAAGTGCACTAATATTGCAAACATGAGGAACTATTAATGCCCCATGTGAAAACTCAAGGATGACTTTGAGTCTTAACCCAAAGATGAGGGACTATTTTGGGCCTTTTCTCCAGGAAAATACTTTTTTGGGTAAGTATTTTTCTCCCTCTTCTTTGAAGAAGCATTTCCAACGTATTCGTTGTTTGTGAAATGCTTGCTTCCGTGTTAAGTATGTCATTAACTCTTAAAAAACCAGAATTTTGGTGGTTTTGCTATATACACACACTCACACAAAATTGGTGAAAGGTGTAGTAGACTATATCGACTTATTTCAAAATTTGGATCTATCTCCGATGAAAACTCATCTTTGTACATTTTTGAGCAATTAATAATTCAAACAAATTCTTTTGAAACATGTATATTGTTAAATATTTATTTTTTTAATTAAATATTGGAGTTTGTAGTTCCTTTTATTCATTTCAAATAAATTTGTACAAAACAAGACCAATTCAAAAATTAGATCAGCCCAAAACAATGATTTTTTTAGCCTAGTCCATGAAATGGGACTACCAGCTTCTATATCAAAACCCTAGAAGATAGGGTTTTCAAATTTGAGTTCCTTTTCTTTCTCCCCTTGTTGCCGTTAGGAGCTATATGGTATCCAACCTTCCTCTTCTTTTTGTCGTAGATCATCAACACGTTCCTCTTGTTTGCCATGTTAACCCTCCTTCTCAGCTCGCAGAGGTATGATTTTTTTAGCTTGCTCTTTCCTTCTCTATCTGTTTTCTAACTTCCTCTTTTTCTCTTGGAGATATATAATCTGGTGGAACATTGGATCCCAGAAGTGATTTTGACTTTTGATAGAGGCGTATAGTCTTGTGGTTGAGCTCGCAACTCTGTGGCCTTCTTCTTTCTCTACCTTTTTTTCCCCATTTCTTCCTCTTTGATTTCCTTTATCTAGTTGAAGTATAAGTGGAGACATCAACTTGCTCTTGACCTCTTTCATTGTGGAGTTCCTTCCCAACCTCGGATCTCTAACTCCCCATCCGATCCCAAGACCATCACTTTTTGCTGATGAAATTTTATGTAAGTTGTTGTAGTCTAAACTAGGTAGCTTAATGGCCACACCTATGTAAGCCCTATAATGACAAATCATTTTCTGTAAATATCATAATCGTGAGGTCTGTTGTTGAAAATGATTCTGAAGTAATGTATGCTCATGTCTATAGCTCTTGAAATTTGATCTTTCTTGCCTTGATAGTTATTATTGTAATATTTGACTTATCTGCGTTCAAAATACTTTTGCACTCCACTGATAGCTGCTAAAAATTATGCCACTATCTAATCTTGTATTCACTTGCAAAGGAAGTGACAATTGACTTGGCTCCACTCTCCTAAAGCCCGATCCACTTTGGCAATAATCTTCTATACCTTGCCGCTTTGTCTATATTTTCTTCAATTTCTTCCTCCTCCCTCTCTCTCCTCCTTTGTTTCTCTTCGGCTATGATATCCTCTAAATTAGGATGTTATTGATCCGGTAACCATCTCTTTCCCATATTTGGAAACTGATTTCTCTTCCCCTTCATGTTATTTTCTCCCCCATTACCTTGTTCTTTTCTATAGAATTCAATTCACTCGGGCTAGCAATGTTCTCTCTCTCCTTACTGCTTCCCCCTTTTTATTTTTCGACCTACTCCCCCTTGTCAAGTTGTTTTTGCCCTTAAAACATGTTCTCTATCCATTTTTTTGTATTGGCTTCCCTCCCTTTTTTGTTGCTCTCCTTGCGACTCCCCCCTCTCTTCTTGTTCTTCTTCTTTTTGAATTTCCCCTGATATTTATTCTTTTGTTGTTCCACTATCTTGGGAGATTGATGTGTCTACTCCCTCTCCTTATTTTCTCCCTTTCTCCCCTTCTCTTTTCCCTTCTCTTTTGACTAATTTTTTGGGTATAACTCTGGATGGATGACGTAGCATTCCTCTTCATTATGTCCCTGTATTTCAACCCTACTCCACCGCCTCCTTCTGCTTTGTCAATTCACTATCTGCTCTGTTACTTTCCCACTTGACAAAAAAAGTCAGTGATATTTTTTTTGCTTTTCAGAATTGGATTCAAGTCATTCTACTAAAATTCTTCTCGGGGAATGGTTTCTTCTTCACTCCAATTTCTACAACAAATGATTCCATAATCCCAAAAGAAATCCTTAGAGATATTCACTTAAGGTTTCCCACCAAGTCTCACTTGAAATGTACGCTCGTTTCAAAATCATGACATCAACAAATCTCTATCCCTCATTTGGTGAACACACATCTCAAATTAAATACTCATCATAGAGTTCTATTTCCAGGCACCAATGGAAATTTCAAGTTTTGTTCACTCCCTCCTCTGTTTAACAAACAACATGTTACTATTCACATAGATCCTCCAACATTATCAACTTTCGATGTAGGTTCTGCCAATGACTTGATTTGCCTGTGCAATCACTCAGGGGAGACATATATATGGAACTCACCATTAGGAAGTCAAAGGAACTACTTAATTCCACTTGGGGTACTTCTTTCTATTCCAAATATGGTTTTGGATACGACAACTCAGATGACAGTTATAAAGCTCTATCTATCGATTATTGTGGTAATTCTTACCATGATAATGTATCCAACATGAAGATTGTGGTCAACATTTAGAGTTTGAGGACCAATTCGTGGACAACGAATCATGACCAACTTCAGGGCATCTATCTAGTAAATCTTTAGGGCAAATTTGTCAACGAGAAGATTTATTAGATTGCATCTACTAGTCTTCATAATCACAATGTGTGCATCATCATTTCTTTTATGTAGCAAATGAAACATGGGGAAGCTTGGAGTTGCCCATTTTGTGGAGAAGTCAATTCTAATTTCGAAATTGGAGTTGTCGAAAGTGGCCTTCCTGTGATTTATACTTGTTGTCTAGGTGATACTACTTATATCTAGATTTTGAAAGATTGTCCAAAATCCAGACATCAGAAGTTGCATCACCTAGATGACAAGTATTAATCAGGGAAAGGTCACTTCCCACAACTCCCAATTTGAAATTAGAAATGACTTCTCCACAAATGGGAAGCTCCAAGCTACTCCGTGTCTCGTTTGCTACATCAAAAGAAATGATCTTGCGCACATTGAAATTACAAAAAACTAGTTGATGCAATCCAAAGAAGCTTCCCATTGACATGTTTACCTAGAAAATTTATTAGAAAGATGCCCTAAAGCTGGTCATGGAGTGTTTTCCAAGAATCTGTCCTCAAACTATAAATGTTGATCACATTACTCATGTTGGACAGAAAAAAAAAGGTTGGACTCATCATCATAATAGTCAATAAACAGATCTTTGTAATAATCAAGTGAGTCATCATATATATATATATATACTACCTTAAAAGCATGAACTCCTAAATTGAATGTTAAATTACTATAATACCCCCAATTAAAAAAATTCAATTTATATTATTTAATTATTTGTATTATATTAAATGTAGATATCCTTTCATATTAAAGGGTTGGGATTTTTTCAAATGATTTTGACTTTTTCAAAGGGTTGTGCCTTTTCTGGCGAGTTGTGACTTTTGCAAAAGGTTGTGATTTTTCCGATATGCAGTCACTTTTTCGAAAGGTTGTAACTTTTCTGATAAGGAACAATTAACACCTATTAATACTACTATTTGTTAGCTATAAATAGAGGGTGTCCTCTCACTTTTAACTATAATTTTTTAAAGTTTTCTACTCTTCTTCTTCTTAAAAAATCTCAGGGTTATTTGTAACAGTTGATTAAGTTCAAAATTCAACCAAATTCAAGGTACCACATAAGAAAGAGTTGATGAATAAATTGTAGCAAATCATTCATAAATTCATACTCGTATTTTTTCTTACGATTTCCATGAGTTAACAGTGACAAAATGTTGTGGGAAAGACAATAATAACAAACAAATATGAATAAAGTCACACGATCTGGGTAAGATATTTCTTCTTTGATTTTCTATTTTTTGATTTTTTACCCTCAAATGAAGCAGTTTCTTTCTGATTTTGCTAAAACAACGGGCATCAACGTAGTCCATTGAATCATTAGTTTTGCTGTTAAATCCACTATTTCAAAAATAGCTTTTCACTTTTACTTATAATATGATAATAATAATTTTTTAATAGATATGTAAGTAAAAATGAATGAAGAAACTAAAGTGTTGGTGACATGAAATTTTAATCAAACGGAACTCTACAGTGAATATAGAATGAACATATATTTTCGTCTTCCTTCTTCATTGGCTATGTATGTTCCATATATATTTTTTTCCTATTATTTTGTGTTCATTTTAATTTGAGAAAATTTTATGTCACAAGATACACTCATTGTTAGCTATATAAAAATAGATAAGAAAACAGTGATTGATCATAAAATAATCTTAAATCAAATTAAAGATTCTATAAACAATACTTTAAATTTATTCATCTATTAATTTTTATTATTGAAAAAGTTTAATATTTTATATCATGATATAACTTCTATAAGATACTAGTTAGTTTCATTAGACAACAACTATATGATATATATGCGACAGGAAAAAGGAGAAGACTACAATATAATTCTACAAAGATAAGATAGAAACTTAAAGAAATGAATATTTTTCACCAAAGGTGATGCTGTTCATATATTAAAATTAAATTATTCTACTGAAATATATATATGTATATCTAAAACAAAGATTTTTTTCAAGCTAAATATTTGACATACACTCAAACCTCAATTTAACCATCATTCGTTATAACAATAAAGTACCTTTTTTTTGTAGAATTACCTCTCTATGATAGTATTACTCAAATATTAATTGGTAAAAGATAGATTACGTATAAAGATAAAATATTAAAATATTTATGGTAATCCTTATTACTGTCATGCACATATTAAATTTGAAGTATGAATATTTAAGAGAAAAATTATACTTAAATGGTGTCATCATTTATGTTCATAACCTCAAGAGGAAAAACTATTTATGACATTTTTTGTATTGATATTTTTAAAAAAAATTGTTGGTTAGATTTGTTTACGAAATTGAGTGAAGTAAATAATAATACTACTAAAGAAATGTCACTTTCTCCCCATATTTAAACTTTGAATGTATTTTGAAATGTTTCAATAATATCTTGTCACTTTGATCTCAAAATACAAGTAACTCTATAACAATTTGCATTAATCATTTAAAAGCACTTGTTCTATGTTCTTTAAATTATAATTTATTAAAAAGATTTAATTTAGTAATATTAATTCTATTTTACACATTCATCTACTATATATATGATACACACGTGCCGTGAAACTAGTATATATATATATAGAAAGAGGAACTCCGCGACGAATTAAGTAATTCTTTAACTTTCTAATAGCGAGGTCCCATATATATATATGGGAAATTTTTCAAAATAGCAATATTTTAGCTTCTTATGGGATCCCTTAGCAATAGTTTCACTATTTATTTAAAATGTCAATATTTTAGTTTGTTAAGTTCTGATTTATGTATTTTTTTTTATTTTGATTAATATGAAAGAATACAAATATTAAACAATAGAAATCATGAGACAAAATATTTAAGAAAAATTAAAAACAATTTAAATTTAAAATCAGTTACATATTGAAGGAGCATAGGTCGCCACTATTTGGCCGAACGTTTTTTTTCCTCTGTTGCTTAAAAATTCCAGTTTTTGAAAACAATATTTTTCCTTACAAATCATTACACTGATCTCATCCAATCTTCTTCGCTTTGTATTCGACATATGTTTGAAATTAAGGTTTAGAAAATTCACTACTACAAAGTATACAGTTCAACGGAATTCACGATAGTTCGACATAAACTAAGGTTTACATAATCAGATATAAAAAAACGTTGGTACAGATTAATAATGAATACAACTCTTTTGACATTATAGTTCAATTACACAAAAAAATACAACTTTGAAATCTATATAATATATAAATACAAATTAATTGTAAATTAAGTTGTTATTGAAAATACAATTTTGGTGAATACATAATACATATAATAAGTTGTATTTATTGTTTAGTTAGTTGTGCTTGTAATTGATATCTTATAGAGTGGAATTGTTTTTCAATTTCTAATGCCCTCTGTTTTGGAAATTAACTTGTTTGAACACTTAGAATATGTACAATTTAAAATACAAAAACTATTGGTATAGATTAATAATGAATACAAATATTTTGGCATTATAGTTCAAATACGCAAAAAAAAAAATACAGTTTTGAAATATATATAATATATAAATACAAATTAGTTGTAAATTAAGTTGTTATTGAAAATACTGTTTTGGTGAATACATAATACATATAATAAGTTGTATTCAAAAAATAAATACAAATTAGTTGTAAATTAAAAATGTTATTGAAATACCTTTTCGGTGAATACATAATACATATAATAAGTTGTATTATACACCATAATCGGTGATTAAACAGCAAATCAAAATAAATCTAAATGAATAATGGAAATTACCTTGCCAATCAAGAAATCTCTTGAATTAATAAAGAGATTTCGTTTAACAATCGAGAAAATTTCTTGAATTAAAATATATATTTTGCTGAACAATTTGTCAGCACCTTGAAGAAAGAGAATCTGAAAACGTCAAAAAAGGGATAGAAACGTGAAAGACGGGGGTAGAAAAGTGAAAGGTGAAGAAGGAAGGTTAATGGGTAATGATTTAATTATTTTTTTTAAAACGGTTATTGATTTAGAATTTGGTCCAATATACGACTGTTTTCATAAATAAAATTAATTTTAAATACTAAAATCTGAATACATATTATTTTCTAAAATATTGTCATTCTGACATTTTAAATAAATATTTTAATGTGTTGTTATTTTGACTAATTATGTTAGGTATTGTGACTTAATTGCTAATTTTCCCTATATATATATATGTATTCTTTCCCTTTGTGATCGCAAAGACAAATCACTGGCAGAACCCACAAAGAAAGTTGATTAAGTGAGAGGATCCATGTGAGCAGTGACTTGTTGTTTATTAAACAGGGGAGGGAGGAGAGAACTAAAGTTGAAATTCCCATTGATGCCTGGAAATAGAACTCTATGATGTGTGTTTAATATGAGATGTGCATTCACAAAATCAGGGCTAGATATAAGTCGATGCCATGATTTCAAAACTGACATACATTTCAGGAGAGACTTTGGGAGAAGCCTTAAGAGGATATGTTATGATTTCATTTGTGATTACGGAATCAGTAGTTGTAGAAGTTGGAGTGAAGAAAAAATCATACCATGAGAAGAATTTGAGTAGAACGGTCTGAATCCAATCTCGAAAAGAAAAAAACAAAAACATGTTTTTGTATACGAGGTAACAATCACAAATGTTGGTAGCAGAGCAGTGAAAGGCGGAAGGATGCTTTTCTGTAAAGTGAGGCAGTAGCAGAGTAGAACAGAGAATAATTGTATATCGATTCATATTCTAGTAATACCAACAGAGACACAATGCTTGTATTTATAAGAAAACTAGTCTCTTGAAACGTACATTGCACGTTAATTCATAAATTTTAGTATAAAACTATATTGTAATGGAGATTTTTATACAAGGATCCAATCCAAGTCTGTTTCTTTAGCTAAAACACTGATTAAGACAACAAATTTTATCTGTAGGAGATCATAACCTTTGGTTTTATGAATTAGTGGAAATAAAAAGGAGAATTTCTTACAAGAACTTCAAGGTATACAAGCAAATATGAATTGTGATGTATGGATTTATACATATTCAACGTCTTGTCCTACATTTGACAAAAAAGATGTGCAACAACATTTTTATTCTTGGATGACAGTAAATAGATGGAGGGGTCGTTTCATTCCCTATCTCCGAATATGGGGAAAATATTCTCAAAAATTCTTGCTCTAATCTGACCTAGCTGACGGAAGATGCTAAATAAAGAAGAACTCTTACAAGTTATCGGCCAAATGATTGTGAGGTTTCATGATATCAATAGGGGATCAACAAGGCTTTCTATATAGATTTCTTACCATGATGTTATATCCAAACATCAGAAGTAGTAGTACCTAGATGGCAAGAATAGAGCACAGAAAGCACTTCCTACTACTCCCAGTTTGATATTAGAATTATCTTCTCCACTAACGGAAAGCTCCAAGCATCCCCATGTCTCGTCTGCTACATCAAAAGAAATGATATTGTACACATCGTAATTACCAATACCCATATAAATGCAATCCAATAAAGCTTCCCATTGACAAATTTACCCGAATGATTTATTATAAAGATGCCATGAAGCTGGTCATGAAGTGTTGTCCAAGAATCAGTCCTCAAGCTGTAAATATTGACGACAATCCTCATGTTGGACACCTCATCATTATAAGAATCACAACAATGATCAATAAACAAAGCTTTATAATCATCACTTGAGTCATCGTATCCAAAACCATATTTGGTATTGAAAAAGATACCCATGGGCGAATTAAGTAATTTCTTTGACTTGCTAATGGTGGGGTTTTATATATACGTCTCCCTTTCATGATTGCAAAGACAAATCAACCCATTGACAGAACCCATAAAGAAAGCTGATAAAGTGGGTGGATCCATGTGAAGTAGCTTTTGAGTGAGTTGTTGTTTGCTAAAGAGGTGAGGGAGTGAACAAAATTTGTAATTTCTATTTATGTGTGTTTAATTTGAGATGAGTGTTCAAGAAATGAGGGCTAGAGATTAGTTGATACCATGATTTCGAAACAGACATACATTTCAATAGACTTTGTGGGAAGCCTTAAGAGAATGTCTGTTGTGATTTCAATTGGGATTATGATTTGAATTATTGTAGAAATCGGAGTAAAAATGAAATTATAGCATGAAAAGAACTTGAGTAGAAAGGTGTGAATCACCTGATAAATCCAATCCCGAAAGGCAGCACATTCCTCAAATTGATCAGCAATAACCTCTACTTGTCTGGTTGAACCGTTATATGTCATGATAATGGGGGGAAGTAAAAGTAAAATTTCATCCTTATTCGACTTGTAACAAGGTACGGAGAAAATGGATGTAAAGAATACAAACTCCCCAAGGTCTTTAGGATGATCGACAGTAAAAATCTTTGTCCATGATACTTCAACTCCACAATCTTTCATAATCCACACATCGGAATTATTTCCTCCAATACAATTAAGACAAAGCACAGAAAGATGACTTCCCACCACTCCCAATGCCAATGGATAACAACCTTTTCCATAACTATCCAGAAGCTCCAACCTTCTCCACGTCTCGTCTGCTAAATCAAGAGAAATGATGTTGCACATATTGAACGTATCAACATCAGCTGATAAAGCCCAATAAAGCTTACCATCGACAAATTTACCCGGAGAATTTACTAGAAAATTGCCTAGAAACTTATTAATTGTTCTCCAAGAATCAGACTTCAAACTGTATATGTTGACTACAGTATCACACGAACCACTATCCTCATAAATACATTGAATAACTACCACTTTGTAATCATCACGTGTTTCGTCATATCCAAAACCATATTTGAGATAGTAAGAGCAACCGTTCCTCAATTTAGCTCCAAGTGTAGGCAATTTCTTAGACTTCTTTACAGCGGGGTTCCATAGAACTGTCTCCTCTATCTTACTATATAGACAAATCAATCCATTGACAGAGCCGACAATCCAAGTATAACTAGAGGGGTTTTCCATGGGAGAACCAATGTCAAATAGCTCAGTGCTTCGTTCTTTGTTAAGCATGGAACGGAGACAACATAACTTAAAATTGCATGCGGATTCTTGAAAAATAATCCTGTGGTGTTTGTATTCTTTGTCATTAGCTGTTAATTCCAAATGGTTTTTTATAAACTTCGCGCTGCAGATTAGTTCAAGCCATAATTTTGAAACACACGTGAACTTCAACAGAGACTTTGGTGGCACCTTTAAGAGGATCTCTATGATGATTTCATGAGGAAGAACAGAGATTATCGATTCAGCCATAAGTCTTATGGTGCAGCTTTTGTGTGTATTTTTTGTTAGTATAATAACAGAAATAGTCGAGGTAGGGGTAAGGTTTGCGTAGACTTATGATGTTGTAAGGTCATGAAACAAAAATAGAAACTTATAGAGAAAGCGAAACGGCTGATGGATCTTATCTTTATGATATCCTATTAGACATGGCTGAGATCCCCAAGCTACGTGGCAAAGAGATCAATGTTTTTGGAGGGAAATGGTCTGTGATAACAACATCTTTCACTTTTTTCTAATTGTTTTCTGGATTTTATATCATAAATAATTATTATAATGATATGGAAGTCTTTGTACTTCAGGACAAATGCTAGGTGAAATGTGATATTTTATAGTATGGGCATTCAAGGTCACTTAACTTTTGAAGGGTAATTGTCTAAATATTTTCAATGTTGTTATTTTTAAAAAAAAAATGTTTTTGGCGGTTATCTTGATTGAGGAGAAGTCGTCATAGTTTGATTGCAACACATTCTTGAACTATAATTTTTTATTAAAATTGGACTACTGGACGTGACATATATAGAAATCCTGATTTGGATAGAAGTAGATATTTGAAGTATAAATGGATTGGGATTAAGTATCCCTTAAATTGTTTTTGGCGTTTGTACATAAACAGAAATCCAAATTTGGATAGAATTAGATATTTGAAGTATAAAGGGATTGGGAAGTACCGCCTAGATTCTTTGCCTATTTATATCGACTCCTTTTGCTCCGTATTATTCATACAAGTTTAAAGGATTTGGAAGTATCGCCTGTAATTCTCAGCTAATTAATTACTCATTCTTTCTTCTGAAACATGTCGTCATCATCGACAAGTGCCACATTGTTATGTTTGTTTCTGTTGTTGGGTTGCATAGGCATTGCTACTGTCACTGCAACCAAACCCAAAACAGAATCGTTTGGTACTTCTTCAATTGGATTGTGGCCCCGATGGTGGTGGCGTACTCACCCAAAAATACCATCACTACCAACTCCATCTCCAATTGATAATGCGGCTTCACCAACGCATATGGCTCCATCCCCAGTTGATGATGTGGTTTCGCCACCACACACGACCCCGGCTCCATCCACTTCTTGCACCAAGGTGGACGGTTGTGCATTAGATTTGATCACTTCCGTTTTCAAGCGTAGAATTTCATTATCCACTCAATGCTGCCAAGGACTTTTAACAATTTCAGATGATTGCTTTTACAGAGAGTACACGCACTCAAAGAGGGTACCATTTTTCCTTGGAAAAGTGAGAAACTATTGTAGTCATGCTGTTGATAATGCGGCTCCATCTCCATCTCCAGTTGATAATGCGGCTTCACCAACTCATGCTTCTCCATCTCCATCTCCCGTTGATGATGCGGCTTCACCAACTCATGCGGCTCCATCTCCATCTCCAGTTGATAATGTGGCTTCACCAACTCATGTGGTTCCATCCCCATCCCCGGTTGATGATGTTGTTTCTCCATCGCACATGGCTCCCTCTTGGGGTCCGGCCCCGGCTTCAACCACTTCTTGCATCAAGGTGGACGGTTGTGCATTCAATTTGATCACTTCCGTTTTCAAGCGTAGAATTTCATTATCCACACAATGCTGCCAAGTACTTTCTACAATTTCAGATGATTGCTTTTACAAAGAGTTCACGCACTCCAAGAGGGTACCATTTTTCCTACGCAAAGTGAGGAACTATTGCAGTCATCATCAAGCCTGAAGCAGATTTTTTCATTCTCTTTTTTTTTTTTTGGTCATTTAGCTTATTTTATTTAGGATTTATCCATTTAATAGGTTTTTAGGTGTTATTTAAATACTTTCGATTAAATTCTTTAATTAGTTTAATTGGATTTTCATCTCTATTTTACAGTTTAATTACTACTCTCTCTGTGTACCGTTATTTGTCCATGTTTGACTTGGCACACTCCTTTACTATCACTCCTAGACTATTGATAATGTTAACTATGGAACACAACCTTTTACTTATTTGTGATATGGTAGACATATCAATCAACTATACCTTGGTCCTAATAAAGTTGAGTACGGTTATATGAATCTTCCGCAACTATTCCTTTCTATTCGACCCCAACATCCCAACAAATTAATTAATAAGTAAGAAGACTTGCCATGACAATTTTACACTAGCTATCAACCTGCCACAGTCGTACAACCTACAACAAGACTTTGTTAGCTCAAATTAATTGAAAAACAAATTCCTAAACTTCTGATTTGATTCACTACTTTCTGAATAGTTTATACTTTATAGGTTCTGAGCATCAAATTTCTTTATTCTGGCCGCAATGTTGTATTTGATTATTAGGACAAGCATTCATCAGTGGCAGACTGGCAGCTTAGACTATACCAATGAATCGATCTTTAAAAAGATGATGGACAAGCATTACATCAGTTCTTGCCTCTGTATCTAATCTTACACTATCTATCCTAGAAATAATTTACTTTGAATTGTCTCCTCGAATCAATCTAGATTAAATTCATAATCCTTTTTTATTTCACCTTAAGTAGAGAATTTTTTATCAGTTACTTGTTATAGCACCTTTTCTGCATAATCCAATATTAATGTAGCAAGTCATCTTCCTACATCATTCTGGTAAATTAGAATTAGACGATTAACTTGGCCAGATTGAGTTTACGCAGAATTACTGATCCAACTGTGGTGTCTGCTATTAGAGTCATTGATCTTTTGGTTCTGTAAGCTTGAATATCAGCTGTGTCCACCGTGAGGTGACCCCTGATGTGTCGTGGTAAGGCTGCTGAGGTGTAGTATTCCTCCCTCTCCTCTAGGTTGCATGATATACAAAATATATAGTTTACTAGTATTGTTCAATTTTCCTCAGAATTGTGAACCAGCACAACGATACATAATAGTGGTGCGAGGTCCAACTTGCATGCATCTTGAGGCATAGTTGTTCCTGCTTTTGTTTAGATAGAAGCCTTTGTATGTCTGTTTTTTATTTTATTGTGATCGATACATTAATGATCTTTCGTTGTACCATGTTCTGTTTCGTTTTCTCCATCATGTCTGTTATGTTTAGTATCAGACTGATGATTCCTTCTGTTTACTGCATTTACAATCCTGGCAAGAAGGTAGGTACCAAAATTTCATCTTTGTCCCTGTAGGATCGAGTCGTAAAGATCAAGTTAGAATTGGATAGTAACTTTGACTGAATTACGGAATGTGATCATTTTCTTCTTTTGATAGTAGGGTAAATTTCAGTTACGTTCCAGATAAATTATCGAATTTGTCATTTGGATTCAAAATGCTAATTATGTATTGATGTACTTACGTTAGATCCAGTGTTTGATATAATGGTTTTTCGTCTAATCTAAAATATTGAATGTTTCTAGATTGAGGATTCATATAACCAAAGCTAAATGGATTTCGAGGATTCATATAACTAATCTCGACTAATTTGTATACTTTAGAGAAAACTTGTGTACTCAAAACTGTATATTGGAGGTTTAAGAAATGAGCAAAGGTTTCCTTGTGGCTTCTTCCCCTGCTTGTCTAAAAACTTTATTGGGCTTTATCTGTTGATGTTGATACGTTCAATATGTGTAACGTCATTTCTCTTGATTTAGCATACGAGACATGGAGAAGGTTGGAACTTCCGAGTTATGGAGAAGGAGTTATCCTATGACACTAGGAGTGGTGGGAAGTGATCTTTCCGCGCTTTGTCCTAATTTCTTGAAGGAAATAATTCTAACGTGTGGATAATGAAAAATTATGGAGATAAAGTATCATCAAGGGGTGACTCATACATATCAGTGACCTAAAGCAAAAATTGAACGGAGGGTCTTAAATTTTAATTTTTTTTAATGAAATTTATGATAGTCAATCCATTTAGCCGCCCCTGAGTATCATGGACAAAGATTTTCACCATCAATCATCCTAAAAGATTTTGGTAAGTTTATATCCTTGTCACACTTTTTCTTTATACCTTTTTGTCAGTAGCTAGATCCGATTAAACTAGATTTTATGAGAACATATTCTTCATATTTAAGATTGAAGGCGAAACGACCTCCCTATGGACTTTTTTTTCGTCTTCAAAATATATGACAAGAAGTTGAATATATGCATGAATCCATACATATCTTATTTGCTCGGAGGAGTAGTAAGCATTTCTCCTTTTTATTAGTATTGTGACCAAATATATGTTATCCTATCAAAAGATTCGGAAAAATCGAGAGAATTTCATATTTAAAACTTGAGACTGTTTAGAGGTGATTATGAGTTGATCGAAATTGAATAGTCGGTGTATACTCGTATAGTTAGTGTATACTTCATGTATAGTTATGTTATTTTTCAGTTTTTTGAGTGTATCATAATGTATAGCTTATAGGTAAACTATATTGTATAGTAGTGTGTACTTTCTATGACTTTTGGCAAGCTATATTGTATGGTCAATGTATACTTTCTTTGATTTTTGGCTATTTTTTATGTAAATAAATTATGGTTATATTTATTGTAAACTAATTATTTTATTGCATAGAATAGAAATTAGCCCAAATCATAATTAGTCCGATCTGTTTATGTTTGAATGGTTTAATAACCCGCTTAATTGGGTTCATTTTGACCTGTTTAGTGTAGCACATTTCAAAAGCCGACATGCAGTTCAAATCCAAATTGATCCGTGAGAAATTTTATCTAAATTTTTTTAAATTTTTTTTATTTGTTATGTTTTTTTATGGTCACTATACAAAGGAGAATTTTATTAGGTACTCAAATAAATTAAAGAAAACTAACTTTGAATTTGTAACTTACTAAGAATTGAATATGGGTTGGATTATGATTTAGCTTATTTTAGCACAATCTACTTTAGTCCAAGTATTTAAGTAGGTTAATGATCTGCTCAGTTATTATGTCAACTCATTTTGACATTCTCAAATATAGCTCAACTCATTCATTTGACAATCCTATCTATTTGTATGTATAGAATCAAAGTATAAACTAATGAAAGTAGAGTTAAGTCCACTTAATACACTTCATATATCAAATGCATACTCATTAATTGCTAAAAAAAAAAGTACACACAAATTATTATTTTAAAAATATATATAAAAAAAAAGTCTCAAGTATTAATGTGAAGAGGTTAAGAATTCACATATATAGAGGGGGCTTGAGTAGTTTGAATTATTAGAAACAAATATTTTTAAAGTTTGATTGCACGTTTGGGAAGGGAAGCCCAAGGTCAAAGAAGGGACAAACGAGGGGTTAGATTTCTGGATTTTCACTAAATTTGAAGTCCCCAAAGTGTGCCATTTTGACTCACTCAAACTTCCGCCTTTTAAAATTAAGTAAGGAAACTGCTAAATGGTCAGAAAATTTGGTTAAAAAAATAAAAAAACTAAAATATTTTTTTTATTTTAAAATAAACCGATCTTTTTTTTATTTTTTAGTTAAAAGGTATTAAAGTTAAAAGGGTAAAAATATTTTAAAAGGTAAAATAACATAGATAAAATATCATTCTGGCCAAATTCTGGCCAAAAAGATTTGTCCCATAAATACTTGGTACTATGTTGATAAAACTAATTAAGATGGGTAATGCTAAATGACCAGAGAATTTGGCCAGAAATTTAAAAAGTCTATAATATGCTTTTTATTTTAAAATAAACGGATCTTTTTTCCATTTTTTAATTAAAAGGTATTAAAGTTAAAAGGGTAAAAATATTCAAAAAGGTAAAATATCATAGTGTGAAATATGTTAATTTACCATTCTGGCCAAATTCTAGCCAATTTTCTGGCCAAAAGGATTTTTCCATTAAGATAATTGTTGGAGTTTTTTTTATAGTTCAAAACAGTGGTGAAATCAAAAAATTTGATAAAGGTGTCCAAGATTTAATATATATGTATGAAAAATATTTTTTGAATATATTTGGTACAATTTTCTATATACATAGTATAATTTTTCGATGAAGAGTGTATGATTGGTCATCCTAGGCTATATGTGGCAACGCCATTGGTCCAAAATAAGTGAATTCGTCAAAGTTCAAGAAAATTGTTGGAACCCGTTTCCATGTTTATCCTTTAACTTTACATTTTTTTAAGAAAATAGTTTGAGAATAATCAAAAGGATAATAGTAGAAAGTAGTATTTTATTTATGTTCTTAAATATTTTTCTTTAAGGGGTGTGCCATATATACCCCCATTATATTTTCGAAGTTATGGGCTCATATTTAGTATTTACTGTAATTTTTGTAAATTTGTACATATAAATTTATACTCCGCATTGAAAGTACTGACTTCAAATGAATCTAATACATTGAATTCACCTTTGTCTAGACATGGTTGGCAAATGAAGTAGAAGAAATTACAATAAAACATCATACTCAGTATGATCCCTCAAGTGAGATTTATAGAGGGTGTGGTGTGATGAGAATGACCCATATCATATTGGGACGACATCTTAGTACTCTTTATATGACTTGGACAATCTTCTTTTCTTTGAGTTAATTTTTAGTGTGTGAGTTAGGTCTAAAATTCATTTGACATCGTATCAAAGTCAAGACACATTGAATTCAACATAAAGCTCTTACACCATGCATTGAGTTGTAAATATACTCTTGGCACACTCCAATTCGATCGAACAACGTCCGGGGATGATGGGATATGAGAATGTCTCACATTCGGGACGAGATTCAAAAACTCCTTATATAGCTTGGACAATAATTCTTTTTTTGAGATAGTTTTTGAGATGTGAGTTAAATTCAAAATTCATTTAACAATTTGTACGCAAACCTTACTCCTACCATTAAAATTGAAAAAGTCTAACTAGAAAGGGTTAATACTACTAATTTGGCAAGAAGTTTCAAAGTTTCAAATAGTCACATCATTATTATTATAGGTAGAGTTACATAATTGCTTTTCAATAAGCAAGATAAATTGAGGAAATCCATGGCTTGGTTTTCAATAAAGTCAGAAAATCGAAGGAAATTGACCCGTGCGGTCTTAATTAAATATATTAACTTAAACTTAGGTAGTTGAATTTTTAGCTACCAAAAATCAAGGTAATAAATAATTACTGTATGGTAAACACAAACCCTTAACATAAATGATCATGCACGTGACAACCACAAAACAAGAAGAGTGAAAAAAAAAATTGGGCAGGCAAACTCTACTATGATAAATATTTATTTGTATCAGATGTTTATATTAAATCAATAAATATATGTATGTGATATATGTATGAATATACAATAACGTTAGTTAACCATAGTTATTTAATGAATTTACTTTATTAAATTATTTAACTACAATAAACTACATCAATTTGATGTACTTAACACTTGAACAAGCAATAATAAGTCTTTTTGGCCAAGTTTTTCAGGAAAAAAAATGTTAGAAATATTTTTTTAAAAGTATATTTGGAAGAGTAAAAACGCTTTTATCAATATTAAAGTAGTAATTTATTTCCGACAGAGATTTCAAAAATATTTCGAGAGAAAAACTTTTTAAAAAAATAACTTCTAAAAATCAACAAATAAGCATTTTTAACTTTCTAATAGCTTGGTCAAATAGATAAATGAACAAGAATTTTTTCTTTGAACGGTTAAAAAAAAAAGGTGAGCAAAGAAGTGAAAGTATTTATTCTCTTTTTTTATTTTCTAATTATATATTTTTCATTACCACGATTTTTATTTTTATTTTTATTTATCATTTTGGAAGTGTACGTAAATAAGTCAAATTTAGTTATGATCTACTTGGAATGGTCTGATAACTTTGCATTCCGTTAAAAATTCGACTTATTTATATTCTCATTGTTATAATTTTGACTCAAAATTCACAATATCGTAGGGACAAGATCAAACTAAATCTTCAAAGTACAAAAACAAATATGAACATTTTCTCCGTTATATTTGAAAGCAAGTACAAAGAGCAATTTTGACCCAAAACTATAAGCAACATATTATCACAATTTTTATTTTTCTTCTTTTTTCCTTTTCTTTTAGTCTTTCTAATTCTTTTTGTCTCCTCATTTAGAGAAAAACAAAAGTGGAGTGGGTATTTAGGTAACAGAGCAGTTTGGGATTCGTACACCTTTACTACTTATTTTAACAACTTTTTTTCTTCATTTTATAAGGCACAATATTTTAAATTTTGTACCCCTTTACATTTTTATTTTAGTTTTGTGTTCTTTTTACTAGAATTTTTTATTTTTATAGGTAAGAGATCTGAAGCAAAAAACAAAAAAGTCATTTTGTCTATTTAAGTTATAAGTAATCATAAGAGATATTCTTTATTTTTACGTGTAAGAAATCTCATTTTTGCTTATTTAATTTTCTCATAGGCTTATGAGTATATTATTTCCAGACTTCCCCTAATTTATAACTTCACACATACTAATACAGAAATAATTGATTTCACCTTTCTGTTTCTTTCCATAGTTAATTAAGTATATTGTATAATATTGGTCCCTTAGGAGATATCCGATAAAAAAAATTAAGTATATAATATCGTGACTATTCACAGCTATTATTTTGACATTAAAGAAAGTTTGATTTAGTGTTTTATCTATGTCGTAGTTGATTTCGATTCGACATTAATATTTATATTTCTCCAATAACTAAACACTTTTATCCGTAAATGTTGCATATTTAACTCCATACATAAATCGTTTTTCTTTCCTATCATGAGTTATAACCTCAATAAGAATGATATGAATATAATGTATCAATTTGTTAGGTATAGATGATGATATTATATTACATTGATTAGTATCACATAATTTCAATATACTTATTGGAGGATCCCATTATACATCAAATAGTAGAAACTTAGCAAAAATATTGGCATGATAAATAACCAAATAACAATAAAAATCATGAAGTATTTTAAATAAATTAATATAATTTAAAATAAATCAATAAGACAATATCAATTAAAATTTTGCGAATGAATAAATACAAGTCATACAAGCTGGTAATAATTGGTGAAAGTGATTTTTTCAAAAAATTATATTACTAATATATGGCGAATAAATATATGTTATTATCGAACTGATATGATCTATTAACGAACTGATACAACTACTCTAAAAAGTAAGTAATGTGTGATAAATAAGCAAATTATAGCTACTAATAATAATTATCTTCAAACTATATACTATGAAACTACAGCTACTCATTTAATTTGAGATTGTCTTAGGCCTTAGGGCTTGAAAAATGTTATGACAAGAAAGTCAAAATCTTTGTGACTAAAAATCCTTTTGAATTTATTTGTGGACCCCAAAATGGTCAACTAGGGTATAAGCTTAACACTAATTTTAATTTTAGGACTTATTATCTCTAAAATACCCCTCAAATTTTCATAATTAAGATAATAAGCATCCCTTAATTACCTTAGCTGGAAGAGTATCTTTTAGTATAATGTAGTCAATTACTTACTTTAGCAGAAACTGTATTTAATCTGACAAGTCAGTGGAATAGAAGCTGCATGAAAGAATGGAATAGAAGGAAATAGATTTTTTTGGATCCTGAGATAACTATATAGTTTTCTAAAATTATATTTTTTTTTAAAAATAAATAATCATAAGTCTGAGGCTATTCACATAGGGAATTTTACATCTTGAATATAATTTTGTGCTTTTGTCTTGGGAAATGTGCCTTTGGTCTGTGACTCTATTGTTTTCAAAATAGTTATTCAAATTAGCAATTGATAAAATATATAACTACTTGGAAGTTTAATTTGTCTTGATATACACACATTAATTATTTATATATCTTGACATATTAAAGATCAATATATATTGTATAGTCATGAAACAACACTTAATAATATCATATCCCCATAAGGGTCAATTTAGTGAGTTTCTTGAGATTCTTAAATTTGAAATAAACAAAATACAAATTGGTACAACAAGACATTGAAGTGAGAAATAAGAGTCATCGCTGGGAATTCATTTTTTTTCTTTACCTTAAGAGTTGATCCTTGGTAGGTGATTAATTCTAATTGACATTATTTTTCCTTTTTTTTCTTTTTTAGTTTCACCTAATAAAAGGTATGATTAAAAGTATTAATTGTCCATAAAAACAAGATTAGCAACATGAGAAAAAAAAATAAGTTTGATCTCTTGTGACATCAATGGCGAATCCAGAAATTCTAAAAAAAAATGCTACGCATGAGATTTGAACATATACTTCTTGTGTGTTAAGGGGATTCAAAATTTATATTACAAAAAAAAATTAAAAAAATCTATTCTATTTATGCAGTATAATTTTTTGAAGAAAAAAATTGCATATGACTCCACCACTACCTACTATGTACAATTATTATAATACCATAACGGCTCGTTTGGTACAAGAGATAAGGAATAACTAATCCGCAGATTTATTTTAAGAGGGAGTTTATTCCTTGTTTGGTTGAGATAAAATCGCAAAAATAACTTATACCGAAATTGTAACCTATGATAACTAATCTCAAAATAACTTGTAATCAACTAAACAAGCCCAGATAGTACGAAGAGATTTTACAATATCTATGCATATAAGTCAAATATAATATTTTTTTTTAAAAAAAAAGGATATTGAGGATAGGGAAAGGAAAAATAGGAAGAGATTACAGGTGAGAAATTGAACTCACACCAACAAGTTAGTACTTTAATATTATAATAGCATAGCATATCAAGATTAGTACATAGATTTACTTATTTTTGTGTATCACACTAACGATATAAAAATTCTTTATACTATCACTATACATAATACGAGAGTAAAGCCAAAATTGGTACTTGCCAAAGAAGAGGCAAACAAGTAGAGATAGAGCTATTAAAGTCAGCAGAAAAGTCGGCTGATCTTTAGGAGGAAGACCCCTCTTTAGGAACCATATAATCACTTTCTTAATTCTCAAACTTAACACATTTTCTCTCTTCAACTTATAAACTCTTCTTCTTCAACAACAACAATAATATTAGGGTTTCATCAATAGTTAGTTTTACTTAAACAAGTTTTGTTTTTGTTTAGGAAAAAAGGTTGTGTAAGGTAGGTAGGTATTAGGGTCTGTTCTATATTTTTGTGATCTTTTAGGGTTTTAATGGAAGAAAGAAATGATAAAGAGAAAAATATGGATGAAGTGATGCTTCCAGGGTTTAGGTTTCATCCAACTGATGAAGAGTTAGTAGGGTTTTATCTAAGGAGGAAAGTTCAACAAAAACCAATATCCATTGAACTTATCAAGCAACTTGATATCTATAAATATGATCCATGGGATCTACCAAGTAAGAAAACATATCATATATCCATCTTCATGCTTCTTTCTTTTTGTTTTCCACCTGGTGTTCAGTATTCATATTAGAGCCTGACTATATTTGGGTCACGTATTGCAAGGTCCATTGCATAAATTCTTTTCATATTTAGGACTCAAACTCTACTTAAGGGTGGAGGGACCTAACCATCCCATCATAACTTTCAAACAAAATAATAATACCAAGCTTGTTCATATATATGTTATAGCTTTTGCATCAAGATTTCATTGGGTTTTTATACTTTCATGTTTTATCCTTGCTACTTGTTTTTGGATTTCAATCATACACACTAATTAGTGTAATTTAACATGTTATAACAGATAACATGTTTGACTTTTCAAGGAGTGACTAGCTAGTTTCATTTCTCATGGAATCAGTTATTTGTAATTATTTTCTAAATAAGTTTAACTTAAATATACTGGCAATATAAACTTTTTGGTGCACTATAGCAAACTCCTAAAAGATAACCTGATAATAGAAAAAATCGTAACTAATTTTTTTTTGAATATTTTCTCTTTTTTCATCATGTCCTTAAAAGATGAAACATAGCTAACTACTCTTTTGTTTTATTTTTTTCCTTAGCAGAGTTGGCAGCAGTGGGAGAAAAAGAATGGTATTTTTATTGTCCAAGGGATAGAAAATACAGAAATAGTGCAAGACCAAATAGAGTAACTGGAGCTGGTTTTTGGAAAGCTACAGGTACTGATAGGCCAATTTATTCATCTGAAGGATCAAAATGTATTGGCTTGAAAAAATCACTTGTTTTCTACAAAGGAAGAGCTGCAAAAGGGATTAAAACTGATTGGATGATGCATGAGTTTAGATTGCCTTCTATTACTGACTCCACTGCACCAAAGAGATTCTTGGACAAACATATTCCACCTAATGTAAGCTTCTCTAAACTAATCATTTTTTTACGCTATCAGTGTATTTTAACATGTTGTAATAGGTAACGATAATAACAACATATTTAATATATAGTCTCATGAGTGAGATCTGGAGAAAGTGGGATGTATGTAAATATACCTCTCAGGCTCCCACCTACATGGGGCTGGGATAGGGATAGAGAGGTTGTTTTCGATAAACACTCGGTTCAAAAATAAGTTAATGATTTCTTTTGTTATAAAGAGATTAAGTTTTATATATTGGTGGTGTAATTTTTATACACTATCAAGTCATTAAAAAGATTAATATTTATATTCAAGTCTTATTAAAGTATGAGATATGAGATCTTGAAAATAAGATATGTTATCTGTTGTAACAGGTAAAAATGATCTAATAGTGTAAAAATTGTTTACATTGATGATATATATTACTCCTACTTAAACTCTATGACATACTCTTTTCTAATTAATGGATTTAACTTATATATCTTGACAATAAAATTAATTTATTTACATTATGTAATTAACATGTTATAGTAGATAATCAGCCTTATTTTTCAAGTTAATAATCTTGCTTATTTTGTGGATCTTCCCATAATTATTTTTTAGTTGACTTGATAATATAATTTTTATATATTATTTTATTATTATTAGTGTATAGAAGTTGAAGTTTTTACTAATGTAATTTTTGTTTGTTAAATATTTTAGGACTCATGGGCAATATGCAGGATTTTCAAGAAAGCAAACTCCAATGCACATAGAGCTCTTTCTCATTCTTGGGTATCACCACCACAAGTACTACCTCAAAATAACACTACATCTCATGATTTTCTAACAAGTAGCCATTTTACTAATAATTCAAATGAAATGTCATCATTTATACACAAAACAAGTAGTACTTCACCTATCCAATTTAATGATTTATTACAAAACTCACCCAACAATAATATGTCTAGTAGCTTCACCACATTAGATCTTCCTCTTTACAAAACCCTCAACTCAATGTCAAACCACAATAATGACCCTATCACAAGTTACACATTTTCTTCATCATGTGTTGACAATATGAACAATATTGATGCTTCTTCTTTGCTTCTAAACATGTCATCTTCTATATTTGGAGATTATTCTATCGCGTTACCGGAGAATATTGAAGGTGGTGGTGGTGGTGTTCATGATGATACAACTACAACAACATTGAAGGAAGCTAATAATGTTATAATCAACAACATGGAACATATGGAGGAATTACAATGGGGAAATGTTGTTAGGTCTAATAATATTGGAGTAATTCCATTGATGAATAATTTTCCATTGAATATGGCTGCTGATGCATGGAAGACAAATTTGCTTTGGGATTCTTCTTCACCTTGTCCTAGTAGTGAAATGTCTACAAGTTATTCTACTAACAAATGTTACACTTGAAAGTAACATATGAGCTACTACTAATTTTTAGTCATGTTGTGTTTTTTAGTTTCAACAAGTTAGCTTTTTGTTTTCTTTCTTTTGGATTTTTGTTTTTGTTTTTGGATACTTTTTAGTTTGTTCTTAGTTTTAGTTTTGGATTAGTGTTGTAAAAACTCTCTAATGTAGGTTTTTCAATTGATTCATGACTAATCAAATCATTTCCTCTAAAGGTTTTGGCCTAGATTATATCGAAGGACATTAATTTTCATGTTTTATACGAGGAGTTGTAAATTAGCTTATGAAAACATGATTTGTCCTACTTGTTGCTATTCACTCGTTTATTTATTAGCGTAGCTCATTTTAGCTCAATCCATTTCAGTTCATCTAAAAATTGGGCTGATATATATAGCCCAAATTGACTCATGGAAACATTGGGCAAAATATTTTGTGAAAAGATTTTTTTAAAAAATTTGATATGCTATATATAGTTATAATAAAGACAAAATAGTTTATTAGGTACTTAAACATATTAAAAAGAAAAATAAAGAAATTAAAACTTAATAAAACTCATGAATGGATTGGGTTATGACCTGCTTTTTGGTCCAACTCATTTCAGCTCAAATAGACTCGCTTATTTATTAACTCAACTTATTTTAATCTGCTCAAATTCAATCCGAGCCGCTCATTTTAACACCCATTATATACGAGTCAATATTGTTTCATGTGCTTTATAGAGCCTTTCATTTTGTTCGTCTTTATTGTTCTTTTGTTTTCTTTCTCTTTTTGTTGTTTGTCACCAATATATTGCTATGACATGACATATTTTAACCCTAATAAAAACACTATATTGTGATTCATTGCTAGCTTTACAAGCAAGCTGATATTACTATATATATATATATATATATATATATATATAGATGTATCCTAAGGGTAAACTCTTAGTCATTGATTAAATGCACTTTTTTTTATAACTTCTATTTTTATTTATTTTATATGGTAAGCACCAAGATTGGTGTCGGTTTGAGAAAATGATCATATAAAAGATTTCTTGATTTCATTTACAGATTTTTCTATATTATTTTTTATGATTTTCTTATAAAAATAGTGACATAATAAATTAATATTTGAATTGATTATTAAATCAAATCTCTCTACTCTATTATACATAGCCACAACTCTACTTTTGTCCCTTCATTATTACGTTAGGTATATATACATACCCGATGCGAATAAGTATTTACCATACTAAAAATGTTACACTCAATTTCAAAGGATTAGCTGAACTTTGACTCAAGATCTATGGATTAACCCTTAGAGATTGACTTGTGAACAAACAACCACTTGAGCTTAATCACATGGTTGTTGTGATGTTGGGTTCCTCCACTTTTAATCAGATCTCGAGTTTGAATTTTGTGTATGGAAAAGATTTTGTTGGGAGCACTGCCTCCAAAATGGGTCCTCCTGCAACGAACAATCCAGATATGGTCGAGCTTCAATGCAGTATCAAACAGGAAAATAAAAAATAGAAACAAAAGAATTGGGCTTGAATTTCATTCATCCTCATGTCAAATTGTTGAATCCATACGTTATTTATGTGATTTTTTGAACTTTAATTTATGAGTTGAGCCATGAGATATTCGAGTTACTACTAGTGGGCCTTAGTCCGTTCCAATTAAGGACAAACCCCATCAGAGATAATGTTGGGCCGAACTTAATTTGATCTGTCATTGTCTTGATCGGGTTGCCACGTCATTTGATCACGTAACTTCATTTGATTAGCCTTTAATTTTGATTATATAGTAGACATTACATATCACATTACCTTAGTTGTCATTTGTCAAGGCCATAATTTAAGTGAAAAATATTTATAAACGATCTTGTCAAGTCACAGGCGAAAATTTTGCAACTTTAATCACCTACGTTGTTCCTGAAGTGAGTAAACTTCCAATAACAAAAAAATTATAGTTGCCAAGTACAAAGCCCTATGAGAAAGCCAAAGTTAAATTATAGACAAACTATTATGACCAGAAATTTAATTACCTACTAAACTTTATGTTGCTCAATCGGTTCAAAAATATCATTGGAGGCATATTGGATTTTTGGGGTTCCAACACAGGTGCACCAAGTTTTAGAAAGTCTTAAGCAACTTTTAGACTAAACTATATCTTCTTTACCTTTTATTATTTAGTGTCTATCTTTATGTGCTTGGTATGATAAAATCGGAACATGATATCACTACCAATAAAAATAATGTATATAAATTCCCTATATCCTTGAATTACTAATACCTTCGTAACTCTATCATTAAATGGAAATAGTTCATTGCTCAGGTCTAACTTATCATGGTTATTATGACTATAACAACAGCAATGCATGTTGCATGAAAAAAAATAGTACAAACCCAGATATTGTACACTGGTTTGCTAAAAGTTGATTTCGAAACACAGGGCTTCCTGCTGATACTGACTAGAAAACCACAGTACTAACAGATGTAAAACATTGATTCATAGAGATTGAAAATGCATCAAAACAAACTCATATTCATGTATACTGATTTGAGATTCAAAACTGGAACGAATAGCCTAGCTGAATTGAAGTGCAAATATCCATAAGAAGTTTAAATATCCAGAACAAGAAAATAGAGATACCTACGAGAACAGATATTTCGACAAACTGAAGAAAGACCTCCAATATCGTATTTTAACGAAAACCAGCAACATACATCTCAAGACCAAAAATCAAAATACAGTCGTGATTTCCTAGTAGCCTGCAGTATCAGAAACTCCTCTCACGACATCATCGAGGATTAAAGGCTTAGTTCTTGGATGCTAGCTTTTCCTTGGCTTTCTGGATCTTCAAAACCTTCTTCACAATCTTTTGTTCTTCAACCAAAAAGGCTCTGATGATCCTGTACAAGACAACATCTAGTGAGTTGTAACAACTCTAATTTATTTTATCAGTTTGAGAACACTATAGTGCACCAAAAATATACCTTTCACGTACAGCACTGCCTGACAACACACCACCATAAGCACGGTTCACAGTCCTCCTGTTTCTAGGTAACCTGGACCTCTTGTACTCAGCAGGTCTCAAGTGTGGAATCTGCAAAAAGAGAAGTCTTAAGCCATTGAAATGATGACTCCTAAAACAACTATATAATCAAAAGCAGTCACGTCTGCATTCATGTTTAAAATATAAATTGCTGATAGCTACAGAGAACATGTGTTACATGATGACGAAGTAATCTGCCTCAAACCATTTGATAATGTTACACCGATGATATTCTAGGTACATTAAATTTATTTGAGATGCACTGATAGCTACAGAGAACATGTGTTAGCTGATGAGGAAGTAATCTGTCTCAAACCATTAGAAAATGTTACACCGCTGATATTCTAGAAGCACATGAAAAAAAAATTGAGATGCATTTAAGCATATTACATTTTATTATGGGAAGTTGACCTAAAACACAATGATGCTACACAAAACATCCTAAAAGGTTTACCCTTTGTTATACTTGTATTCATACACTTTTTTGTACAACATTGGTGATCAGGCCCAGTTTGATGAGGTTATCTTACACTAGTGGTAAGCAAATTGTCTCACATTTGCAGCCTAATGGGTTAGGACTTCAGTATAATAGATGGTATTTTTAAACAACAGCAAGTATAGATGTGAAAATTTCAGCCTTTATACCCAAGTATTTTCAAGAGTGGAATGCACTTGGTCTATGCTAGAGCTCAACAGCAAGCGTATGAATGGCACAAAACATAAAGGATTGGGTAAAATGAGTATATTTTGCACAATAGAGGGATAACTTGATCCATTTCTCTATATTGAAAAAACTGCATGTTAATTTAGATGTATATAGTTACATCATGTTATCAGGAGTCACAAAGATAACCTATCAGCAAATTACATGCTATTGTTGGGGGAATAGCTGACATATAATCCCAAAGAACTTACAAACAAGACACGGGAAAGGTTAATATGAGATCGCAAAGATGTAAAGTCACATATGACCCAAAAATAGATTGACAATTACAAATGCAAAGCATCTTCCACACCACCTATGAATCACTTTCTCCCAACACAACCTAACATTGGATTTTTTACCAAAAGATGCTAAAAATAGTACAAGAAAAATGCTCCCTTTGTATTGATGTTTAAATTACGGTTAGGTTATCCTTGTAAATCACAATAACCAATACTATCCTGAATTCCACAGCAAAGTTACGAGGCATTATCACTTCCATACATTTCTAGAGAGCTGAAAACTGAGTCTTTAGTCAATTCTCTAGTAAATAAGAAATCAAATAGAACATAGATAAATGGATCAACCAACTACAAGTTAACCCCAAATAAGTCAGGTTGAATCAGTCTTCTGTAATAATTACTCCATATTCAGGTCCATGTCATTCCAATATTATATGTTTTCTCTAAATCTCACAGTTATCATACCTCATAATAATCCACTCCAAACTAACATATCCTGTACACATCAGCAAACTTTGGCGTAGAATCAACACAACAAAACCAACACACCCAGTGCAATCTCAATCCCAAGAGTGGGTTATGGGTTGGGTAGCGAGTACACAGACCTTACCCCTACATTGGTAAAGTAGAGAGGCTCTTTCTGATAAAAACTCAGCTCAAGGATGGTTTAGAATCAAAACATCCAAGATAAATCTAATACTCATACTAGATAACAGGATTTCCACCTAAAGCTCAACTCTATCATCAGACACAAACACATTCCCAGAAAGAACAGTACTTAGATACAAACCAATCGAAATCTACCAATGCCATTCATCCAAAACAGTGCTCACACAAAATCAAAAACAAAAGAACAATAAAAAAAACATACCCCTTGAATTCTCTTTCCAGTTACAGGGCACTTAGGTCCATTAGCCCTCTTCTTTGTAGTCTGGTAAATCAGCTTCCCACCTATTCAAATTCAATTTTCCAACACCCAAAAACAAAAAGCACAAAACTTTCTTCAATATCTAAACACCCAAATCCCATAAGCAAAAAAAATACATATATATTTCCTTTTCCTCATCTTTCACGCACCTAAACTAATTCCACAGATAAAAACAAGAAATGCGATAAAAAATAAAACTATACCTGGGGTTTTGACAACCCTATGTTGGTTCGACTTGGTTGCATAGCTATGCCGTTTACGGTAAGTAAGCCGTTGCACCATTTTTGACGGCGGCTCTGTTACTCTACTCTCTGGTTTTTGGAGGCTGAAGAAGAAGGGGCTAAATGAAAGGGAAAAATATATGTAGGGTTTATATAAGGGGAAAGATGCCCTAGATCCTACGGCTGATATTGGATCATAAAATTGCTTCTTAAACTAATAATAAGCCCACTAATATGTTAATGGGCTTATAAGTAGGCCTATTGTGATTGAGATGGATATGGGCTTTGGTTGAGAATACTCATATTCTAACCCAACGTGCAAATAGACTTCCGCAATTTAGAGCGTGTTTAGATTGGTTTATCTTAGGTGTTTTTAAGGTGAAATAATTATTAAGTATTTTAGTAGCATTTGAATGAGATAAAAATAATAGTTTAAAGAACTTTTTAAATTCATAATAATAAATTTAGTCATAAGGTATAATCCTAATGATAAAAAAAATTACATATAAGATAATATAAATAAGAAATTTACAAAATAATAAAAATTTAAAGAGAGTTTTATGTATTAAATCTACGTCTAAATGACGGGTCTTGTGCAACTTGACATAGTTTAAAAGTAGAGTTCCACAAACGCACCACTTAAGAGCTCTATTCAAATTCCAAAGATGTTGATGGGGTTAGGAGCCCCTAGTTACAATAGCAAAGATGGGCTGAATATTACTTGTGTAAGATATACACACCAATTGATATTGAGTCAAGGGATACTCCTTGAAAATTATAGTTAGAACGCGGTAAAAATATTCAATAAATTAATATAAAATTAGTAAAATATATTCAGAAAAGATTTTTTAATTGTTAGTTGTATTGTAAAGAATACTAATTCGTCCTATATATATATACAATGTGGTTGAATAATAATGGTATACAAGGTCATATTCTATAGTCAAATTCGAAATATAAATTTATTTTACAGTTGAACTCATACATCAAACATTTTACATAGAAAATTGACTTTGTTTTCTTATCTAAGATTAGGTAAAAAAAAATAATCAGAAAATGACACAATCCAATAGAAATCACATTAGACTATGAACATTGAATTGTTTTTTGTATAACATTTTTTTTTTAAAAATTGTTGACTGAGTTCTCCTTTTTAGTTTATCTTTTTGCAATATGTATAAAATGTGACTTAGGAGTTGGGAGCTAGCCTTCAGAAGTAAGCTAAACTTTACTCTTTTTAGTAGATGAGAATAATTAAATAATTAACGAATAAAAAATGGACCAAATATTATTTTTTTATAAATAACTTATATGTCAAGATGATAAGAATATCCTATGACCCAAATATTTTAAAAAGTGATCATTTTAATAAGTGATATTCTCTTGACCTTTCCCCCTTATTTTATTATTTTACCTCCGATTTTTATATATTTTAAAGTTCGTTTAATTTTATCTCATGCCGAAAGGTTCATTTTGAGAAGTAAAGTATAACGTACCAAATTTTAATTTTCTAGATATTAAATCCAAAACTTCTAATTTAAAAAGGAGGAATATCTATTAGTTTATGATACTTATTTACTCTTTTCGTCATATATTATAAAGGTCGCTTAGTTCATATTCCAATTATTTAAAATTATAATTTTTATATTATATTAATCAAAATTATACATCCCACTTTAATTTAATATCAAATAAATATATTTGTAATTGAATAATAATTTTAAGTAATTTTTTTCAATTATAGAATAAATTTTATATTGAAATAATTTTTTTATATTATATTAATCAAAATTATACATCCCACTTTAATTTAATATCAAATAAATATATTTGTAATTGAATAATAATTTTAAGTAATTTTTTTCAAATATAGAATAAATTTTATATCGAAATAACTCATTTAATTCCTCCGATCAAACTAGAGTTGTTCAAAATCGAATCGAAATCGATAATCTGAATCAAAAAAAGTTAGTGATTTATCGATAAATTGATTTAGCGGTTTCAGTAACAATTTTGATTTTTTTTTGTTATCGGTTCATAACTGTTTGATGTTTTTTAACGAGTTAATCGATAATTCGATAGTAAATTAAATAATTATATTTATACCATTTGATATATAAAGTCATTGACTTAGAGTTTAGTTTCATATTTTTATTTCTGACTGTCTCGAATTTTTAGTTATTCTACAATGTAAGTGTGTTTTCTTTTAAGCAAGATGTAATCTGTCAAATTATGTGCAAGATTCATTTGGTTTGTCACCTTATTTCTAAATAAGTTTTTCAATTATTTCTTTAAATCAAATATTAACAATTAAATCGATAGCAATCAATAATCGATAGACCGAAAATTTTATGGTGCTTCAAAAAGTGGACGGTGGAAGTGGAAAATATGGTAGTGTCCTTCATCGTGAAGTTTTGGGGCTTAGAATTCTCCCTCATCCATCCACCGATCCTTTATTGAAAATAAAAAAAGAAGGAACAATTTTCAAAAAAAAAATTATTAGAAGGAACGAAAATTCCAAAAAAATAATTTTTAAAAAATTAGACTATATTACTACATTTTTTTAATTCTTTTCAATAATAAATGTTATTTTCACAATTCTATATTAGTTGTCATATTTTCGCGAGATATTTATATTTCAAAATAAATGATGTCATCAAGTGGAGACATACTATTAGCCAAAATTTTGTTACACATGAGATAATATGTGACGAAAGCTTAGCTTATGATTTTGTCGTTGGTTTAACTTCTTCATGCAAATTAGTCAAAATATATATACTTGTTGGTTTGTGAATTGTGATAATGACTCCCAAATTCAATTTCATACCGATGATTGAGGGGGATAATATTCACATAGGAAGACATATTTTATGCACAATTTAGGTATCGGCTGTTTTTGTTCAAGTATATTTTACTCGTTTAAGGTGTTTGACAAATATTAAAAGTGCTTATAATCGTAAGTTGATGATGACAAATATTGGAAGTGCTTATAAGTTGTAGTTGGTTATCATCAGTTCATGATTCACATTTGATTTAATCAAATTTGTTACGTTTTTATCACTAATATCTTTTATAATCTCTAACTATTTATTATCATTTTGAACCCTTTTATTCAAACATACGACCATCATTCATAAAATCAATTTCAATACCTAAAAATGTTTTTCAACATTTGATTCTTTTCAAGTCAACTACTTTATAAATCTATTTTACTACTATTCAAAAACATGATAAACCATTAATTCTTTCCTTACTATTCAGGCTACATTTTCTCCTCCTCTAGGTATCTTTTTTCAAGGGGAAGCAAAGGTATACGTTTTTTTTGGAGGGGTGGGGGGTGGGGTACTAACATAGCCTACAACCTAAGTTGTGCGGACTCTTCACTTTTGATGTCGTACCTGTGTCAGGTTCTCCAAAAGTACACTACTTCTGGAGAATCTGACACGCATCCGTTGACATTTTTGAAGAGTCCGAGCAACATAGCCCTAGAACTATAGTCCCTAGAAGATCTTCATTAACATTATGAAAAACTAAACATATACTAATCAATAATCCTTAGCATGGAAAAAGTGAAAAAGATTGTTCCATGCTAACTTTCCTCCCTGCAACATTGATATTGCTTAGTTTCCTCTGGCACCAAACCAAATGATCTCTCCTTAATCTTGGTAAACTTAGCACTCTTGATACCAATTTTAGCTCCACGAGTGACGCGAATAATGAATGACTCAATCGTCGTTCTTGTTGTTTTTGGAACTTCTTCACTATGCAATTGCCACTTCTCTGTACATCTTTCAACTTCCTCTCCTTCTGCATAGAGAATATCAAGTGATTCACAAAGTTTAGAAACTAAAATCGCTACGAAAAAACTGGAATTAGCTATGAACTTCATCAACATGTTGTGGTTGTTGTGAAAGGAGTGGCGTATCTATGAATAAAGATAGACTAACCTTTTGAAGGTCTAATTTAACATTCATAAAAAGCTCGATTTCTGCATTGTCCATTTGAGTTCTTTGAACACCCTTTAAGGCCAAATTAGCTTCACGTTTATCAGCACGAAGAAACTCCCAGAAAACTTGCATTGTCTCCTTAATAACTTCCCCCAATTTCACAATGGAAATGACATCTTTTTCCTCTTCTCGTCCGCCCTTCTTTCCCTTAAAACGATCATCTGCTAGACAGTCAAAGTATTCCTCGTTACAGTGAGTCAAGGTATTTTAATAACGACTCAATGAAAAAATGCATACCTCTTATGCTCGGGACTTGAAGAAAGCTACGGAGAATGCACCTCTTCCTGACATAGTTTTGGACTCGTGGTCCTTGAAATGGCTCATCCTCGACAAATCTTTGTAATAGTACTTGAAATTGCTGATATTCTCCGGCAACTTGGTTGTATGTGTGATACTCGTGTGGATCATGTTCAAGCAAGTCCTTAGCTTTACCATATTGCCAATAGAGAATTTCCCATGATAGGCAAATTTGCCCAACATATACAATTTCCAAGTCTATATTCATTTCACTAATGGATTTTTGTGCAGGATCAGCAAAGATCTTCCTCTGTTTGTTTGCCAAGAAGCTTGGTAAAGCAAAGGCTTTGGTTATTGAAATCGATGTTTTTTTGCTTGAAATAAACATTTCCGAATCCTTAAGCTGAAGAAAACCTATATTAAAGAGTATCACATTAGAATCACTGGTCTACGACTCGAAAAGAACACTTCAAGAAGCTAATTCAAGGCCAGTGAATTCACTCCTAGACTATGCGAAATGGAACAATTTCGCCCTCTGTTATTTAGCGGCAATGATAAATATGGGTATTTATAATCAAAACTTTATATAAATGCCGCTAAAGGCTAAAGCAACTCTGGATGGAATGACATTAACTCAATAGCCACTAAATGTTTTTGCGACATTAAAATATTGTTGCTAAAAGAAAAATCTATTGCAACTAAATGTCTCTTCTGTTGTAGTGATATGGACTAACGACAACAACTAAAGGACAAACTTAGACCATTCGCAAAGTTCAAGGGCAAATTCGACGATTTTATTACGGATGGAAAAGTAGTTGTATTTCGGTCCATTTACCCTTCTTTTTATTGTTTCTTGTTTTGACAATTCTTAATTTTGTGTAATTTTTTCTTCCATATAAAGTCCAAGATGAAAGTGGTTGTGGGGTTATGCTATTCTCCCTAAAACAGCAATTTGATTAGGCCAAGAAAATTGGAACCAAGTGGAAGGACCAAAAAAAGGTCTGTTGAGTGGCATTAAAAGCCATTGATAATTGCATGACATAATTGGAAAAGGGACAACAAAAGCACCCCTTTAGGCATTGATAATGGCTACTTTCAAGAAGTGGTGATTATGTCACACTGGTCTTTTCAAAGGATCAAATGGTCAAAAATATTATAAATTAGTACTTAGTAGACAAGACAATAAACATATGATATTAAGTTCAATCTTCATAAACATAAATTTGGTGGTTCAGAATCATCATTAATGAATTTATTTATTGAGTTAGCTAAAAATGACATTACAAGATTATTTAGTAGTACTGAAATGGACAGAACACAAGACACATAATTGTTATACACCAAACCAAAATGTAACAATTAAAGATGGAAGGGGGATAACGTATACGTAGACTATGTAGAGAGGTTGTTTCCGATAGACACTCGACTCGAGGAAACGCATATCAAAACAGAAACTATAGAAAATATGGTAAAGATAATCGAATGTAGTGATGGTTTTAGAGACTTACTGATAGCATTCAATGTCTGGTAATTCAAGATGTCCAATTTTCTCATTTTTTCAGCATAGCTCTTGTAAAATTTCTGAATTTCTTCGATACAATATTTGTATCCAATCTTTTCATCAATTTTCAATGGCTTCAAATCTTCTACTACCTTAGGAGATTCATAATCTTCTGATATAGTAGGCAGACCTGTAATTCTTGAATTTTTCATTTCCATTTTCATTTGCCTGACTAAATTCTGATGTTCTAATAAGATATCATCATCGTCATCCGAATCTGAATCAGTATCCCATAATTTTCGACTCGAATTATGATCTGGAGAATCTTGAAAATCATTCATATCCTCATAGTTCACATCTGTTTCCTCAATTCTGTCAACATTTTGAGAAGCAAAACCATCTGTATCCCATGATTTTCGACTCGAATTATGATTTGGAGATTCTTGAAAATCATCCACTATCTTCATGTCCTCATAGTTCACATTTGTTTCTTCAACTCTGTCAACATTTTGAGAAGCAAGACCATCCATATCCAATGAGTTTCGACTCGAATTATGATCTGGTGATTCTAGAATATCATCCATTAACTTCATTTCCTCACAATTCACATCTGTTTCCTCAACTCTGTCAACATTTTGAGAAGCAAAAACATTTATATCCCATGATTTTCGACTCGAATTATGGTCTACAGATTCTTGAAAATCATTCATTAACTTCATTTCCTCACACTTCACATCTGTTACTTCAACTCCATCAATATTTTTAGCAGCAAAATCACCTTTACCAATAGAAGAACTTGAACTATGCAAAGAAGTTTCCAATTCAATAAACCCCATATCATCATTTTCTTCTCTATCACCTCCCATAAACTGATCACTCTTCAAGAATCCATTAAGATGCCTATCAGAACATAATTCATCTCCAATACCCTCAGACCCTCGAATCGAATTTCGAATTAAAGACTCATTCTCAGGAAGCAATTGAATTTCATAACATATATCTTCTGAATCCTGTGTTTCCTCATCACTAGAAAATTCATCATTTTTCTTCAAAATCTCTTCAAAACAATGATTATCAACATGTTCCTCCCCCTTTTCATCAAAAAATTCCAACTTTTCTTGATCATTAACATTTTTTTCACCAAAAAACTCTGATTTTTCTTGATAAACACTTCCATTTTTGAAAAAAGAGAAATAAAACAATTTATCATCAGAACTCTTATCAATCTCTTTTTCTTCTTCATCTCCTTCATAAACATTCACAAACATTTCTTCAACTGAAAAACTTTTAACTTCTGGTTTCTCCATAAAACCAAAAGAATCTTTCCCAGATATAAACTCATACTTACTCTGAACCAAAAAAGAACTCTCTTTTTCCACACCCTTCTCATCAAAATCTAATCTTTTCTGATTTTTACAGTCCATTTCATCATTTTCATCAACAACCCTCCTACAAAAATAAAAAAAGATACAAACTTTAAGCAAATAAAAACCTAAAATTTCTCAAAAAAAAAAAAAAAGCTTCATATAACCATACCTGTTCTCCAAGAAAAAGTAAATCTTGAAAACAAACCAACAGAAGAAACCCCAAAGTGAAGTGAAAAACCAAGTCATTCTTGTGTACATAAATTGATTCAAAAACATTTTTATTAAAGTGGCTTTTGAGCAAAAACCCATGATTTTCCCATGTATACAATTAAAGATAAAGAGAAGACAAATATAGTAATCTTAAATTTTCATAGGAGAAAGTGAAGAGACCACTAAATCCTAAGCATCTGTTAAATCAAGAATTGGTTTTTTAATTTTTTGGGAAGCCTAACATGTTGGCAAAGATTGAGGGAGAAATTGAGAAGAGAAGTCATGAGAGTGAAAGTTCAAAAGTGTATATAAATGAAATACAAATTTGTATGCTGAGGTGTGCTAAATGGGACATTGATATTTTTCAGGTCTTCGTTTGATAAGTGAGATAAGGATAGTAAATTGGAGGAAATATTTGGTATTAATTTTATTTTATATTTGATTTAAGATGATAATTAATTTTGAGATTACTTTGTCTCATATTACTATCTCAGATAGAAAGTGATTCATGAGATATATTTACTTATTCCATTTTTTCATTAAACGATCCTTTGAGGGTGTGTTTGGTACCGAGAACACATATTTTTATTTTTAATTAGTCAAACATCTCAGAAAAAATGACTTTTCTAATGATAATATGAAAAACAAGTATTACAGATAATGTTACAAGTTCATTATTTTCTCATTACTCATCAAAACGTCTCCAATTCCCACCTCTTGATCATCCACTCCCGCACCACACTCTCCACTTATCTCATCTACATAATATTTTGCTAAATATATATAAGTACTCTTAAAATAATATTTTTCTACTTATTTGCATAACGATAAAAAAATAATAATTCAACTTACCAAACACACCATAAGTTATATATACACAATAGAACCTATTCTGCCTATTATAAGAGGTACAACTAATTTACTTTGATATTGATATTATAAATATCATATTTTTTTTCAAAAATTATTTATAAATATTCTTTAGACGATTTGATGATATTAAAAAATTTCAGACTGACATAAAATTAAAATTTTAAATTTACTAATTCTGAACTTGTCATTAAACTTATAGCGCGTCTTAGTAATTGCTGTTAGATATTAAATATTTTTTTATACAAATATATAAATATAAAATTATTAAATTTGTCCGAACCACGTATGATACTTTAGTTCCGGTCTGATTACACTATGTATGTAATTTAGATTCTTCTTGAGAAGTTTGCATCGGTTAAAGATTTTGGATGGTTTTGGTGGGTCTTTCTTTTTTCGGTTTGTTTTCACTTAATATTTCACACGGCATAATCCTAAACTTGGTTTCAACGAATAACTATGCCTTTCAATTTTGAGTATGGACAAGTATGTACTTAAATTTGTATAAAATTGAACAAGTAAACATACATATTCTACATTGTATAATACACGTAGGATACAAAATTGTCATGTAGAGTGTCATGTAGGTGCCATGTTTGTATATTATGCATTTCTTAGGTGAAGCAGAAAGAGTCAAATTTAGTTAACAATGAAGAAAGTTGTGAGTTGTGACATTTTTTTTTCTTTTTTTCCTTCTTCAAATCTAACATGTATTCAATTTTCAAAATTATTGACTCGATTAGTTTAGAACGCATTAAATTTAACTTACTATGAGAATAACTAAGTCAAATTGCGTCAAATAGGCATACTATGAAAATAACATAACTAATTCATGGCATGGCAAGTAGACTTACTAAAAGGATAAAAATGTTTTTGCCAATAAGTTCCTTAGTTGAAAAAAATAATTAATTTAAGATATCTAATTAAAAATAGAAGAACTTCAATACGATACTGAAGTTGTCTAAATTTAGTATTTTTCATGTGAAACACAAATTTATATGTAAAACTTAATATAAACTTACATTAAATAGTATATATGAATTCATTATGTACATTGAACATTTAAAAAAATTCAATAAAATTTAAATTTTGAATCCGTCATTAATTCAACTATTTGTTTGCGTCTCATTTGGTCATAAAGTCGTGTTTGATTGTTTGCTTTTTGGAACGTTGCATTACACTTCTTTTGGGTGGCAATTCTTTTTGCCTTTTTGTGCTTTGGACCTAGTCAAAAGACGTGAAGACTCATTTTTTAGTACTAAAAGGGAAAAAAGGACTAGAAACAATAAATTAAATGTAATATATTGTTTGCATTAATTTTCTAGTAAGAAAATTCACGTGAATATAGTTACTAAATAAGTAAATTAGAGGTTGAAATTGCAAGAATCCAAAGTTTTTTCTCTTTACTTTTTTTCTAATAATGGTTGAGGTTATATCATATATGTATCCAATTAAATTTGGACAAATTACTTAACTACACTCTTTTACTTATCTTAATATCCATTTATCCCTACTTATTTTCAAAATTCCAAAAATCCCTTATTTATCTATGTATCCCGCTATGTGGAATGTATCAAACGCTATGTATCCCGTGCACAACGCTATGTATCCCGCTATGTGGAATGTATCAAACGCTATGTATCCCGTGCACAACGCTATGTATCCCGCTATGTGGAATGTATCAAACCTAATGTATCCCGTGCACAACGCTATGTATTCCGCTATGTGGAATGCATCAAACCTAATGTATCCCGTGCACAACACTATGTATCCCGCAAACATCATTTTTAAGGAATTTTTGGTAAATAGAAAACTAGAAGGGATAGAATGTTATTTAGTACTTATAATATGTGGTTCCTATAATTTATACAAATTACTTAACTACACTCCTTTACTTACCTTAATATCCATTTATCCCTACTTATTTCAAAAATTTCAAAAATCTCTTATTTACCTATGTATCCCGCTATGTGGAATGTATCAAACGCTATGTATTCCGTGCACAACGCTATGTATCCCGCATGTATCCTGTGCACAGCGCTATGTATCCCTCTATGTGGAATGTATCAAACCTAATGTATCCCGTGCACAACGCTATGTATCCCGCTATGTGGAATGCATCAAACCTAATGTATCCCGTGCACAACGCTATATATCCCGCAAACATCATTTTTAAGGGATTTTTGGTAAATAGAAAACTAGAAAGGATAGGATATTATTTAGTACATATAATATGTGGTTCCTATAATTTATACATTAAATTTCACTAAGATCCAATAAAAGGTAAGTCACTTATGTTGAGATTAGGGGTAAGTCATTTATATATGTTGATATAATATAAATATAATAGGGGGACTACATATAGAAAAATTAGAGGGTAACTTAATAAGAATTAAATCTTGGAAATGAATTAGCTATATGGACTATATATTTTCCTTTCACATCTAAATTATAGTATATATTTAGCATCAAATGTAATAATTTGAAATATTTCGAACAAAAAATAACTGTGAAAGTGAAGACTTTTATGAGTCGATAAATTAATGAGGAATATATTACGATCCTTTTCTGTTTTTACATGCTTATTAATTGACAACTAATTTTGCCAAACAAAAACAGGTAGAAAAAGGCTATAGAATTTGGCAAAAAGATTTTGGCATAAAATATCAAAAGTCATAAAATCAATGGATTGAATTTCTCCAGATAAGGTAGAATTAGATTCCAACTCCACAAAAAAATTCAAAAAATAATAATTATTTTTTTTTGAAATTATGACATCCACTTAATAACCAATATGAGTATTTGGTGCAACTGAACCAATTTGTTTGGCTATTCACATTAATTTGGGTCGTTGTGTTTACTAAAACATAAAAATGACTTAGTTTAATTTGTTAGTTCAACACTAACTCCTCCATATAATTTTTATTGGAAAAAGTCCTAATCCATTGATAATAAGTGGAGAGAAATAATTCAATCGAAGTTCTTTTGTGAACCATATATTATGATTTCATGTCAGACATTTGATTAATTTGAATTCGTGTTGCGTAAGGTCCATTAAAGGAGAAATATTTCTTAATCTAATCTTTTCTATACTCAAAAAATGTGAAATCTAGACCTCTTATTAAAGATGCAGAAATCTTATCTATTCCACCAGAACTCTTTGAGTTGATCTTAAATTATATGGAGTTCTTTTTTTTTTCAAATATGAATATAATTTTTTTCTTTCTTTCAAGATTCTATCTATTGCTGGACTTATATAGAAAACTATGGTAAAACATCTTACAATTTTGGTTTACCAATTTTACACACTTCTCTTTCTTTCATGTCAACCAAACAGTACCTTACTGAGACATCAGTTTATTTTTTTTCCTTTTTAATATATTTGCTATTTGTGACATTACCGAATAAATTCCTTATACAAGTTAACATGTGAGAAGGAAAACTCAATTAAACCACAGTGATTAAAAGTATATTATTTAGTATCAGACTAATTAATTTAAGATTTTGATGGGGGATATCTAATATTTTAACTTAATTTTATGCGTGAGTGGGAATAAATACTTTATATTCTTAATTAGAGATCTCAAATTTGAGTTCCAAAAATGAAATTATCTTTAGCGGGAAGTATTTTACACCCTCAAGGTGGAACTTTTCGGTGTGAGACTGATTTAAACGTTTATCCTCTAATAAAAGCAGAGTCAGAATTTAAAATTTATGAGTTTTGAATTCTGATTTTTTAAAATTATTGAATTCTAAATTAATACTATATGTATATATATATATTTCAATATAGTTTCTACATAAATACAAAGTTGAACCAAAACTACTAGAATCATTGAACACATAATCAATACTCTGACTCTACCCCTGTCCTTCATATGGGACTTTTTTACGCGGGTCTAAATTAGTTGTTCACCTCTAAGATGAATTTTTCAACATAACTATGAATAATCAAGTTTAAATTAATTCAATTCAAAAATAATATCGAACATCAAATACGAAACCAAATGAAACATGAGTCATGCCATTGAGTGGTGCAATAACCGCCCCCGTGACCCATCTTTGTCACAAATAAACAACCGTTAGCATGCTTGTGATATGCATGAATTATAATTTATAACCAAAAAAGGCATGAATAGAAACAACAAGTATTTCCATATGTTGATGTTCAATTACCAAACAAAACTAATACATCCGTCGTTTTAATTTATTTGTCTAATTTTAATTTGTCATAAAAGTTAATAAATAATATGTCAAGTATACGAAAAATTTCTTTAATCCAGTAATCTTAACGTATCAAATTGGTCTAATTTAAAGAACATTTTGACACATTTAATATATTTTTAATTTAAAAATATAAAATTCAATTTTTATTTTTTTTAACTCTTAACCCTTCATCTTATATGGGTTGAAATGAGCGAGTTATTAACTCGTCCAAATTAAATTTGCCACCCCTAGCCATAGCAGTGTCCCCATACACCATTTACATTTTACACCCTTTTTTCTTTCTTTCTTTCTTTTGGTTGATGAAGGTCGCCTGATAACTAGTTAGAGTTATGTATGTATTAATCATACATGAATTAATTATGAGAGGATTTATGCATTATTATATATATACGTACATAAATAACTTACAGTCTAATTGATTATTAAACATGATATGCAAGACTTAATACATGTATAACTCATCTTCAAATCATCTATCAAATACTTCTAATCTAATTGTAAATAGACCAATAATTTAGTTATGAGCTACTCCATGTCTATATCTCCTATGTCTAGACTCTAGAGTGTCAAAACAAATGTTAGAATGAAGTTAATTAAGGCTACACAATAGGTAGGTGAAGGAGAAGCACGAAAGTTGAAGTTAGAATGAAGTTAATTAAGGCTACACAACTAATGCTTGCATCAAATTGACACCTATTTAGTAAAAAATACCATTCTCTCCATCTAAAAAAATGACATATTTATATATTTAATAATAATTTAATTTTAAAATATTTATTTTATTCTTAATAAGATGACTTATATTCATACAGACATATATGACTCATTTTAGATCATAAATTTTAAAAAATATATATATTAAATTTTATTTCAAGTCAAATCATATCACATCAATTAAAACGGAGAAAGTACCAAATTGCACAAACTTCCATTGAAGCTATTACTGTCATTGGTGAGAGTAACAGCTTGGGACAAGTCATGATATATCATTATAAACTCGTGACCACGCAAGGACAATCGATCTTCATGATGAACAAGAAGATTTAATTTAAAATATGTTTAATAATTCTTATATTAAAAAAATAATATTTTTATCGGCTATTATTTTAGTGATATGCTATACAGTATACAGTAACAATCCTTTTTATTTTAAATGAAGTAAGAATTTGTATAATCGATCTCTAACTTATTTGGAATTAAGTCAGAGTAATTATTATCTATTATTATTCTAGGACAATTTTTACTTTACATAGCTTAAATCCTGCAAATCATTTTTGGTAATGATATATATGTGTTAATGTACCCATCCCCTAACCCCAAAAAAGAAGTTGTAAAATTACTTTGAACCCCTAAACTCGATTGGAGTGACCTCTAATTTATACATATTATATATACTAGTGTATATTCTTTGTATATTTAGTGTACTCTCATTCACCCCAATTGAGTAATGACTTCAGAGAGTTGCTCGGAGGGTAACTACTTCTCGTTTTAAACTCTAAAATAGTACGTTCGAGTCACCAAATGAAGCAAAAAGATTGGAACTTCTAGGAGTGTTAGGGTGTAATGGGCCTTATTTGTGAAGAGTTTGTTTGCACTTGCTATTCTTTTTGCAGCCCATTATTGAAAGATGAAGCAATAAAGAATAGCCCATACTAAAATTGAAGAGGCCTTCTGAATCATTTTCTATATTGATTAACAGCTCATACTACATATTGTGGTCCAAAAGATATGCAATCTTATCAAATTGTGGTCCTTCATTTTATTTATTTGATTTTTCACCTGGTGTCCGATATTTCTATTAAAACTCGAATATATTCCGATTTACGTTGTGTAGAGCCCCGGAGAGAAGTGCTCCATAGATTTAGTATATAAAAGAAATCCACGAGACCATGACTATACTTGATAAAATATGTAGTACTATATATTCTGAAAAAAAGTAGCCGCAAATCTTTTGTTGAAAATGTGTCAATCAATTTAATTGCCTTCGTCAAAACTTTAATAATAAGTGCACCTAATTAATTATTTAAAATAAAAATCAGTTCGAATCTTGATTAATATTAATATTATATTTCTTTCATATAGGATGATGTCATGTCACGACATTTAGTATGTCAGCGTTAAAAAAAGTTATGCCGAGCGGTGCGGGTAGAGCTTAATTCGTAAAATTTTTAATTTGTCCTGCCCCGTATAATTACTTTTTTTTCATTTTCAACCCGTCCCACCCGCTCCACATAAACCCACCCCGAATGAATCTGCCCCGCATAACTTTTTTAATATTTTCTTTTTCTAGTTAAATTTGATACTAAAATTAAAATTCATAAAAATAAATTCTTTTTTTTATTAAGTTGTATTAATTTAATAGGATAGTGACTTAAAATTTTATTTTTTAGAGATGGAAAACATGTAAGAAATTGTATTATATTTTATTGAACCATTTTCATTTACTATCTTGAATATTTTAGTAGATTTACAGAAATTATCTTAATAAATAATTCTCTATCACTCTTATAACATGTAAAAACTTAAAATTAAATTTGAACTCACATAAAATCACATATACCCACAATCCGCTCCGTTCCGCATTAATTTTTAAAAAGCCCACTTCAACCCGCCCCACATCCCACCCGCCCCGCCCCGTCCCACATCCATCCCGTCCCATTGCCATCCCTAAAGTTATCCAAGAATTGTTTATTTGGTGCAATGATAAAATAAAGAAAACATCACTTTTTACACTACAAAAAGCATTATTGAGTTCGTTTCACTAGCTAAACAGTATAATTACATATAAAAATAAATTATATTAATTATATAAAATTACAATCTAAAATTATATCCTATTACATAATGTTCATCGTGTTTAAAAATATTATTTTTATTTTTTATATATAACTTTTTTTGAACCTCATTGAGAGAAGAAGGATAGAAATTTTCTATTGATTGTGAAGGAAAAGAACTTCACGGAAATTCTGTGAGGGAACTCTTTTTATCGAACAATATTATCGATGTAATGGTTAAAAAGAGTCCTATTAATAATATTGTGCCCCTTCTCAATTTTTTTTATTTAATTCTAACTATATAATTATATATCATTAATCTATTATTTTGACATGATCCGAATTGACTCACATGGATAATTCATACCCAATTTCCTTCAAAAGCTCTTTCTAACCCTGTTGTGGTCGTTGTTGTGTTAACTCACTTGACGCTCATGAATTTAAGATATAGTATATTAAGTTATTCGTATTTCTTAGATATTTTTAAAAATTGTGCACTTATTAAGAAGTAGTTCTTCCTTACTTTCTCTAATTCGATATAAAATTATTTGACATTTTTTTTATCCCAAAATGAATGAATTTTTGAAAGCTTTAAGATTAATGTATAACTTTTTTTCTTGAATGACCATTCTTTTTGCTGGATTTTTCAATTATTTTTATATCTCAAATAATGATGATTATCTTTACTTTTGAGAAGAATCAAAATGATAATATTTGAAAAGTCCTTTGACTAATGTCTAAATATGTTTCTTAAGGATATGTCCTCCTAATAATTTATTTATATTGGGCAAAAGAGAATATAATTAAAAACATTTACTATTATTTTTATCTTAAACTTTTTTAAAATACTAAGATAATTTTTTTGTTAAAGCGATAACTATTTAAGGACAAATGGAGTTTTATTTATTTAAGTACTATTTATTTAAATTAGGTTAGAATTAAGGTTTTCACTGTCACAATCAAGAGGACTGATTATTGAACTTTTTTATCTTAATTTTTTTTATATAAAAAAAAAACTACTCTTATCATCTCTCTCTGTTGTTATTTTATTGATTACGATGGATTATTATATTCATTAGGTGATTAAAAGGTACTTATCGTGATTCTAAATGTATGATTAAGTTAGAATAAACAAATGTTACCACCTTAAGATCCAACCAAAAATGGAAAAGTGTCAAGCTACAACTTCCAAAACTTTTGTTTTAACATCCAACAAAAACTTGCCTTAAAAGGTCAGATTACTATGATAATATATTTTATAATTTAGCTGCTCATGAGTCTGAATCTATTGTTTTTTTTATATATAATATAATATAATTAATTAGACAATGCATCTCTTCCTCCATGATACTAGTTAAACTTACTGAAATACCCCTTATCAAAAGAAAAAAATATAAATGCTAAAAAGGATATATTTGTCTTTATAATTGACTTGGTAGTCAAATGAAGGTTGCCCTAAATCTTTTGGTGGAGTTAAAATATTTAGACAATGATTAGGATAAAAAGTTGATACAATTATAGGTTTTTATTCATATTGAAGGTTTAATAATTAATTATAGTTAAGTAATGTAATAAATAAAAATATATTAAGTGGTAAAATTTTGTGTAGAAGGCTATACCGTATTATGTATGTATTAATTTAATAAAAATGCTTAATTAGGGGTTGAGTTAGGTTTCATGACAAGTAAAAATATGTGATTAATGTTTAATAAAATAACTATGAATTATGTGAATATAATTTTAGATTTTAACAAAAATAAAAAATAAAAATACTTTATAATTTCTTTTCATCTAATGTTGAAAGATAAAATTATTCACTCTCTATATGGGGAAGATAACAGACACTTATTATAAAAAATAATAAAGTGGCTAAAAGTTATGAATTCTCCATTATAAATTTCTAAAAAAATAAAAATATTAGATGATTTCTAAATTTTGATAGACAAAATATCCTATATTTGTATTGGTGGTGTCGTAGTAGGCAATTCTAAACTCTTCTTTTACTATTAGATCACTCTGATGCTAGAGTTGTTTCATGAGTGAGAAGGGGACCCATGGGAGGGGTTGGGGGGGGGGGGGGGGTCGCTAAACATAAAAAATATAATAAATATCCTATAAAATTAATTGAGATAGCTCGCATTAATTGAGATATCTGCGAGCTAGCTGATCGAAGATCACACATAAAAATAAAATAAAATTAGGGTTTGGGACCTTAAGGACATGAGTAAAGCTTCTATGATTCAAATTCTTGCTACCCAACCACCCCATTTTATTTGCCATTAGCTCCCATTAAGGACAAGTGTACATAACCTCTTCAAAAGTAGAAATTAATGGCAATATTTTAAATTATAAAAAGACAAATTAGCAGACAACATTAATTTGCATCTTAATAACAAAAAATTGTATTCAAAACGAACACTACTACCTAAACGATCCATTTTAGGACACTAAAGTATGGGCGGGCTATATATGAAGCAAATTAAAAGTATTTACATGTGTCATTATCCAAAATTTCTAAAGGTATCCTCATAATTTCAAGAATCATATACTCCACTACTTTTATTCATATTTATTTCACAACAAAATACAAATTGCCTAAAACCAAAAAATAAATTTAAAAAATTACTGTTTTATCACCTTTAATATTGAGAGAATTCTTATTTTATTCCTTATAATATCTATAACTAAATATGTTTAAAACACAATTCTAAAAATCATCTAAATGTTACTTATTACATGTATTAAAAAGACAAACTAGTTAATGAAATGAAAATTAAGTAATTAACTATACTTAAATCATATATTATCTGACCAATAGAGAAGTCATCAATAATTGAAGAATCCAAAGTACTATTATTCCTAAAATTAAGAAAAAAGAATCCAAAGTACTATTATTCCAAAAAAAAAAAAACATAACTGAGCATGCTCAATGTAATAATCAAAAGATAATAACATATCTAGTACTAGTAAAATTTATTTATTTATTTAGAAAAACTAGAAATTAAGAATTACAACGTGAAAATCAAACCCTCACCCAACACAATAGTAATAAAATTTAGAAAAGAGATCTTACAGGAAAATTTAGAAAAGAAACTTTTCTACTACAAAAACATAACTAAGAAACTAGAAAAAAACATAACTAAGAATGCTTAATGTAATAATCAATTATAACAACATATCTAGTAATAATAAAATTTAGAAAAGAGAGTTACATTTACCTTCTAATATATCCTTATTATTTCATTGTTGTTGCTAGAGAGAACAAATTATAAAATGACTAAAATTAGGATGAAGAAGAAGACCCATTAGTGGAAATATGAAGATGAAGCTCACAATTACTAGTAGTACTATTATCATTGTTATTACTTTTGTGATGATCTTCTTCTTCATTGCTGCTTGCGGTGCCATTGATATTGAATCCATTTTTGTTCTCGAAGCTATGATCTCTACTACTGTTATTCGAAATTTGGTAATCTTTTTTACCAATAGTGTTTTTGTTATTGTGCATCCAAACTCTAAGAACACTTTTTCCAACTCCAATTTCATTGCAAAATTCATCAACAGCAGTTTCATCACATTTCTGCAATTTCCAACCCAATTTCTCCGAAAACGAACGCATTTTCTCTTTCTGTTCTGCTGTAAATTTGGTCCTAAATCGCTTTCTACCATTTGGGTTCTCTGATTTTAAACCTGTAGGAGTAACGGGTTGGGGCTGGAACAGTGACGGCAGCGGCGGCGGAGAAAGGGACAGAGACGGTGACGGAGAGGGAGAAAATCGCTTAATTTGGGGGAAAATATGGTGGCGGAAATCGATGAAGTGGGCCGGCGGTGATGAATCATCCGACGGTTCACGGCGGTGGAAGTTGCGGTGGCAACCACAAGCGGCGCATTTTAGTGAAATGGGATCTGATGGGGTGGATTCCGGCGAAGGCATAAACTCACCGCAACCGTCTACGGCGTGTCCGCCTAAACTTGCTGCATGATTCTTCAAACATTCTTTGTAAATCACTGCCGAGCACGGCGGCGGTTGGTGGTGATGGTTGTGGTGATTATTGCCGTTGCTGAAAGATAAAGGCTTAATTAAAGGTGGGGTATCAACTTCTGAATCTGGGGTTTTGGTGGAGGTGGGGGTGGGGTTAGTACTACAAGTTAACTCCATTTTTGTTTGTTTAAATATGTGTTCTATGAAATAAAATGACTACAAATAAACAAGAAGGGCAAGAAAATATGATAATTAATGGATATGGTGATTATGAATTGGAAAATTTTGAAGGTTTATTGTAAATGGGGGTTTTGGTATTTTGTTTTGGTTGGTTGAGTTTTTCTCTTCTATGTATTGATGATGGTGATTGAAGAATATATAGAAACATTACAATAAGACAAAAACTTCTATGGCAAAATGAATCAAGTACCATAAGGTGGATGAAGGAAAGAGGGGTTAGTATAAATATTGAAGGGAGGAGGTTGGAAAATTAATGAAAACTTAAAAAGGTAGGAAGATAAGAATGTGATAATTACATGCAAGACACCATGAGGGGTAGTTGTGAGGAAATTTTTTATTAAAGAAAAAAAAATATTCTTAAATTTGACGTGAATCGTTAATTTTATTTCTGAACAATTGATACTTTAGTAAAAAAAATTTACTGGACTAACTAAACTTAAATATCCTTAAATTCTTGTCAAATATAAGGATGTTTTCAACACTTTCTTTGATTTTTTATTAAGAGTCTCACACTCTTACAAACGTTTAAAACCACTTGTTATGTATGTGACATACTACGTGTGTATTTAAATTCAATTTGTCAAATAAAAAATGTTTTAAGGTTGTTAATAGTTTAAGAATGAAACTAACAATTTACGTTAAAGTTTAACAATATTTTCAATATTTCTCTCTTTATTAAAGGGAATACCCACAATAATAAAATCAATTTTTTCATGAAATATGAAAATCAAAAGAAAATTAATACATATTATATATATATATATATAATAATAACTTTTCATTGAATAGATTTTTGAATCCTTACTAGCTTCGACCATGAAAGTGGAAGGGGGAGGGTCCTGGTCACAATAGTTTTATTTTTGAGAAGTGGCTAATTAACCCAAAGATTAGACATGGTCAAAATTCAAGCTTATCATCTTTGATGAACATCATGTGAATCTCTGTCATGGTTTTTACACGTGTCTCATGCATAAGGAAATTAGATTAGTTGACCACCACTAATGGTTGAGGTATATTATTGAGTTTTATTATTGTTTTGATTTCTTTTTAGAGTTTATTATATATATATATATATATATATATATATATATATATATATATATATATCGATTTCATTTGTTTGTATTAAGATTAAAATATATCAGTACGATTAGTATAGGGGCGGATCCACATGGGTATCAGAGGGTTCACTCGAACTCTCTTAATAAAAAGTTACAAGATCGTGAAGTAGCCCTCTTTCTTTACAAAAAAAGGATACATGCTCCTTTCCTTACAGTCAAGTGGCTTTCTGCTCCTCTCTCTTTGTTTCGATGAAAGCCTCAATGCTTGCATTCTACGGGGAACTTTTTTAACTATTTACCTTCGCCATAAGGTAAAATTTTTGTAATTATGTAAATATATTAATTTTTAACTCTTTCGTGAACAAGAAGTAAATTGTCGCATAGTGGTAGATCTCTTTTTGAATTAACCCTCATGTCCAGGTTCAAACCTCATTGTGAATTTTTTTTTACTTTTTAGCTTCTCTTCATTTAATTTCAGAACCAATCTTTTACGTTTTTTTTTAAAAAAAGAAAACATGCCAAAAGAGTAGATTTAAACCCAAAAAAAAATCCATTGTGAACATTTTATTTTTTTAGTTTCTTTTCATTTAGTTTCAAGACCAATCTTTCACATTTTTTATTTATTTAAAAAAAACGTGCTAAAAGAGTAGATTTAAACCCAAAAAAAATTCAAACGTGAAAGAAGATCCAAATTGCTAAAAATCTTTTATAACGGAACTAACTTTTTGTACCTATAAACTATATACTACTACTTCTTGAAATTGTGTTTTGTTGACTTATTCACGCGTTTGTACTTATATTTTTCAAACTCCCAAAATGAAAGTCCTGAATCTATCACTGGATTAATAGTAAAAATTAGTCAACACAAAAAGAATAATTGATGTCCTATTTTATTTGATTTTTCAAATTTAATTATTAGAACTCATAGTCTCTCAAGTGTAAGACACAATTAAATACATAATCAAGGATTCTGAATAATATTCAGCATCTCCATAAGTTTTTTTTTTTTAAAAATAAAATAAAAATAGCATCTCTATAAGCTAATCAAAGATTCTGTATTATAAGAAATAAAGTCAAGCGTAAACATTCTCCATAAAACATATTGAAATATTGAAACAAATGAGAAAAGTTCACACCTCTTTTGTATAGTAAATGCAAAAGTATTTTTGCTTATAAAAAGAATTTTTTAAAAAAATCATGAACGAATGTATACAAAAGCAAAAAAAATAAAAATCGTAAACATTTGGTCATGAATTTTGCAGATATATTTCGATTGTTTCGAAAATGTATTTTTGAGCTTCTAAAATTCTGTTATAAGCTAGAATTTGGAAGATAATAATTAAGTAATAGTCTCGCATGCTTGGTCATATAGTCAAAATCAGTTTATTTTGAAAATATATTCATAATAAAAATATTTTTATAAGAAATAATTTGTATTTGACTAAGTAACTTGAAAAACACTTTTAGTACGAATAATTAATAATTCATCAAATTTTTAAAAGATATTTTTAAGTGTAACTTTTCAAAAAAGTAAGTTAAGAGAAAAATATACATTTTCATGCCTCAGCTTTAAAAAAACAACCCTTACTACTCTTTAAAAGCATTTTTTTTTCTACTTCTTAACTAAACACCTCACTTTTTAAAAATAAATATTTTTAACATTCCTAAAAATTGTTCAAATAGATTATAGTTTTCGTCAAAGGGTTGAAAAGTCAAATTAATTTGTTCTTTATGAAGGGCTTAATTAAGACCCTAATATGAGCTGCAAGTAGGTGGCTTCTTTTATTGCATGTACAATTGATAATTATGTTATGGTTTTGGATTAATTTTTTTTTACCAACGAGGGTTCTGATGGAGTAGTAAGTACCCCACATTCTTAATTAGAAGTTTTGAGTTTCAGTCCCTCTGGATACAGAATAACCTTTGTTAGGGAACACTCACTTCGGGACTTTTCGGCACAAATCCAAATTCAATCAGGTTTTCATGTGGATACCAATTTTATTTTATTTTGAATTGTCCATCTTTTGACAATTTCCTCAATTTTTGGAGGCAAGGGGCCATGCAAATTAATCAATATAGCTAGAGGACTAATTAATTAGATAATTTTCTTGACCAGCATTAATTAGTCCAAGCAAAGATTTATCATTATGGTGGTCTTAATATCTATTAATTGATGCCAAAAATAATTAGCTGGATATTAAATTGACAACTCACGATATGGTAGAGATTATCAAATGGAATCCAAATTTGTCAACAACTAGTTATTAAAAAGTTGTAGACTTATAAATCAAAGATCAAAGATCAAAGACATTTTCGCAAATTGTGTGCCACAACTTGTAGTGTTTTCTTGTCTTTTTTTGTTTCCAAAATTGATATTTTTTGTTTACTTGAGTTTTTGAATTTCTTTGCTAGATGTTTCTGTGATTAGAAATGATGAAATTAGTTATTTTATATATAAAACGTGATATAAATTAATGTCATAAAATATTTTTATTTGTCTTGTTCTGATGAACGCTTAGCCCTTATTGGGAACGAATCTAGGTATGAAAGGAACAAAAAAGGAAAATTCAAAATCCTATTTAATTAAATGATGAGAATATGTTGTAAGAAGGTTAATAGTGATAGGAAAAAAGTAGTTAAGATTAGGTGCAAATATATAGACGCATTTAACATTAAATCTTTTACTAATTAATTGGATAAGAGAGAATTTTAAATCCTTGAGTCATCAGCAAGAGAAATTATTATGTATAATTACGTATTGCGTAAATATCTATAATGTATTTTAGCACGAGTTTCAATTAATTTTTTCTTAAATTTTATATTTAATCAAACAAATTTTGCACAACTAACCACTTTTCACAATTTTTTTTAAAAAGATGGCCAATTGTTTTATGCAAAAATGTACCATGACAGTGTCATAAATTTCAAATAAAAGCAAGTGAAAAATTTCACAAATTAATTACGTATTTTAATGACTTTTTAATTTATGTTTTTTTAATACATGTTAAAAAATAACTATTTTTGAAACTTATCCATCAAATAATATCATATAAAATGAAACGAAAATATCATTTTTGCCTCACATTGAGATTATCCAAAATGGTCAATATGTCATGTTAATTAACGTAGAATTTAGAGAATAAAAAGTAATTTGTGGGTATCCATCTTTTTCTTAACCCCCCGGGCGGACCCACGTGGAGGGTATCGGGTGCTCGAACACCCATTGACTCAGACGGAAATTTGTATATGTTCATTGAGAATATTGAAAAGATGATATAATTAATTCTTGAGCACCCATTAATCAAAAGGTTTGATGGGCGCTTTGGTTCTCAGATGCAAGGTAAGGCTTGAGTTGACGACATTAAGTGTGAGGGTTTGAGTCCTGGTCAAGGTTTTTTTGGCTTTTTTTTTCTTCTCACTGCTATATGTTTGCTTTTTTTTCTTTTCTTCTATGCTAAAGAAAGTAAACACCCATAACCTTCAAATCTTGGATCCGTCACTGTCCCCCCTTCTTTTTGGATTGATAAAATAAGTAAGCTTTAATATAAAGCTCAATATTGCGGCGAAACGGTCATTATATTTAATCACTTTTCTACTTTTAATTATCTTTAATCATATGCTCCATTGACTGCCACGTAGTGCATTTCCTAGCCATATAACACTAGTTCTTTTAAAAGTTTCCGAGTTCGATTAAATTTGAATTCATGTATTGCATAATTCATTTTTGAGAGAAATGCTTTCGACATTTTTTTTCCATTTTCATAGATTCAATCTGAAACCACTGACTAAATCAAAATTCATGTGTTGCACGATTCATTTTTGAGAATAAAGCTTCCAACAATTCTTTTTTTTTCTTCGTTTTCATAGATTTGAATACGAAATCACTGAATAATTAAGAATGATTCATTTCAGCAGAATACATGTCGGTAACCCTATTACCGGTTGTTACTTCTATAAACCTAATTCAAAATTATTAAATACTATTTTATGTACTTTGTTTAGGACTTGAGTACAAGTCATGACTACAAAAAGTACAAAAGCATATTAAAATATGAATATGGTTATTATTATTAATTCAACAACACCTTAGGCTTAACTAGGATTTGCTAATTCCAACATATATAGTTTAAATTAATCCAAATCGGTTGTTGCCATAGTTATATTTTTTCCATTAAATTAAAGAGATTGGTTAACAAGTAATGTCAATACGTTTGAATTTTCTATAAATGTCAATTAATGTAAGGTCAGAATCTTCTTAAAGATGATCAACTATCTTTTGTGTATAATTAACTTACAATGTAAGTTATTCTATTTAGTTTTGTTTTTATTTATGGTTGTTAAAGTTGTTTTTAATTAATTAACAAGACTTGAAGTGAAAGAATTTTAGCCTAACAACTCTAATATTGCAAAATCGTATCTATTTAACTAAGTTTGCCTTTGCCAACACAAGTGCAAATATATTGTTTAGTTCGATGGTTACCTATCGTTTTATAATATATTATTTTTCATCATTTCCCATTTGTTGGTTTGTACTATATTTTTCAAGAATAAGTTTAATTAGGGAACATTTATTTTCAATATAATTTTTTATGTGAAATTTAAATTTAATCGAACATCAATATAAGTATCGAATACTGAGTGAACAAAGAATCAGTTCAATTTGTAGCAAAGAAAAATATTCATTTAGTTTAAATATTTTACTTTTTATTTCTTTTCTTTACCAAATATAAAATGTTTTAATACTTTACTGATGTTTTTCAAAAACAAGTTTACGTACTTTTTTCTTTCTTTCTAATTAATTAGTCCAAGAGCAACCAACTTGAATCCCACTTCTTATGTCTGTCAACAGGAGCCCAGACCCTGGTTCAATCGATAGATAGGTCGAAAACACATTTCTGGACAAATGAACAAACCTTTTCTTTTGCCAACAAACCGGTCAAACCAGTAACCAAGTTCATGCGTCAGTACAACGTCCAGGACTACACAGAAAATTTAATATTACTTTTTAAAAAATAAGTCATTTAAAAAATGAGAAAAATGACTGCTAAACTAGGAAAAATAAGTTCTAGAAGTAACGTTTCACGCGCATTGATTTATATCTCATATTCACCCATCCCCATTGCCCCGCAAACCTACCACCATAAGTATTTGAATAGTATTATATATAAATACTTTTAAAATAGTACTCCTTCCGTTTAAAAAAGAATGACCTCCTTTCCTTTCTAGTTTGTTTCAAAAAGAATGATTTCTTTCTTTTTTTGGTAACATTTTACTTTCAACTTCCACGTGACATGTTTAAGACTACAAAATTAAAGGACAATTTTGTACATTTGACATAACTTTAATTTAGGACCATAAGATTTAAAAGTTTTCTTTATTTTCTTAAATTTCGTATCAAGTCAAAGTAGGTCACTCTTTTTAAAACAGAGAAATATCTTTTACTTATGTATCAACACAAGAAAATAGATAAGAAATTCACTTTTTATTTTCTCAAAAACACTCATTTAGCCTTCTGTACAGGTCGATCGAATCTATGATATTTAGGTCTCTAGCAAATTCATGAAATGACCAAAATAAAGACAAGAGTTGACTAGCAATAATATAAAAGCCATGAAATGTGCTGCAAGAGGAAAAGCTTACTATTCACGGGCTGAGGCGGCGGATCTAGGTGGGGTTTATTGGTTCGAATGAATCTCATAATTTTTTTTGTAAATTTAAATTTGCATTAGAAAATTAAATAAATATATATATACATTAATTTGTGATTTGTGATTTGTGAATCCCCAACAAAATTGATTGACCACTTAGTGGTAAGGAAGGAGTTGTGAAAATATTTTTCACACTAGATTATGGGTTCAAACCTTGCTATCAACAAAAAAGTTTCTCTTTTTATTTTTAAAGGAAATTTAGAACCCCCAAACTTGTAATGCTAAGTTCCGCCTCTGTTCACACACGATGTTTAAGTTATTTCAGAAACAATTTTCTGACTTACGAAATAGAGGTTCGGTATACGTACATTATATTCTTTTCAAACTAAACTTGTGATCAATTCACTAGATTTGTTATTGTTGTAGTTAGAAATTAAGTAATAATAGTATATAATCATATATACATGTCAGGAGTTTCTTTAATTTGGTATTGTTTCTCTCCCTTCGTTTCAATTTGTTTGTGATATTTTTCTTTTCATCTGTTTTAGAAAGAACATTTTTTCCTAATTTGACAACTGTTTAGTTTCACATCTCACATGTCATGACTCTGACATGTATAAAACGACAAAATTACGTATATACGATTTTTTATTTATAACATAACATTCAAAAGTCTTTTGTTTTCTTAAACTTTACATTAAGTTGAAACTAAACAAATAAATTAAAACGGAGGAAATACTGAATAGAGTATTATGTAAAAAGTTTAGGCAAGTTGGAAGGAGAAAAATGAAATAAAATCACGCTATACCTATGATATGAAATGATCCTATGCTACTATAGAGTATATAATGGATTAGCAAATTTTCTGACAATTTAATTTCTAGTCACTATCAAAGAAGCACGCGCATATATTACTCTCTGTAAGGCTTACTATATTTTTTAGTCAATCCAAAAAATAAATAATGTATTTCTATATTAAGTAATAATTTAACTATAAAATGTTTATTTTACTTTTAATGAAATGATTTACAGCCACACTTGGACCACAAGTTTTAAAAGTCTTCATTTCGTTCTTAAACTCCATGCTGAGTCAAAGTACCTCACATAAAATGAGACGGAGGAGTAAAAGAGATCAATAGTAACACCATAGATTTTCTATCAAATTCATAATAGTAATTACTACCTCTGTTCCAATTTATGTGACTTACTTTTTTATTTAGTCAGTCCAAAAAAAATGACACATTTCTATATTAAGTAACAATTTAACTATAAAATATCTATTTTACCCTTAATGAAATAATTTACAGCCACACAAATTTCTATCATTCATTTTGGATTACAAATTTTAAAAGTCTTCTTTTCTTTCTTAAATTCCATGCCGAGTCCAACTATCCCACATAAAATGAAACGGAGGGGGTATGATATTTATAAGTACACTATGTATATTACTATATGACTTTGTTTGTGTTCATCTTTATTAGTCTTCCATATAATTGAGTTTATGAAAATAGTATTGGCACTAATAAGAGTGTTTTGTTATGACTAATCTTTTCATGTTTGGCCGGTCTAAGTGTTTTAAGAAAGGTATATTTTTAAAGCTGGAGATACGAAAGGGAGAATAAAGGAAAAGATTATAATGTGAAAAATCGAATACTCACCAATAAATAAAAGTTCAAGTAGTCAATTAAACTATGTACTGAGAGAAAAAAAATACAATATATAAGAAGACCAAATTAAGGCCTATTTTTCCAATTGATGTGGTACTCCACCTCCCACTCCCTCCACGTTTAGGGTAGACATCGATCTAGAGTGTTAACAATATAAGATAGTGGGGTGGGTGTGGGGCTAACATCGGGAAAATGAATCGGGACGAATGTAACTCTGATATTATGATTAATAAAATGAATCTTGTGCAGTTAACTCAATCTCAAAAATTACTTCAGGAAGAAAGTTTAGTCCAAAACTATATATATTAAAAGATCAAAGACATATTTTCCCACCGGATAATTTGTTACGCCAACGCTACTATCCCAACTAGACCCACACCTCATCCTCACTCTGATCCCAAAATATTTGTTTCAATTATATATACAAGTGTCTTTAAGATAATGTATAACATATCATTCCCTTATTGTTATCGGTCCACTATTCCCCTTTCCTTAATTCGTGTGGCCCATTTGTTACATCTTATTAATAACGTGTTATATAGGTTGATAACTATAGAAATATAATTACTCCCTCCTCCCTCCGTCTCATTTTATGTGAGACTTTTCTAATTTCGAAATTTAAACAAGTCTATCTTTGATCATAAGTTTTTCATAGATCTTTTAAACATTTTGAATTATCAATTATTGTTACTTATAATACTTTTTACGTAGTTTACAAATATATAAATTTCATTTCAAAAAAAATTAAAAATTTCATGCGCAAATTCCTGGTCAAACTTAAGTTGTTTGACTCTCGAAAAACGAAAAGTGTCACATAAATTGAAACAAGGGGCGTACTTTTTTCGTCAGATGATTTCTATTACCTTTGATATTTTAAATTTTGATCTAGTTAAAAAAAAGTGTAGATAGACATTTGTCAAAAAATTTGTTGCTCCTCCTCCTTCCTATAGTATGTGTCACAGACAGATCTAGTTAATTAATGAGCTACGAATTTAATTGAACCCATAATTTTAATACGTAATTTATATATATATAAAATCAAGATTTCAATAAATATTATATACATTTTGATGAGTATTGAGTAAAGTTGATAAGATAAGGGAGTGGAGACAAAACAATCTAAAGAGTAATGGATAAGAATGGTTTATGAATAGATATTTATTGGTCGATATCTAAAACATGATTAATTTCTTTTTATCATGTCTGAAATAGTGTGACATTTGAATAGTTATTGGGACACAAACATATTATCAATGAGTTACATGATAGTTTTGTTCATGATCAGTGATCACTATTAACAATAAAAAATATAATTTCGTTTTCGTCTTGTTATGTCTAGTTGTAAATTCTAATTTTCTCAACAATTAGTATGTAAATTGTTTTAACAATCATCAACTCACAAAAAGGAAAAGGAATTCTTATGTAATTACCCACTGTAATCAAAATATTTATTTTCATGACTATCAAAGTACTTATCCTTCTTAATCATAATCAGGGTGGAGCCAACCTATTGTTCGGAGTTCACGCGAACCTCCTTTGGCGGAAAATATTACTCCCTCCGTCCCATTTTATGTGGCAACATTTGATTGGGCACGGAGTTTAAGAAATAAATGAAGACTTTGAAATGTTTACCAAATTGCCTTTTAAAAAGTAGACTCACTTTTCTCTCTCCTCATAAATGTATTGGAGTATTATTTTAAGATTAAGTGGAACCAACAAGGGTAAAAGAAGAATTGTAACTTTAAATACTTACCATATAAGAAAATGTGACATTCTTTTTGGGACTGACCAAAAAGGAAATGGTGCCACATAAAATGGGCGGAGGGAGTACTATTTATACATGGTTAAAATTATTTTTATGTATATATAGTAGATGTCGAACCCCCATCGATTAATTCATGTGTTCATTTCTTCAGATTTTGAACCCTTTATTAACAATCTCAGCTTCACCATTGATCATAACAATTTTTATGCATATAATTATTTTAAGGTAGCCAGATATAAAATGGCTAACTCACCTATTCTTTTGATTAGGAAACCTTTTCTTTAGGGAGAAAGGAACAATTATATCACTCAACTTTAATTGATATATATATATATATATATATATACTAGATAATGTGGCCCGTGCCAATAATATAAATGGTATGTTTTGGGGCTAATAATCGAGTTTTTGAAGCGATTGTTTGCGTGGATAAAGGAATAAGTTTTTTTTATCACAAACCTGTACTTTCTTTGACGCTATTTAAGGCATAATAAGACTATCGACATACAACATTTTGAAATATTTTATGTTGTCAATTATCATGATTTATAGTATTTTTATGATAGATTCACTTCAAGAATCAGTGGATTTTTTTGTATTTTTTTCAAAACATATTTCATATTGTCAATTATCATGATTTATAGTATTTTACACAATTTTTAAATATAAAAAAAATTAAAAAATAAGACAAATAAATTAAAATGGACCCAATGTATATTATTTTTGTTGTCTCAATTTATGTGACACAAATGAAATTTGGGGAGTCATCCAAATTTTCATATTTTTTTTAAAAATATTTTAAGTTATTAATTATTGTGATTTATAATATTTTTATGTAACTTTCAAATAACGTACATTACTGGTCACTTTGTCCTAATTTATGTGATATGGATAAAATTACAAAATTAACCCTTTTAAAATGTCTTTAAGATATTTTAAGTTGTTAATTATTATTATTTATAATACTTTTTTGGTAATTTTAAAATGATATGTGTTATTTTTCTGTCCCAATATATGTGAGCCTGATAGAATTCAGAGAGTCAACGTATTGTATTATATAGCTTTTAAATATTTTAAATTGGTAATTATTGTAATTTTTAATGCTTTTTAAGTCATTTGTAAATGATATATGTTGCTTCCTTGATTGAGACGTTTCCATTTTTGACACATATATATAGATATTTGGTGCCCGTGCCAACACGGGCCCAATAAATATTATTTTTTTTGTTTTAATTTATGTGATATAAATGAAATTTGAAGATCAGTCGATTTTTTATATGTTTTCTTCAAAATATATTTGAAATTATTAAATTGTTGTGATTTATAGTATTTTTGCGTTAGTTTTGAATAATATAAGTTACTCATATTTCAATTCACGTGAATAATCATAAATTTTTTCAGTTGTTAATTTATTGTGAATTCTAGAAATTTTGACATTATTTTCAAATAGTACATGTTACTTATTCTATTCCAATTAGTCAACTAAATTTCTTATATGATTTAAATATATTTTTAATTGCTAATTATTGTAATTTATAGCATCTTTTATGTAACTTTTAATAATATATAATTTGTTCAAATTCATATGACAATGATAAGATTTCAAGAGTCAACGCAATAAAAATTTAATTTTTTAAAAAAGTTGTTCCTCTAATATATTTTGTAGCTAAAATATACTCTCTCCGTCCACTTGTATTTGTCATGTTGCGCTTTTTGAAAGTCCATTTGACTAATTTTCAAAGTTAAATCAGATTGTATTAATTCGATATTTTTAAAAAAATAATTAAATATGCAAAATCTATACAAAAAGTACTATAAATTGTAATTTTTTGCCTATGAATATGATGAAAAAACACATTGTAAAATATTAGTTAAAATTCTTATAATCTGACTCTAAAAAGGAAATCATAACAATTAAAAGTGCATAGAAAGTAATAAATAGGTAATTAAATTTCAAGAAGTTTAAAATAAAATGTTGAAAAAAAGAATTAGATAGACAAACATATATTGAAAATTGAAAAAAATATAAATAATAAATGGGCCCAAATGAGGTCAAACTTTTTGCCTAATAAAGTAGTAGGTAATTTATGGTGTTAAATTGTCCAATAATATAAAATTTTAAGGTACAACCATAAAAGAAGAATGTACAACACTATCAAGCACATATCATCCAACATTTGTCATGTGCTAAGTAGTAGATATTCCCACTTATTATATATAGTAAAACACTTGTCATGCTAAGTAGTAGATATTCCCACTTATTATATACAGTAATATATATACACTACATGAAGGATTTCTAGCGGTAATTAACTAATTGAAATAACTTAATTACCGCTAAATATGTTTTGTTAGTGACATTTAGCATTCTCTGTAAATGTCCATAAAACTGAAAGCGACATTAGATCCAATGACAATTGACTAATGCCGGTAAAAACTTTAACACTCTTTGGTAATGTGCATATTTATTGTCGCTAAAATTTATTTTTGTTATAGTAATATCTCCATCATCTAACAAATGGTTTATATTTTATCCTTTTCGTTAACAAATGGTGATTTGTAGTACTTTTTATGTACTTTCTAAATATGTAATTTTTATTTCATAAGAATCGAAGATTTAATATTCGAATTCACACCAAACATTACATTAGCTAGTTTGATCCTCGTATTTTGAATCAAGCCACATAAAGTGAAACAGAGAGAGTAATTATTTCTTACATATAAGCATATCATAAATGTACAAGAAGGATCGAATACTATAGCTACGTTGCTCGGACTCTTCAAAAATACTACCGAATGTGTGTTAGATACTCCCAAAATAGTGCCTTTTTGAAGAATCTCCACAGGTGCAACAACAGTTTTGGAGAATTCGAGCAACATACAGCGGGTTTAGGTTCTGAATTGTGTCAAAATACTGTTACTGACTAAGCTGTTTCAAGGTTTTAGTTAATGAATTGTTGCAACAACTACTTCTTTCTTGCAAAATCCTCAGCAGCCCTGCTGCATTCATGTAACTCAATCGATTCCAAAGTACAAATTTCGCCAAAATCTATTGGAATTTCTGGTAGGCACTTGCATTTCTTTAGAACAAGGCGTTTTAGATTTGGGAAGCTATCACTGCAAATTTCCCAATGCTCGAGATATATATAGCTAAATAACAACAACTTGAGGCTTTTAAACTTGTTGTCATCACTCAATCTCCACACTTCACTCCCAGGCTGCATTGTCTTTAAGTTTATTTGAGCTCTTCGAGATTTGGCAACATGAGTACAAGAATTGATATGTCTTCCCAAGGAACTTTACATCAGCTAAAAGTTAACCTCTTAAGTGATGTTGAGAAAACGAACCTCTTAGTGGAGAGTGGCTGCCAATACAAGTTTGGGAGCTTATTACTATTGCTGAAACACTTCAATGTGCTTTGAGTTTTGTCAAGCTGGACATATCAATGAGGCGATCGTCCACATGATCCCTCATACTGATACAGCTTACATGGATGATCAATCTCTTTAGAATGGGAATGGCGAAAAACACTTCATTTGTACAATTGCTAAAATACGGAGCAGAAAGTTGTACTAGATTTAGCAACTCTACTGGAAGATGTATATTTCGAGTCGTTTCTCTTCTAGGACTAGGAAAATAGAATCCTCCTATGAATATGCCTCAATTTTTTCATCATCCATATGTTATATCATTATATCTGTCCATACGAATAATTAGAGTTTGCAAATTCTGAAGCTCTGACATTGATGCAGGAAGTTTACCGCAACATCTGATTGAAAGGTATGTCAAATGAAATAAAATCCTCTGCGATCCATAATTGGATCAATCTACAAGTCTCAACCTGAAAATCCTCAGGTAGTCCTTGGCATTTTCTAGCTATTTCCTTTCCAATTTCTTCTAGCTCAAGAGGATGATCATGTTCGGGTCTAAACACCTTTTCACAAAGTAACTTCCAACTGTTATCTAAATTCAAGATGGTCATGTGATGAGGGCTATTAGAATCAGCGTACATCGCTACAGTGTCCCTAGTAGTCAATAAAATTCGACTCCAGATATTTGTCTTATTTCATCCCAAACATCCGTACTCCAAATATCATAAACAACAACAAGGTATCTTCCACCTTTTAGGTTCTTTTGCACCTGCAGGTCGACTAACTCACTGCTATCCTTCTTATCATAATCTTTTCCAATGAAAATATCTGTTTGTTTTGAAATGCAATATAAAGCATCTAATAATATATTTCTACTTCAATATTCTTGAGATATTGTAACCCAAACACGAAGATCAAAATGATACCTGATTGGCAGATGATCATGAGTTTTCCTAGCGAGTGTTGTTTTGCCAATACCACCCATTCCTGATATTGTGACTATGTTTTGATCCGATTGTCGTCCTCTCAGTCTTTCAACTATTATCTCAAAGTCAATCATCAAGTCCCCGCTCGTTAACATCTTCCAAATTTGGCAGCATTGGATTACTTCCGGATAATTCAACATTTTCATCATCATCATCATCAGCAATATCATTAATGCTTGTGATAAATTCAGAAACAGTCTCCGTCACTTCTTTCTTTGTTATATTGACTTTTACAACAACTGGTAGAAAATCGTTGTGTTGTATTGATTTTTTCATCAAGCTTGTGTCTTTCCTCCAAAGATTTGATTTTTTCAGGGTTAAGCATACTCTTATTGCTACTTCTTCAAGAACGTACTTTTCAAAAATATTCAGCAGTAGCACGAAGAAAATCGAGCATTTCAGCAGTTTGACCATGAAAGAGTTCTGGATTTCGTCGATCAAGTGTCTGAAGAAGAGAAATTACAGCACTATAAGCTGCCATAAGTCAATATATATGTCAAATATACTCTGTTTGAGTAGTTTAAAAAACCTCTCAACACTCAAAAAATTCTCTCCATCCATTTTCGTTTGATTAATTAATATACTTTTGTTCTTCTTATGGACAGTTTTTAACTTGAATTAAATAGCACCAAGTTGTTTATTTGATCTGTAGATTGGATCTAGTAAACAAGCATCTTTAGTTACCATGTTCTTTTTAGTCTGTCTCAAAAGAAAATATTACCTTACTATAATTAGAATAATTTAACTTTAAAATTTCTTTTTTATTTTAATGAAATGATTTATAACAACACAAATATCTAAGAATTGTTTTAAACCTCAAGTTTCAAAAGTTTTTTTTTTTCTTAAACACTGTGCCGAGTCAGCGGTGCCGGGACGACGGGAGTACTACATAATGATTCCATAGGGTGACAACAAAGAACTAATGTTCACATTTCAAGTGCTAAACAGGGAACTGAATGTGACATGAGAGAGTTTTAATCAACTATAAAATGATACAACAACAATTTCCATTCAGCAAGGAATTGGAAAAAGACTTTATTCCTGAAAGAAAGAATCAACTTCACAAGACAGGGCTAAGCCAGCGTACACACGACTCTTTCTAAACCCCACTTGTGGAATTACACAGGGACGTGTACCTAGTCAATTCGAGAGAATTGCACAAGTGAAACCATCGCTCACAAGCTTGATAATGGCATCTCGAAACCTATAATAATCCTCAATGGTGTTATAAACTTGATGGGAGATCCTAGCATAACCTGTTATCGGATTTACCTCTCCTTCCAATGGCGCCCTGTAATACATCGGAACCTCAACCTTGAACGAAACTCTCAAATGAGTCCTCAACTTCAAAGCATCTGAATTACCCGAAATCCCTAAACACGCAGGCATTCCCACCATTGCCATGCTCGAACACATTTCTGGTGGAGTCCCTAACTCCGTCCCCCACGCCTTCACCAACATCTCCGCCATTTCAACCACCATATCATGATTCCTTCTCCTTATCCCCTCAATTCCGCCTTCAAACCTGTTCACAAACAACTCAACTACATCTGGAATCACCAATTGTGCACTATAATCCCTCGTCCCAATCCAAGCACTCTCGATTGCCAATCCATTTCCATACTCAACCGATACAACTGGATGATGCAAATCTACCACTTTCTCTGATCTTTTACAGTACAAAAACGCGGCTGAAGGTGGAGTAAAAAACCATTTATGCAAATTACTCGTATAGAAATCAGCTCCAATGTCTACCACATCTATCTCGACATTGCCAATAGCATGAGCACCATCAACGAAAATGAAATCTACGCCTTCATCTCTACACATCTGAACAAGTTCTTTTACAGGTATAACAACACTAGGCATTGAAGTAATATGATCAATCACAGCTAATCTAATTTTCCCCCCATTCATTTTCCCCATTTTAAGAGCTTTATCAAATTCAGTAACAATTTCTTCATTCGAATTCAACGGGAAAGGTAAATGTACCTCAATTACATTTCCCCCAGCGCGTGCAACGTACGCCTGTACTGAACTTTTAACGGAGCCATAAGCGTAATGGAGCATAACGGCTGCGTCGCCGGGACGGAAATCGGAGGTGAAGAAAGACCAGGTTATGTATTGGAGAACGATTGCGGCGGCGGTGGTGGCGTTATCGACGATGGAGATTTCGTCGACGTCGGCGGCGTTGACTAAGTATTGGATTAAGGTACGGGATTTGAGCATCGAGGGTTTCAAGGCGTTGAAGTAGAAGTAATCGGGTTGTTGAAGGAATTGGAGCTGCCACTGTTGTTGGGCGGAGATTATGGATTTCGGGCATGACCCGAAACTGCCGTTGTTGATTCGGGCAATGGTGAGGTCGTGGTGTGAGAACTCCGCCGCGATTTCGGTTTCGGTGATGGGTTTTGCGGTGGTTGATGGGCCGTTTTCATGGCGGAAGTCACCGGAAGACATGGTGGAACTGAGAAGTTTGTTAGAAAGAAGAGGTAATAAACAAACTCTTTCGAGTACGATCAAAATTTCGAATATATCATAAACTATTAAATAAAACAAAAAAAAATAATTCATCAAAATCGAAGTGATCAACTGGAAGTATAATAATATTGTTAGACATTATCGTCATGAATTCGAAGGATAGAATATTAATAAGTTTGTATAGTAATAAATTATTTCATTTAAAAATGCTTGTATGACATTGAAACAGGCCATCATTAATGGAAGAAGTCAAAACTTAGGTATAATTGAAGTAAATAAATTTTTTATATTGAGTATAGTTAAAATAAAGCTGGAAACCACGAAATACCTTTTTTTTTTGTCTGAAAGAACCGGTAAACTTGATAGTTGATGTAGAAATATAATCAAACTCTTTTAATTAATGTTTTCTTGTATGATAATTCAAATCTTACTATCCTCAAAACTGTTCATGTTGATGTATTTATATTCATGTGATATGACTAGTTCCAGAATGGCAAAAGGTGACTTTACTCTTTAATATTATAATTTGGAGATAGTAAGTATGGCCTAGCGATTGATAAAATGAGTCGAGCATCATAAGGTTCAGATAGTTTCCTTGAATGATCAAAAGGGCGATTGTTCGAGAGATGCTCAGCCTGTCAAGAGCCAATCTCATCCATTTGCCAATATGGACGTTGTTATTGTTAATGCCGGACTTCTAATTGACTCATCATATGATAGCGAGGGGGAGAAGGAAGATACGATGTTGGAGGATGTGAATCAGGCACTGTTATCTCCAGTATTCAGATTAACAAACAAGAAATAATAAAAGATGAAAAGAAAAAACAAAAGAACTATCCGAGTCCACAGAACCCATTGTGTTTCCTTAAGAAATTTAATCCCCTCAAGTACCCGAGGTTGTAGATTAATTCCTCCCAAGATAAAACGGATTAACCATTAAAGAAGTAGTGGTAGCTCAAACTTCAATAATTTCAACGAACACAAAATGACAGCAACGAATCACACACACAGACACGATCGATCAATTTTGTTTTGAAAGAAATGTATGCAAGAGAAGGGAAGAATTCGATACAGAAAAATAAGAGAAAACCTCTTTATTTATAGCCAACAAAGGGTAAAAGTCACAACCCTTTTGGAAAAAAGGCAACCTTTTAGAAAGGTCACAACACTTTGAAAAAGGCACAACCTTTCAAACGGTCACAACCCTTTAGAAAGGACACAACCTTTCGTAAAGGTCACAACCCTTCATTTTCTATTCACACCTTTAAAACCCAACAATCCCCCACATGAATAGGGAATGACTATTGTTAAAACATATGCATGAAAAACTGTGTGATTTGTAATTAAGGATTGATTGCCTCTGGATAAGTGGGTTTCCCTTTGAACTTTCCATAGTGAACATATATCGGATATACTCGGTCAATCGGTAGATTTGATATCTTTGAACCGTCGAGCTTTGGTGTATACCTAGACAACATAAGTCACACAATCAACCCTTGAACTGTTTTTGGTTCTCATTGTTTTGTTCCTTTCAGCCATGAACACGTCTTGGTTTATAAGTGCGTAGTGAACTGGCATTACCGGATTCTCCTTGAAGCGGCTTACACTTCACACTTACATAGGTGATTTTTAAATGTGTTATCCCATAGATACACCATTTGATATACCCTGTATCAAACTTAGAAATCATTAAAAAGTCCTAATGCCTTTATCCTTGTTACTGAATATTGTCTTATCATGAGAATGGACCATAAATATATTTTGACAATATTGAACCGTCATTAATGACTTTGTTTGATCTCCTTGAACCTAGATCTTGGGATATCCAGTCTTCTAGGTAGAGTTACCGCCACAATGACTTGTTCTCGGCCATAGTCCCATTCCCTTTGATAATCTATCAACTCCCTCTCTAGTTAGGCCTTTTATAAGTGGATCCGACACATTATCCTTTGACTTTACATAGTCAATTATGATAATTCCACTAGAGAGTAGTTCTCTAACGATATTATGTCTACGTCATATATGACGAGACTTTCCGTTATACATCATGCTACATGCCCTTCCTATTGCAAATTAACTCTCACAATGTATGCATACTGGAGCTAAAAGGTTTGGGCCAAAAATCTTTCAAGAAATTTTGGAGTCATTCAACTTCTTTACTGGCCTTATCTAGAGTGATAAACTCAGATTTCATAGTAGAGCGAGCGATACATCTCTGCTTAAATATTTTCAAGAGACTGCTCCTCCACCAAGAGTAAATACATATCCACTCGTGGATTCTACTTCATTTGACCTGGTGATTCAATTTTCATCACTATATTCTTTCAATACTTTTGAATATTAGTTATAATGCAAAGCAATAGTTTTTTAAGTATGTTTTAAATATTCCAAAACTCTTTTCATTGTCATCCAATGAGTTTGATTGAGATTACTTGTGAACCGATTCAGTTTACTAATAACACATGTTATATCTGATCAGGTACACTTCATGATATATATATTACTTCTCAATACTCTAGCACAATCCAATTGTGAGTCACTTTCGCCTTCATTCTTTTGAAGTACAAATCTCACATTTATTGGAGTCTTGACAATATTGAAATCCAAATGATTGAACTTGTCAAGTACATTTTCAATCACATCAGTAACTTCAATGTCTTTCATATCGAAGTTACTTTCTAGCATATGCTTAGTAGCATTTATGTCAGAAATATCTCTTTTGATGATCAACATGTCATCAACATAAAAACAAACAATGACCTTGTGATTTGGAGTGTCTTTAATGTAAAACATTTATCACATTCTTTAATCTTGAATTCATTTGCCAACATAGTTTGGTCAAACTTCGCATGTCATTATTTGGGCGCTTGTTTTTAGTCCACAGAGTGACTTAACAAGTTTACAGACTTTCTTTTCTTTACTAGAACCACAAAGCCCTTGGGCTGTTCCATGTAAATTTCTTCCTCCAATTTTCCATTCAAAAAAAAAATATTTTCACATCCATTTTGACGAATTTGAAGGCCATATTTCACAACTAGCGCAATTAACATCTGAATTGATGTAATCCTAGTTAGTGCTATTATCTAGTCAAACAAGGCTTTCTTATTGTCTAAAGCTTATGACAACAAGTCTGTCTTTGTATTTGTCAATAGTTTCATCAACTTTCTTTTCCTATTTTTAGATCTACTTTGAACTCAAAAGTTTATTTCTTGGAGGAAGATCAACCAACTCTCAAGTATGATTGCTCAAGATTGAATCTATCTTACCACTGACAGTCTTTTCTCAAAGAGAATGAGTCCACAAATGACATAACTTTTAGAATATATGAGACTCATTTTCAATAAGAAATGTTATAAAATCAAACTCGTAGGAAGTAATTTGTCCATTCACATTTACTATGCCTCTGAATCTCTTTATTAAGTACATTCTCCTTTGGTTCTTTCCAAGGTCGTTTAGACCCTTCACTTGACTATCCGATAGTTTGGATTTATAAACCATAAATCAACATGCTTTACTATTTGTAGCATATCCAATGAACATACAATCCACAGTCTTAGGTCATATTTTGAACCTTTTGGGAATAGTTCCCTCATTTCCATTTCCCATATGGAATAAACTGTATTGGAAATTGTTAGATCACTATAATTCCAGAGTTATTGCCTGTATATACTTTAAGGGAGAACAAACAATTCTCTATCAGGATACAATAAAGCCTAAACAAACACAACTTTTTGTTGCTCCCTTTCTTAACAAACAAAAGTTTTTTTTTTAATTTGTTACTCCCTTTACTAACAAACAAAACTTTTTGTTTCTCTTTTTCTGAACAGACAAACTTTTTGTTGTTCTCTTTTGCTATAATGATAGCACCACCCAGAAATTTTATGGTAAACTTGAACTTATAAATAGGACATTTAACATTTCCTTCAAAGTTCGGTTTTTTCCTGTCAACAATTTCATTAGATTGAGGTGAGAATGTTCAGTAATTGGATGGATGATACCATTTTCCAAATATATTTCTACAAAAGAAGATTCATATTCTCCATATCTACCACTTCTAATCATGACAATTTTATTTTTTTAATCCAATTGATTTTCAACTTCAGTTTTATATTGCCTATATGTTTCTATTGCTTCATCATTACCATTCAGCAAATAAACATAACAATATCTAGTGCAAATGTCAATAAAATTTATGAAACACTTTTTCCCACCACGAGATGGTGTTGACTTCATATCACAAATGTCAGTGTAAATCAATTCTAAGGTATTAAAATTCCTTTTAACAACACATACTTGACATTTTGATTTATTGAACTAGAAGTTAGGCAAAACTTCCAAGTTGATAAGTTTTTTTTTCAAGGTTTTGTAATTGACATGTCCCAAGCATTTATGTTACAAACAATTTGATTCAAGCAAGTAAGAACAAACAAAAATACTAAATTTAAAAAGACCTTCTGTGAGGTAACATTTTCCCACAAATATTTTGTTCTTTACTTTTTATAACTTTCTCAAATACAGACATTGTTTTAGAGTCAACACCTTGCCATATGTTCTTTTCAGAAGGACCTTTCCATAACATTCAATTTGTTATAGAATTACCCATGATCATAGTCTCATCGGTCCAATAAGCGCAATATGACCCAAATGTTTGTTTTACAACACAAACATAACAAATTATTTTTCACCAATGTTCATGTCTATACAAAAAAATAAATTATTTTAATAGACATATCTTTTCATGAAAAATCACAATATTTAAAGTGAAACTTTTTCATCAAAGAATACAATTCTTTTCAATGAGTAATATAATTTTGTGGTTTTATACTAGTCATATCATGTACTAGTAAAGAGAGACTCACAAACCACAATATGAAATATACTTCAAGAATTTTGTGGGCCTAACACAGTACAAGATTGCCATTAAATTTCATATCTTGTACTTTCAAATTTAAATTAGATAGTAAGTCTAATTTTGTCTTTATCACAAATAAAGAACGCCCCACATTTTAAATATGTTCTCAAAAATATTTTTCAAGTATTTTAAATTATTTTTCACATATTTTTTTCCCATGCTTACACATTGGCAACACAAAGCCTTCTTTTGGAGATTTAATCCATATAAACACCCATTTCAGGCATAAAAACCACTAATTTTATGTCACTAGTATTTTTTTCCCTTTTTATCACAAATAGACAAACCACTTAGTATTTAGAATACTAACAATAAAGATTCAATCTTTATACAACTTGTTTCTAGTTTAACGATGAAGTTTTTATATTCTTCTAATCGTTAACCGAATGAACCTTGAATTTTGATGAAGTTTTAATATTCTTCGAATCAGTTTCACATTCAGATAGAGTTTTAAACCAAAAAGGTTTTAATCTCTAGAAACCTCAAATACAACACTGTTTCGAGCTAACGATGAAAATTTTATTTTTTTCAATCATTTAGCCTTAATATTCCTGACGAAGATTTTGTAATCTTCAAGTCAGAATATTTATTCAAACAGAGTATTTAATAAATTGGTGAAGTTTCTATATTCTTCAAATCAATGCACAATCTGATTTGTTCGTAAAGTTCTTATATTCTTCAAACCAAAGGAGTACAAAAAATCTCCAAAAGTAAAACACAATCAAATTTCACATGGAGTAGAAAACTACAAAAGTTTTTTTTTTCTCCTCTAAACAGAATACATATTAATAATAGTAAAGACATATTCTGAGATCATTACATAATGACTCAATCCTAACATTTATGAAATAAATTTCATAACTTATAAAGGATAGAAAAAGAAAATAATAATCAAGGGAAATAAAGATAGAACCTGATTTTAACTCTCATTGAATCATATTCTATCTATCAACAATAATTCCATGCAAGTCACTTTTCTTGCTAATTTTTTTTTTCCTTTTCTCAGTTTCCATCATATTTCTATTTTCCTCAAGAAGATATTTAATTTCAACAAGAAACTAAACTCATGTTCAAATATTGTTAGGAGACAACATTTGTTCATTTACTTCTTCTCATAGTTATATAAAACCAAGAATATAGAGGAAAAAATTTAAAGTGCTCATTTGAGCCTTAATGCACAAAATAACTTTTCTCATTGAAAAGAAAACTGAAGGGGTGCAATGATTGAATGCATTTGGGAAGAAAATAAAAGTAATCTTATTCATCCAAGGAAAACTTACTACAAAAAAATATACTCGAATATATTAAAGTAGTACTAATTCATCCAAATCTCTTTTATCATATGATAAAATAATTTTCTTTTTCTTCTTTTTATAAAGAACACAGAAAATAGAAGTAATTTTCTTACCACAGAAAATACCAACATTAAATTTCTTAAGCTTGTTATCTCCTGTATTCAGACTAACAAACAAGAAATAATTAAAGATAGAAAAGAAAAAACAAAAGAACTATCTAATTCCACAGAACCCACTGTGTTTCCTTAAGAAATTTAATCCCCTCAAGTACCCGAGGTTGTAGATTAATTCCTTTCCAAGATAAAACAGATTAACCATTAAAGAAGTAGTGGTACATCAAACTTCAATAATTTCAACGAACTCAAAATGACAGCAACGAATCACACACACAGATACGATCGATCGATTTTGTTTTGAAAGAAATGTATGCAAGAGAAGGGAAGAATTCGATACAGAAAAATGAGAGAAAGTCTCTCTATTTATAGCCAACAAAGGGTAAAGGTCACAACCCTTTTGGAAAGAAGACAACCTTTCAGAAATGCCACAACACTTTGGAAAAGGCACAACCTTTCAAACGGTCACAATCCTTTAGAAAGGACACAACCCTTCATTTCCTATTCACACCTTTAAAACCCAACAGGCACTTGGTCTTGATCTTTGGATCAACATTCACCATATCAAGGAGATGGTCTACCTCATTATTCAAAAGGCATTTCAATCAAACTTGCCAAGGATTCACGGGCTAGGCTATGTAGATTTTCTTTTAAGCAACCTGGAGAAGTTCCAAGGTTGTTATTCAGGTTCACTCGCTTATGTTATTAACCAACTTCAAATCATTCAAAAGGAACTTGAAAGCACATAACCTTTTCTTGAGAATGTTGTCGAACAACAACATAACAAGCACAACAAATTTCAACATTGGGCTATGCTACAGATTGGCAAAGCATATGAGGTGGAATATGTAGTTGATGCTTGCATCAGAAAAGAACTTCCTAGTGCCCTGATGATGAATGAAGAAATTGTGTGGGCTTTGAAGACGTGACGTTATGAATTCTTAGCTTGTTTGAGGGATTCAGATCAAAAGTTTTTCTTAAATGTGCTGATTTGATGTATCCGTTCAATTCCTTTGAGCTACGTTGACTCTTCGACATCAGCTCAGAATCTATAGAGAGAGAGCTTAGATAGTTATATAATTGCAGTTTTTCCTTCAATTTCGCCTCGTACCACCTATATGTGTTGATTCAGGTATTTGCAAAGCATACAATGAGTATGTGTGTTAGTTATATAAAATCACGAAATTCTAAAATAAAATGTGCATCGAAGAAAATAGCGTGAAATTTTGACAGACTTTTATGTTTAAAGTCCTACCTCAGTTCCCTCTATTCATCATTTCTGATGAAACTTAGTATTTTGAAGAAGCTTTTTTAATGGAAAGACTCCACCTGTATGACCTCGTTCATTGTCGGTCCCAAGCCTGGATAAAAAAGGAAGGTTGTCGAGAGTCAATTACAAACAACCTCTTTATCCTATATAGGTAGGGGTAACACTGTACATCACTACATTTTACCTTTCACAGGCCTCATTTGTGGAATTACACTCAATTTTTTGTTGTTTTTATTGGAAAAGGGGGGGGGGGGGGGGAATTAACTAGTCTATTGCACCTAAATGATGGTCTAATGAAACTATTTATTTATTTATTTTACTTTTGCACAAGTATTAGAGTTTTGACACATCTTATGGAAATTTAGCAAAATATATAGCACAAAAGAAGCTAAACTGAATCATGGTTGGTTTTAGGGGCATGTAAAATCCTATGTTAGGCGAACTCTCACACCATCTCCAACCCAACACCAAATTTTACATCAAATCTTATATTTGGTGTAAAATTTGGTGTTTTGAGCTTCAACCCACACCAAATTTGGTGTGTGAATAGTGCCACACGACATTTGGTGTAACACTATTCATCACACCAATTCACTTTTTGAATATTTTAATATTATTTCATTATACAAACTTTTAATTAAACATTATATAAATTGTATGTTTTAAGTAAATTTCTTGTATATTTAATTATTTTTTATGTAATATTTTTATAATATTAATTTTAGATATAAAATTTAGCTTTTTGATAAATTAATTTTTCTATATATGACTTTTCTTAATAATTAAATTTATGTTAATTCTACTATAAGTTATAATTGGATATAAACTACAATTAACCTTCACAAAAATTAAAAATGCAAAAATATAAATTTTTAAATAAATAATACAATGTACTTAAAAAACAACCGAAAATAATAAACATTCAACAAAGAATTATGTCGCAAAAATGTTGAACGTGCATTTGGAGATTTGCAATCTCGTTTTGCAATTATCGCATGACCGTCACGTTTTTGGAGAAAAGTAGTGCTATATGATATACTAACTTCATGTAGTATAATGCACAACATGACAATTGAGGATGAACGTGATCTTAATGCACCAATTCAAGATGCGTCGGAAGGTCCAACTCTGACCGTAGAAATGGCAATAGAGAAAATTATCAATTTCAATAATTTCTAACTCGATATAAAAAATAAAAGACAAAGAAGCTCATTTTGAACTACGTAATGCATTAATAGGACATTTATGGGAGTACCGTAGTAATCTTGAAAGTTGAATATTTATGTAGAATTTAAAATAATTTTTTCAATTATGTAATTTTTATTTAATTGTATTTCATTAATGATTTCACTTTTATTTGTATTATCCATTATTATGTATAATATTTGCTAGCAATTTATATTATTTAAAAAATTATGGTACAAAATAATTTTATATTAATCGATTATAAAAGGAAATAATATGAATTATATATGGTGAATGTTTTAGAAAGAATTTGTATTATGAAATAAGAAAATACAAATGAAATAAGAAATAATAATATAATAATGAAGAGAGAGAACTTTTTTTTTTAATGTAAAATTTGGTGCAGTAGGTTGGAGTTGATTACACCAAAAATAGTGTTGACATCAAATTTAGTGTAAAATTTGGTGTTTAGGTTGGAGATGCCCACAAAATATCTATTCTGTATGTTGAAAAAAGATGAAAATATATTGTAATTTGTATTGTAATTGTAATAAATAATAAAGTGATGGTGTGGGACCAAGTTTTACTATGACCAACTATCCACGGTTACCTTATCTATATTCCTTATCCACGTTGAAGATTCAAAAAAAGGGATTTCGATAGAATTTGACTGATTTATAAAATAAAATTAGATTAGATTAATTTAATATGTTAAAATTTAAATTTAAATATTTGAATATCATGAAAAGGTACGAAATCAGGATCTTGAAGACGGGCGGTAGTCCGTGCGGTCATCTTCAATCTAGCTTGTTAACATCCGAATTCAAGGAATAAATCCGAATCGAAATATATAAAATTTCTATATAGTTTAATGACTGTTTGGAGGGATCCAATCCTTTCACCCAAGCAAAGGGTCTGTCAAGATTCAAATACGTATTGTTATTGAGTCCATGTGTCTAGTAATTCTAACCGGATATAGAGCGCCCTCTTTCATCTTATTAACGGGCTTTGAACCACGGTTGGCTAGACGGAGTCACTAAGACAAAGCCAATAATGTATTGCATCAAATCTGACTGTACCACCATTTCGGAACCAAGTCAATAAACCATATCTAAATTTGTTTATATTTAGATAAAATCTAGATCTTTCATAATAAATATAAAAGCGAAGTTAGATATCCGACATAGTTACGATTCTTTTAGCCGGACATAGTCACGACTCTAGATTAGAGATAATAAAAAGTAAAAGAAAGAAAAGAATAGTACCTTGGAACAAGGGTCAACACCAGGGCCTGTACGAACTATACAATTTTATTCACAAAACTCCGATAAATATCCAGCGAACTCAAAATATAAAAGCCAAAGAAACAAAGAGAGCTTCACAAAAGAAAAGAGAGAGGGGGTTTCTAAATTTCATTGTACCATCAAAGATTCTTGGGAAGCTTAAATTATATTTCCCCCTTTTACAAGAATTTATCTAGAGATTTAGCCCCGTTATATGATAGTTTAAAAAAGGGTAATAAAATACTTTGGACTGATAGTCATACTAATTTAGTAAAGAAAATTAAATTAAGAGTTCAGTCGTTGCTTTGTTTAACTCTTGCTAACCCTACATGACAAAAAATTAGTGAGACAGATGCGTCCAACATCGGTTATAGAGGAATTTTGAAACAAATCAATCCCCCTGAAAAAATAAAATGTTTGATCAAATTTCATTCAAAAAAATGGAGCGATGCTCAGAAAAAATATGCTAGGTGGCTCATGAAATGTTAACCATTGTTAAATGCCTACTAAAATTTCAGGATGATTTATACAATCAAATTTTTTTTATAAAAACTAATGCACAATCAGTAAAATATATGTTTGATAAATATTTGAAACATGATGCATCAAAATTAATATTAGCTAGGTGGCAGGCCCAGTTAACTCATTTTAATGTGATTATTATATCCTTTCCTTTCCGATAAAGTTTTGATTACTAACATAAAAGTTGTACCTCTTAATAGAAACGTACTTGAAATAATTATATGGAAAATGGTAGATGCCATGATGAGAGACATAATTTTAGAAATCTGTTTTTGTGAAGAACTCATTGATTTTTATAATGATTATTATGAGGTCGAATAAAACTAAATGTTTTGTTTGTAGGATGGATCCTCCTTGGGTGACCAAGATCAGAGGACAAGGCGGTTATACTAGAGGAAGAGGAAGATCAACCTCAGTCTCATCAGGATCGTCATACGGATCCTCGTCATCTAATCCTCCAATTATACAAAGAAGAGGAATGAGTTTGGTGAATTTAAAAAGTTTCCAAAAATCGTTGTAATTGAGTCATGTCTGCAATAACATCAGGAAATTTAGAAGCAAAGTCAATTGATCATTTAATAGGAGTAATCTTTCCTTGACAAATAAATTATCCTAGAAATCTTATATTAGTTGGAAATAAAGTCATCTTTGGTTTAGAAATTACCAAACCGTTTTGTATAACAATTTTTTTGAAAATATCTATATGCTTATTATGCATTTCAAAAGTCTTTGAATATACTAAAATATCATCAATATATACGATGATAAAATTCAAATATGGGTTAAAAATATCATTCATAATTTTTTGAAATTCAGAAGGTGCATTTTTCAATCCAAATGGCATAACATTCCACTTATATTGTCTAAATGGGACGTTAAAAACAGTTCTATAAGAATGCTCTCTAAATATCTGAGTCTGCCAATAACCTAATTTTAAATCAAATTTAGAAAAGATATTAGCATCATATAATCTTGATAGTAAATCTCTTTTATTTAGAATACGATATCTAATCCATTTTAAATATTTATTCAAAGGTTTATAATTTATTACTAACTTGGGAACACCTCGTTCCCTTTCAGCTGCATTGTTAACATCAAATGTAGTACAAGACCAAGGCGATTTCGAAGGTTTTATTAAACCCTTTTGTTACAAACTATCAATTTCCCCTTTGCAGAATTCTACTAATTCGGCGTTCATCTGGCAGGGCGAGACTTGGTAGGAATATTATCCTCAGAGAAATTTTCTTCATATGAAAGAGTAAAAATATGCTTTTTTCGATTTCAAAACGCACTAGGATGATCAACACAAATATTAATGGCCATTTGTTCAGAAATTAATTTAATTTTTTCCTGTACTTTAGTACTTTTCAAAGTATCAAATATGTTCATACTAAACAATTCAAGTTGTAAAAAATCAACATGCTTTTGTTTCATATCAATTAAAGCATTAATATCACGAGAAATTGGTTCAGTGATAAAAGTATAGCTTATATTCTAATTATTATACGTGGCCGAAAAATCTTTAGCATTTATGCTAGTAAATGGGTAAATAGCATTTATAAAAGGTGTTCTAAGTATAATCGGAGGGTATAACTGATTTTTAACCAAGAAAAAGAAATGCAGAATGCAAACTTTATTTTGGCAAATACAAGTATTAGGGAAATTATACTTTATATCTAAAGCATGTCCTGATGCAGATTTAACCATATGAGTTGTCTTTTCAAAATATTTGGGAGGTACAAGACCTTCCTGAATGTAACTCACATCAGCTCCACTATCAATCATGGCAACATTAGTTATAGATAAATTATTATCAATCAATATAGTACATTTAACATACCATTTATGAGCAGTTACAATTTGCATCATTCCTAGGAACATACCTTGTCTAGGAACAAGATTAATAGGTTTTGCAAGAGTATTTTCTTCAGCAATATTTTTTCATTTGCTATTAGCAGTTTTTATCTGAGTAATACGGTGATCACAAATCATTTGATTTTGCTTGAGAGATTTAATCTCATTTTTCGAATTTTCAATTTCTCCTTTTAAATCATCAAAAGAGAAATTTCTTGTAGAAATAGTTTGTTTATTAAGTCGGTTATGAACTTCAGATAAAGAATATGGAGCAGAATATTCATATTCAAAATCAGTTCTTTTTTCTGAGTTTTTTTGAAGAACTAGCTTATTATTAACTCTTAACTGAATATTTTTTTCACAAAGATTATTATCAGTAACTTCTTTTAAAAGTTCTATCACATTATTAGAAGTAATAGTGTTAAGATTTAAATCTTCAAATTGAGATTGCAATTTATAAAATTCATCATTTTCAGAGAAACAAATATCACCTTGATCAAATTTGCAAGTATCACAAGCATTATTATTAACATGCTGATTATTATCATATAATTCAGGCAAATCAATATTTTCTTAAGAACTTGATCTGGACTTAGACTCATAATCGGACTCCGAACCTGAAGTGTAAAGGAAACTATAAACCTTATCATGAATTTCTTCATCAAGTCCGAAAGATTTTAGCTTTTCAAGCTTACAATTAGGTGCAATATGTCCAAAATTGCCACACCTATAACATTTAATCTTGACGAGTTCTTTCTTAGACCTATTTTTGATAAATCTATTAGACTTACGATAAGCTTTTTGCTCGTTCTGCTCTTCTTTGGATCTACGTCTATGCCTAGACCTTCGTTTGTTATAATATTCATCGGGATTAGAACCTCTAGAATCTCTATGTTTGGTTGTCTTCTTGCTATTAGCTGAAGTATCAGGTAAATCAAACTGAGTACAAAAATATCCTAGCTGGGATCTTTCCTTGAGCTTAACTATCTTAAGCTGTCTAGATAATTTTAATTAGTTGCACAAGTTTATCCCTTCTTGAGTGCAAACTCCTATCAACCGACCATAGGTATAATTATCATAAGGAATATCTCCATGCTCATTTCTAAGGATTTTTTTTAACCCTTAGTGCAAATAATGAGGGAAGACCATCTGTGAACTTAGCTTTCCAATGCCCATACTTATTTTCTGGTAGTTCTATCACCTTACTCATATAATTATCTTTATACCACCTAAATTCTCTCAAGTTTCTACATTGTAGACCGTTTAACAGGGTACGAACTGATTGGTAAATCTATCATTAAAATGTTCTAAAATGGTTAGAACTAAGGTATAGACCGCGTCTTCTTTATTAGCGACAAGAGTCATACCTAGGTTATCAACACCTTCACTACTAGAGGTAACATTAATCACCGCAACCTTTTGTTCGAAGGCCATATAATTATTCCACCAACCTCGAAGTTGGCTAGTAAAACCTACAATAATCATTTTGCAAATATTTCTATCTGTGTTTTTAACATTTTTACAGATAGTTGCATGCATAAACATTCTACGCACAAGAATAGTAAGCTGTCTATCAATTAAGCCATCAAGATTCCATTCATAAATTTCAGAACCGTTATAAGAGGTATTAGTCTGATTCCAGTCTCGTTCCTCTTCAAGCACATCTTGAAGAGTTGGCCTGGGATAGTAATAAGTTTGCATGCTCGGTTTATAAGCAAACTTAGGATTACCGCTATTCTTTTTGGGATAACCCTTCAGTTTATTAAACTCTAAGTCAACATGATTTTTAAAATCAAAAGTATTTTCCAATTCATCATCAAAACTTTCAGACAGATCCATAGGACTTGCGTTAAATTCAGAAATTTTTTTATCAAGAAGTTCTTACAAGTCATAAGTTGTTTTAAACTTAAATTCCGAAATCTCAGGAGAGAGAACCAGTATGTTCACCAAAAATTTTAAAATAAAGTCCTAAATAATTATTTTGAGAAATCAAATTATTAATTTCGTTGATGCTGACTGCCGCAACATCTTCTTCAATAAATTTTTGAAATGCAGTAAAAGTAATACCCGTATTATTAGGTAAAACAAAGGATGACTGATGTGGATAAACATCCTTAATAATATTACCATTTCCATCTTTATAAGATCGTTCAAGAACGTTGATAAACAAAGGTAAATAAGTGGTTATAAACTATGGCACAAAATACATAATTTGATTATGCAAAACACAAATTTCATAAAATTCTTGAGAAATATTATTCAAATCATAGGCACTATAAGTGTCAAAACACCAAGTTTTAAACTGATTTCATTTATCACTTAAAAATTCATTCTGAATGTATTTTCTTGCCAGGGAACCTGGGATAGAATCTATTTAATGTGCATTCATCATTAAGTATTATTAATATCAAAATCTATTTCGGACTGTGAAGGAATATCCTTATCAGAAATATCAGAAGCAACATCATTTGCTTGAACAATATTAAGATGAGGATTAATTTTAATTTTATTAACAAATCTATCATTTTGATCCACATATATAACAGAAGATAAAGTATGTAACGAAGCAGCACGATTTCGAGCTGGACCATTTATAGGACCAATAGGGGAAATATAATGCATAGCAGACAATCTTCTAGCAGAAGAAAATGAATGTCTATTAAACGGAATATCATTAAACTGCATACAGGTCCTACCATCAGAATTTTGAGTAATATGAGAATATTCAGAATTAGTGACTGCATCCGCCATCTGATTTATAGGAATTACTGATTCCCAAGTCTAAGTAGTCATAAAATTAATTTATTCTCATTTTATAGGTCGTCTAATAGTGGCCTTAGATCTAGCAAAATTAGTTTCTACTAAAATTATTTCGGCAGATGTATCATATAACTTACATTTGGGATTTAACGTAGAAAACAATTTGAAATAGATTCTATAAGACAGACAAATTAATTCAGAACCAGGTGCATAATTATAACCATGCGTTTTAACATTCAAAGTAGGCATCAAGAATATTAGCATCAGTTAAAGATAACTGTAAATTTGACTAAGTATTAAAATAAATTGGACCATATGCCATAGTAGATTCAATCGAACCCATTAAAGATTGTCTAAAATTCAAATTTCTAGCATCACGTAAAACAACTAAAAATGTCTTTGGTAACCCTTCAAGAGTTAAAGGCTTAAAAGGAATTTGTATCATGTCAATATGCAAGAAATTATAATATAATTTATACAAGTCAATATCTCATTTATTTAACAAACGAATAGTCTGTTCTGACGAATTTAACGCCAAAGATTGTTCAGTAGTTTTAATCAATTGTTTACTAGAGATTTTATCAAACCAACTATAATCATAAATGGTTTTTATATTAATTTTTGAAATTGTCCATTTATTTAACAAATCAAGGTTTTGAGGTATATCTACCTCTTTCAATCTAGTACCTTTGGTACTACTATCTCCAAGATCCACGAAGACAAAAGATCATATCTATGTCGTATACTTCACATCAATTTCACATGTACCATGAATGTTTCTTAGTCCGCGATGTCATCTTCAATCTAGCTTGTTAACATCCGAATTCAAGGAAGTTCATCTACAGTTAATATACTGTGTTTCTACTGTTGTTAGTGCTTATCACTATTCTTGATAATCTTTATACTTTATCTTTAGTCTTCAGTTGTCGGAGGAAATCTTCCGTCTCTATCAGCACATCTTTCGCCACTGGATTTTCTTACTCAAATGGTTGAGCTTCCTGAATATCATCCCGAATATCATCACTTGTTTCACTCCTAATAGAAGTGTCAAATTTTGTATTATTCGTGATATTAAGGAGTAGACTTTTATTAACGTCTTCTAAATACTTATTAATCATTAATTTAATATGTTAAAATTTAAATTTAAATATTTGAATATCATGAAAAGGTATAATAAATTATATTTTTTTCTCATTTTAATATGATAAAAAAATACATTATATAATATCTATCAAAATTTATGTCTCACCTAGATTAAGAAAATCAAAGAGAAAGAAACCTTGTTGAATTTAACAATTTCACAGCAGTTTTTGGTTAGTCTATCGCCTTCAATGAACTATCAAATTCTTCAATCTCTGCAACATGTTGAAGATGAATGGGGTTTAGATATGCCGGAGAGTTTAGAGGATGTAATCAAGTTCCTTAAAAGAGAGTTTACCTTCCTTGATTTTTTTCTCAACTTACAGAGTTTCATAGATTTATCGTACATGCTTGAAATCGTACACAACGTTCAAGCTCTGTTTCATGATGCTGCCATCGACTTTGGAAGGAGCAGTGAGATCGATCAAGTTGTTCGTGTTGCCAATAAATTAAAAGTCAAAATGCAGATGACTAAGTTGGAAATCAGATCTGAATACTTACTTCCAAAAGTCAACAAGGATGGTAACTTTGTTGGTAGCCCAGAATTTGTAATCGATCTCATTGATACGGTTGTAATGAATCTGGGTGATTTATTGAAGGTTTATTGTTCTAGTTCACTACTTTTTGTTCGTGGACCTAACAAAGAGATCCGCAATGTTTTCAAGGAGTTGAAGTTATTGAGAAATTTTGTATGCTTTGTTACGGAGAGATCCATAGAGCTAGAAGGCCAACATATTGATTTCTTCATTCATGTTTTAGAGGTGGTCAGCCATGCTGCAATGATTGCCTGGTTGTATCTCCCAAGCAATGGCAACGAAAATCAGGAAACGAATGGTTTGCTTTCTGATCATCTGCAGATGAAGATGAAGCCCATTGACCCAAGCATCCGCAAGATCTATATTGATGTGCTGCAAGATCTACGATTTGAATGGCGTCCGATTATTCCAATTAATCATGCAGCTGATTGTGTAGCTGGCTTTGTGCAGGCTCTCCAACACAACTTGAAGGCACTATCGGTTAGTAATCCCAATACTCATCAAATAGCAGACCTTCAGGAGATGCTCAACCTCCTAATTGCCAAGTTGTCCATACAAGATCTAGAATTTCACCTTAAAGATATCGACACTCTGATGATTGATTGCGGAATACTCGTTTACTCGTTGTGTGAAAATGTGGTGTTAGGGAGAGCGACTATTAATTTACCAGTTATCATTGAGCAAATCAAGATATCGATCTACCACATCATCCAGAAGGAATTCCAATCTAATTTGCCAAGGATTCATGGACTAGGCTATGTTGATTTCGTCTTAAGGAATTTGACGGAGTTCCAACACCGTTATCCAGATTCACTTGCTTTTATGAAGATTCAACTTCAAAAAATTCAAAAAGAACTGAAGAGCGGGCTACCTTTTCTGAGGTTTGTTGCAGAACAACGATACAATATTCACGACAAACTTCAGAATAGTGTGGCTCTACTGATTGGCAAAGCATATGAGGTAGAATATATCGTTGATGCTTGTGTGAGCAAAAGAGTTCCGGACTGGTGTCTCATGATTTGGGTCTTGGACATTAGCGCAGAGGTTGCAGAGATGCAACAAAAGAAAATGTTTGAGGGTGACTTAGTGTCACCTTACACCATTGCTACTGACACTTCCTTTAAGTTGTCGGAATTGGAAAAAATGCCAGGGATCAAAGAAGAAATTATAGGTTTTGAAGATGAGATCGAAACATTGATAGATCGACTATTAGAAGGATCCGGAAAGCTGGACATCATCTCCATTGTTGGTATGCCTGGAGCAGGAAAGACGACTTTGGCCAACAAACTCTATTCTTGTGATTCAGTTGTCTCTCACTTTCATATTCGTGCATATTGTCATGTGTCTCCGGTATATTCGCAGAGGGGCCTATTACTGTCTCTTTTGGCAATGCTACAGGTTTCTATTGATGGAACCTCTCTTCTTAGTAAAGGGACTGATGAATTAAAAGATACCCTTTTCAGAATTTTACATTTCAAGAGATATCTTATCCTCCTTGATGATGTATGGGATCGCAGGGTGTGGGATGATTTAAGATATTGCTTCCGTTATAGCAATACTAGAAGTAGAATTCTTCTTACAACGAGAAATCATCATGTTGCCGACTATGTTGATACAGTTGGTGAACCTCATCATGTTCGCTTGTTGACCTATGAAGAAAGTTGGGAGCTACTAAAAATAAAAGTGTTTGGCAATGAAAATTGCTCTCCTCTCCTAGAAAAAGTTGGGCAAGAAATAGCAAGAAAGTGTGGAGGTCTGCCTCTGTCAATTGTTTTGGTGGCTGGTATTCTGTCAAAGATGGAGAAGACCGAAGAATGTTGGAGTCAAGTGGCTAAGGATTTAGGTTCCTACATTGCCAGTGACGCAAAGTCTATTATTGAACCAAGTTATCAGCATTTGCCCTATCATCTAAAGTCTTGCTTTCTATATTTTGGAACATTTTTAGAGGATGAGGAAATCAATGTTTCAAAGTTAACATGGTTATGGATTGGAGAAGGCTTTGTTAATGATCTTGAAGATGAGAGTTTGCAGGACATAGCGGAAGGTTACTTGGATAATCTTATAGAAAGAAATCTAGTGATGAATGCTAAGAGGAGTTCTGATGGTAAGGTCAAAGCATGCCGTGTTCACAATGTAGTGCTTGATTTCTGCAAGAAAAAAGCAGAGGAAGAGCACTTTCTATCATGGTAAGAAATTAATTAATTGTGCTTTATTTGTTCAATCAATCAAGTATTCAGGTTGTATTTGAAAATGAATTTATGAAATATTATACTAATTGAAACATACACAACAACAGGGACCAAAACGACAAATCTTTGTCAGCTACATCCTCTCAGAAGAAGCTCGCTCAACGTCGTGTAGTCTTCATTGAAGAGGAGAATCTTGTAGAATGGAGTTCGTCTCGCCGTCTTGTTGACTCTGTACTTTTCAGAAGAATAGATGTTTCTAGTCGCCTAGTCTCACAAATTTTTTACAACTTCAAGTTTCTCAAAGTGTTGAATTTGGAGTCCACTGTTATCAATTCTTTCCCAACGGTGCTAGTTTACCTGAGGTATTTTTCTGCACAAACTGATAAGGATTCAATTACATCGCTCATAGCCAATCTTTGGAACCTTGAAACATTGATACTCAAGCCAACAAAAGGAAAGTTGAAACTACCCGTTACAATTTGGAAGATGGTTAGATTGAGACATTTGTGCATGGATAGCGCTTATTTCAATTTAAATGGTGCAGTAGGATTACTTGAGAAGTTGGAAGTTCTTTCCACTCCGTGTTTTTCATGTGCAAGGGATGTGGAACTGCTATCGGAAAAAACACCATATCTTCGGGAACTGAGATACTCATTAGTGGATTTTAGACGTGAATTATTCCCTAGATTGGATTTCCTAAGAGGACTTGAGACGCTTGAGATTCATTTAGCGGCAAATTCAATGGTAGATGGTCCATACAACTTCCCACCAAGACTTAGAAATTTGACACTATCCAATTTTTTCCTAGGCAGTTGTCTTGAATCCAGCATTTCAATGCTTCGCTATCTTCGCGTACTGAAACTGGTATCAATTTTCTTTGACAATGACGAGTGGGAAGTGAGAGATGGCGAGTTCTTTAGACTCAGGGTCTTGAAGCTAGTAAAATGTGAATTTTTTGATGAATGGAAAGCTTCAGATTATGCCTTTCCTATGCTTGAGCATTTAGTTTTGCGTGAATGCCCATATCTTAAGGAGATCCCTTTTTGTTTGGGAAACGAGTTGCTATCCATCAAGGTGAAGTCGTGCAGCGAATCTGTTGAGCGGTCAGCCACAGCTATCAAACAGCACCAGCAGAGGAAGAAGAACAGAGAAGGGTTATCAGGTACGCTACTGAGAAAATGCAATTACATGTCACTCTCATTTACTCACCTTTAATTGTATTTTTGTTTATTAAAAAAAAAGTAATTTCCTTAAAATTCCTAAAATTTCTTTTGTTTGGAGCTGTATAATTCCTATTTTGGGTCAAATATCTTGAAATAGTAGTAGATAAAAAAAACTACGCATAGATTTTGGGAATAAGAGACAAGTATCACTCTGAACTATCTCCAAAAATCTAGTGATACACCTAATTTTAATTAACTTCTTATTACACCTAAACTCATTTATTCTGTATTTTTGTGCTTCGTGGAGTCAAAAATCCAATTCAATTAGTTATGTTGATTCATTGTTTTTTTTTCTTCTATTGATTTTGTTTATGAAAAATCACATAATTATTTTTTTAAGATCCTAATTTACAATACATAAATCTACTATTAATTAATGAGAAAATTACACGACTAAGTAAATATATATTACTTAATTATTTAACATAGTTATATAGTCTGAATAATTTACTACTCGTCACCAACTATTAATCGTATTTGCATGGGCCACGTTCATTTTTGTATAATTCTATTTCCACATTATACACGAGAATCACTCCAGGTATACTAACGCATCATAAAAATTAGACGATTGTTCATCTTTTTCTTTGGGTCTAATTCAAGATTTTCAAAAAATTGCAGGATCTCTTGCTAAGTCTCAAGTTAATCAACAAATAATTAGATCAACGCCCAAGAGGGGCGGATACCTGATTCCATAAATAAAGGGTAAAGCATAAGGTAAAAAAAATTGTATCTACAAGCAATATATCAAAATCATCCGAAGAAGAACATATCTAATCTGATTCATTGGACCAACAAGATGGAGAAGAAATTAAGGTAAATTGTATAAATTAATTCGTATATTTTGTTGAAGTTGTTCTTGTTATTTTTGTATAGCAGTACAATTGTTTTTTATTTACACCCAGGTTTTTCAGATTTTTAGTTGTAAATAGCTTCTTGTGTATTTATCAATTAATTTTCTTGTTTAGATGTTTTACGATTTGTTGAGATATTTCGTTTGTATAAATTATGAAAAAAAAATTATTTGTATAATTTTTGAAATTGTATATAGTTACTATGTTCGTATATTTGACCAGTCACTATTTTTTGTATATTATCAACAAGTATATGTTCCAACTATTATTTGTATAATTTCAGCATTATTGAGGTGTTTGTTTAATTTATTTTGTTATATTTTTTGTGAAATGTATTTCTATCAATACATTTCATATTATGTTGTATACAATTCTATGGATTTAGTGTATTAATGTTTATTGCGGTTTTTTTTAGACCTTATTTGTATATTTTCAACAATTATATACAATTTATTTTTTTTGTATTTGTATATTATCAACAAGTATACGCTTCAACTATATATATATATTCATTTTTTGACATGGTTATTTAGGAAGTTAAATTTATCTTTCTTTATTGGGATAAGACATAAGTATTTTCTAGATTATTATCGAAATTTCAGAAACACACCTAAACTTAATTAGGGTCCTATTACCCTCTCAAACTCATTTTTTCGTATTTTTGTGCACTTTTTGTGCCGACGTAACACCTTCAACAACTTGAGTTGGCTCTGTGTGTAAATAATATATTTTTTTAAAAAAATATTCTTATTTTTTTTGTCTTGTATTTAATTTAGGGAAAAGGACAAATATACCTTCGGATTATTAGAAATGGTATGCGTATATCCTTTGTTATACTTTTGGTACATTAGTGTACTTATCGTCCAAATTTTAGAGTCTATATACCCTTTATAATAACGGTGGTACACGTGTCTTAATCCTATTCATTGACCCAAAATTTATTGAATTTCTACCAAAAATTAAAAGACCCATCCGGATTAATTAAAAAAAAAAAAAACTCACCCAAATACAATAATATCCACATCCAAAAAATATAACTCAAAACCCTAGTTTCTTCTCCATCTTCTCCGAAGATAAACTTACAATTAAGAAATACTAAAAGCACCGTCCAATCGGTTCCACAAAATCTAAATAACTCAATTTCCAGCACAAATCGCTCCACCAACCCAACTTCTTCTGTACTCAAACTTTGCTTCTCTCTTTATAAAACTGCTCTGACAAACTTTTTTTTTTGTCAATCTGATCAGTTTGCTTTAGACAAGTAAATTACTTCATCCATATTTCCTGAGAACTGTATATTGTTTTGAAATAAAAAATTTAGGTTCTCACTTGACAATTGAGCTTCTCTTTTCCTCAAAACTCTAAATCAAGTTTACTAGTCATGATGGAGGCGCAAATGAGCTTTGATTTTAGGATGCTATCATGATTTTTCATCTATATGAGATTATAATTCCATAAAGACATAAGTTGTATGTAAATAGGCTCCTACTTAACATATCCAAGATAGAACTTATGTTTAAGAGTTTTAAATAAAATACTAGGTACAAAATACATCAAGTTAAACTGATTCTTTATTGGATCGCAAACATCATAGAAGAAGGAGAAGAAACTAGGTTTGGGGAGTGAATTGATTTGGGGATTTTGAGTTCTATTTTTGGGGTGGGTATTATGTATTTGGGTGGGCTTTTAAAATTAAGTTGGGTGGGGCTTTAAAGTTTAAACAAAAATTAATAAATATTGGATAGGATTAAGACATGTGTATTGTTGTTAGTATAAAAGGCATATACGCTTTAAAATTTGGACGATAAGGACACTGATGTACTAAAAGTATAACGAAGGGTATATACATACCATTTACGATAGTTCGGGGATATATTTATCTTTTTTCCCTTTAAATTATGAAAAAAACGTCAAAAATATCCTTGGACTACCTGAAAAGGTTTAAATGTACCCTTCATTCACTTATTTGGTTAAGGTCAAGCCCATCAGTAGCCTTCTAAAGTTGGCACAAAATTTCATTTAGACACCTCAACTAACTAATATTCATTTTAAACACCTCATGTAGGATTTCATTGTGGCATTTTGATACTTTTCAGTGACATGACTTGGTAAGTGTAATGCACTCAAAATCAGTGCGTGAAGGGGCTCTTTGTCAGGCCAAAAAAATAATACTCCGTCTGTTTAAAAAAGAATGGTCTAGTTTAACTTGTCACAGAGTTTAAGAAAATAAAGAAGACTTTGAATCTTGTGGTCCTAAATTAAAGTTATGTCAAATGTACAAATTGACTTTAATCTTGTGATCTTAAACATGCCACGTGGAAAGTTGAAATTAAAATGTTACTAAAAAAAAGAAAGGGGTCATTTTTTTAAAACTGACTAAAAAAAAAAAAAAGGTCATTCTTTTTTAAACGAAGAAAGTATTTAAAATGTAAAAACTATTCTTCTTCCTCATTCTTTCCTCCACCACACACCATCCATTCACCACCGCTGCCACCACAACTATTGATACAATCGAATTAATTTTTTAATTTTTTCAGATCCGAAAATCACTAGAACCATCGTCAGCTTCTCATTCTTATTCTTTAGATCCAACAATTACAACTTTTATTGCAATCTCTCAAGTTCAGTGCTTTACACAATTGTACATCTATCACACCCATCAAGTTCATATATGCAGATATTCATTTTAAACGGGAGGGACACAAATAATACATAGCATTCGTATCTGTGCTTTTATAGTTTATTCCTTTTGGAGGCATTGTAATAGTAGATACACAATTAAAAAGCATGAAATTGATAACATACAAATTAAATCTACAACAAAAAAAATGAAAATCTGAATTTAATAAAAACCTCAAAAAGAAAAAAAGCAAAAGAAGAAATTGGAGGTAAAGAAGAGGCGCTGGAAAAGTTTGGAAGAATGAGGAAGAAGGGGTGGGATAGTTTGGTGGGGTTTTAGAAAATAAATGTTTTTATTTATTTTTTTTGGCTGAAATTAATTTTTCCTTATAATTTATTTTTAAAGTATTATTTTATACTTAAATATCACGTGTCTTTCCTTAATTAGTCATTATATTCATTATTCGCGAGTGTGTTACACACACAGTGTAATTTTAGCTGATTGTCAAAAAAGTGTCAAAATAACACAACGAAATTCTACATGAGGTGTTTAAAATTAATATCGTCCAATTAAAATAACTAAGTAAAACTCCATGCCACCTTTAGAAGGTCACCAAAGAATTTGACCTTTGATTAAAAATACCCTTCAATCCATTTTTTATGGTCTACTATTACCTTTAAAACTAACATATTTTTTTTAAAAAAATTAATACTATTATTTAATAGTGGCGTTAAATCCCTCAACCCTTCATATTTTTTCCGGCCAGCCCGATCCATATCCCATCCCCATGACCCAAATCCAATTAAACCTAATAATGAATGTAGTCCCTTTCTCTCCCTTAAACACATGGAAAGTACTACTGCTGTGGTTATGGGAGAAACTATTGAGTATACAGATGAAGTAGTCGTAGTAGTGTCGGTTTGGCTGTGAAACAGACCGCATAAACATGGACCCATCATACTCCCACTACAACAATGCATCCATTTTTCCTATTAGCTCAGACAAAATTCAATGACCGGCGATGCTCATTCTCATGAGCCCCAACATAAACCGCCAATGAACCAGAAGTCGTACGGTGACAGTTGCAGCAGGGCTCAAATCGGTTTACGCCTGTTCATTGGAATTGGAGGAAGAACAAGAAAGAATGGAACAAGGACGAAGGCAGTTGTCATTCCCTCGCTTGACGACTTGATTGAGGCGGATGATTTTAGTAATCATGTGAACCTTTTTTTATAGAGCAAGAAGAAGCCATTGTTGATGCTCTAATCCAAGCTTTTTATTGGGATGTGTGCACAAGTTGGCGAGAGAAAGAGAAGAGAGGGGTTTGTTGTTATTTGGTATTATGGGTCGGATTTGAGCAAGGGTTAAAAATAAATAATTGGGTAATTTGATTTGAAATCTGATTAATTTTGAAATTTTCGTCTAAGTAGGGGGTACGGATGATAAGTTTCTTAATAGTAAAGGTGTGAATAACTTCATTTTAATTATAAAGGTAAAATCAACTAATAAAGTAGTATTTTTGACCCTTTTACCTTTTTTTTTTTTTTTTTTGCCTTGTATCTTATCTTCTTCTTTTTTACCTTTCTTCATTATTTTTTCTCCTTTACTTTTGTATTGATTTTATTTACTCTTTTTTATTTTCTTTTTTCTTTTTGGTTTGATTTCAAATTTAATTTCAAATGTATTGTATTTAAAATAAGTTAATCTCGAACGAATATCAAAATAAGTGAAGAAAATTAAATATATTGTATTTTTAATGTTTTAATTTTTTATGTATTATTTTATTTTGTTTATTTATGAAAGAAAATTTTCAACTCAACTTTGTGTTAATTCTTATGGTTTTAATTCATCTCCAAATCTTTTTTCACTTTAAAGAATTGACCTTAACACCTATGCATAATGAAGAAACACCCGGTACAACCTATACACATAAAAAACGGTTGAGATCTTAGCTTAGAAATTTCCAAAATGGTTACATAAATATCTCCTATGATACATTTTCTAACCTCGAACACTGGATTCTGTGTTGTTGCCCATTACGAGATCCTTCTTTTTTCACGAAAATTCTTGTAATTGCTCAAATAGAAAATTTAAAGCTTGATTGTAATTATGAAAGAACCTTAAAATGGTTATATAAGGTGGAATATTAATGATTTTTGACTGTCTAAATATTAGGACTTTATAATTCAAAGAAGAAATATTTACGTAAATATTTTAGTTGATTTAAAACTCTTAAAATTAGAAAAATAATTATAAAAATTAAATAATGCTTATGTTTGATCTAACTTAGAAGCATAGCCAATTACATAACATTATCCTTGAGTTGGTTAATGTTTATGTTTAGGATTAATATTATAAATTCAATACAATATTCAGCAGAAAGTTTCCTTTTCACGCACACATATAAGGATGTTCAAACCCAAAGAAATTAGAGGACTTTGAAGAGGAAAAAGTCATATGCCAAATCAAGCCCTCTAACATGCCCAAAATCAAGGAGAAAAGGGAAGCTTACCCAAATTCCAAAGGGCAAATAACATAAATCCCACTAGTTTAGGTCCTAATTACTAAGATTTTCGATAATTTCAAATTTTACTTTCTCTATCATATTTCATGCTTAGGATACATGAGTTTGAATCCGCGAGATACATGTATTTGCCAAATGGACAATTAATTATGATATAGATTTTAAGACAAGGGGATTTACTGTCACATTCAAAATGCCAAAGTCAAATTAACAGTGGGAAAAGTTAAATGTCTTTTGGCATTTGGTACCTAAAAACTGAAGACTCAGTCGTTGAATAGTGCATCCACATCTTGAGTATACTTGTGAGTTGTGAGAAAGAAGGCAGAGTGATGTCTCCAGACAACGATCATCTCCTTGAAGCTTTGCAGCAGTTTATAGTTCAATGGGATTCAGACATGCCAGAAACTTCAAAGGAGCGAATCAGGTTTCTTAAAAGGGATTTCGAATTCCTGCATATTTTCCTCACCTTCACAGATTTATCAGACATGCCAGATGTCACATACAAAGTTCAAGCTCTGTTTCAAGATGCTGCCGAAGACCTCAAAAAAGTCAACATGATCCATCACATTGATCGTGTTACCTCTCGGATACAAGAAAAGATTCAGATCACTAAGTCGGAAATCAGAGATATCCAGTTAGTATTATCCAATAAAGACGGTAGTACCGATACTCCTGAATTTGTAATTGAATTCATTGATACTGTCATTCAGAATCTGGATGATTTTGTTGAACTGGGAGATTCTGTCTTTAAGGAGTTGGAGTTACTGAGGAATTTCGTTTGCTTTGTTTCGGGCAGATCCATGGAGCCGAAAATCCTACATGCTTTCATGACTCATGTTTTACTTGTGTTTGGTCATGCAGCAATGATTGTCTGGTTGTATTTTCCAAGCAATGACAGCGAAAATCAAGAAATGAATGATCTGTTTTCTGATCTTCTAAATATGAAGATTAAGCCCATTCAGTCAGGCGTTCGTAAGATCTATATTGATGTCCTGCAAGCTGTAACACATCCGATTATCCAAATTGAGAATGCAGCTGGTTGTGTAGCTGGCTTTGTGGAGATTCTTCAAAACAATTTGAATGAACTACCAACTATTTGTAATCCTAGCCGGATGGCTGCTTTGACAGATCAAGTACTAGTCCTTCAGGAGATGTTTGACCTCTTATTTGACAATCTCAGATGTCTGTCTGTACAAGTTCTCGAATTTCACCTTCAAGATATTGATACTGTGGTGGTTGATTCTGGACTTCTTGTTTACTCGTTATATGAAGATGTGTCATTGGAGGAAGTGACTTCTAAATTGGAAGATACCATTGAGCGCATCAAGACATTGATCTACCACATTATCCGAAAGGAGTTCCAATCTACTTTGCCAAGGATTCATGGAATAGGCTATGTTGATTTCCTCTTAAGCAATCTGGAGAAGTTCCATGACCGTTATTCAAATTTGCTTGCTCATTTCACGAATGAACTTCAAATGATTCAAACAGAACTGGAGAGCTTGCAACCTTTTATCAGATCTGTTGCATTAGAGAGACACAACAAATACGACAAGCTTGAGCGTTCTGTGGCCCTAGTGATTGGCAAAGCATATGAGGTTGAATATGTCGTTGATGGTTGTGTAAGCAATAAAGTTCCTGAGTGGTGTATCATGCTTTGGCTCTTGGAACTCATAGAGGAGATTAGAGCAGGGGTAGCAAAGATCCAAAGTCTTGAGGTTGACTCAGAGTCACATGGTACCGTCGATACTTACACTTCTCATACTCGAAGGATTGATGATGATATTGTAGGCTTTGAGGATGAAATTGGAACACTAAGACGCCAACTAACAGGAGGATCAAAAAATCTAGATATTATCTCAGTTGTTGGCATGCCTGGAGCAGGAAAGACAGCCTTGGCCAACAAACTCCTTTTGGATAAATCAGTTGCCGATCACTTTGATATCTGTGCACAATGTTACATGTCTTCAGCACATTCACGGAGGGAACGGTTACTATCTATTCTGGAGACACTACGTGTTTCTATTGATGAGAGCTCTCCTCTTAGTGAAGAGACTAGTGATTTAGCAGCTATGCTTCGCCAAATTTTACAAACCGGAAGATATCTCATTCTCCTTGATGACGTACCAAATGCTAGAGCATGGAATGATTTAGAACATTGCTTCTGTGATACCAATAATGGAAGTAGAATTCTTCTAACAACGCGACACTCTAATGTTGCCTACTATGCTAGATCAATTAGTGAACCTCTACATCTTCGCATACTTAATGATGGTGAAAGTTGGACATTACTGAAAAAGAAAGTATTTGGTGAAGGATTCTGCTCCCCTCTCTTTGAAAAAGTTGGGCCAAAGATATTACGAAAGTGTGGAGGGATGCCTCTTTCAATTGTTTTTGTGGCCTGTATACTCGCTGGGATGGAGAGGACTGAACAATGTTGGAAGCAAGTGGCCAGGAGTTTAGGAACTGAAATTCGCTGTTACCCGGAGAACATTATAGAACAAAGTTATCAGAACTTGCCGTATCATTTAAAGTCATGCTTTCTTTACTTTGGAATGTTTTCAGAAGAGGAAGAAATTAACATTTCAAAGTTAACATTGTTGTGGATTGGAGAAGGATTTGTAAAAAATGATGAACACAGGACTTTGGAAGATATAGCAGAAGGTTACTTGAAGAATCTTGTTGAAAGTAATCTAGTGATGCTTGCTAAGAGAAATTGTGGTGGTAAGGTCAAAGTATGTCGCATTCATGATATCTTGTTTCAGTTCTGCAAGGAAAGAGCGCATACGGAGAATCTTATACAAAGGATACAGAGGTAATAGACCAATTAAATGGTATTTTGTTCAATCAATAAAAGTAAAGAAATGATTTTTGAAAATTAATCTTACTATTGTACAATTTTCCTTAATCTAGGTCCGAAGGAGACGTTTACTTTCCCAATCAACTTGGTCAACGCCGATTGGCCTTCTATGCTGAAGTTGATGATCTAGTAGAATGGAGATCGTCTTGCTCACTTGTTAGCTCTGTGCTGGTCGGGAAAGATAACATATATGCATTCTCTTCGATTACTAATGCCTCAGACATGTTTCATGATTTTCGGTTTCTAAAAGTATTGGATTTGGAGTTCACTGTGATTGATTCTATCCCAACTAACATGGTCTACTTGAGATATTTTGCTGCACAAACTTCTCACAAGTCAATTACATCATCCATACACATGTTGTGGAACCTTGAAACTTTGATTGTCAATGGAATGGGAGAATATATGTCAGTACCCTCAACAATTTGGAACATGGTCAAATTGAGACATCTGCACATTTCCCCCTCCTTTACTGCAGAGGAATTGCTTGAGGACTCATCAAAACTTAATGATTTGGTAACTTTTTCTACTCCATATGTTTCTTGTGTAGAGGATGCGGAATTGATGCTGGGGAAAACGCCAAATATTCGGGAACTGAAATGCAAATTTAAGGGTTTGACAAGTGATCAATTCAGTGTGTTGGATTTTCCCACACAGCTTGAGGTGCTACACATTTTTGGTGATGAACATGTAGAATCCTTACCATATCTTGTATGCATCTCTGCGTCGAATCTCAAAAAATTGAAAGTATCCTATTATATACTGGGCTCTCAACATTTATCAAGCATTTCTCAGCTTCAGAACCTTCAAGAACTCGAACTGAATTTTGTTGAATTTGCGGATGAAGAATGGGAAGTGAGTGACGAGTTTGCTGAACTCAAAGTTTTGAAAATAGTGAACTGCTCCAGTTTTAAAGAATGGACTGTCTACGATGATGCATTTCCTAAGCTTGAACACATGGTTCTGCGTTGTTGCCAATTACTTGTGGAAATTCCTTCTTGGTTCGCAGAAGTTTCTTCTCTAAAGTACATTGAGGTAGATAATTGCAATGGATCTGTTGTCGAGTCAGCCAGGATTATCCAGAGAACAAAAGTTGAAGAGTATGCCAATGATGATTTAGAGCTCGTCATCAAGGAATCATAATTCAGGTACACAATTGATAAAATACTACATTTGGTCTTATTTCTAAACTCTGTTCAATGCATTTTCATATTTATAAAAAGTTACTAACAAATAGAAGGGAAACCTCAGAGTAATTGATAAAGTTGTTGTCATGTGATAAGTAGGTCACAGGTTCAAGTATGGAAACAACCGCATGCTGAAATGGACTATATATTCTTTGGTTAAAGCTGGTTAGTGATTACATCCACAAATTGTTGGTTTTGCAGATGATTTTACTAGAAAGTTGCTATAAGCTGGGGACATTAGGTTCTATCGAGTATTTTGGACACAACAATTAACTTTGGTTAACCAGACGGATCGATCAGTATCCATCAGGTGGCTCCAGGGTTTGGAGCGTGTGCACTGTACAGCTAAGCATTGAGAGAGTTTGGGTATTTGCTGTTCACTCATATAGGGGTGCTTTTATGATTTTGCTGTAAGTTACTACATTTTAACTCTTCAGGTTTATGATTTCACTCATTCCCCTTGTGTTCTTTTATGAACTAACTGTTAAATCCAGCAATTCTAAATAAGCTGGAGATGAAGAACAAACTGATTGAGAGAGAAGAAGAGATTCTGTATAGATTGAATTATCACTATTCTGCTTAACTGCAAAAGATGCTTTACAATGCTTTATATAGAAGTTACTAGCTATCTAATTGAATAACAAACTCTAACTAACCTTCACGTGTTAATTAAAACTAATTGACAGCTAACTAACACTAATCGATAGCTAACTAACACTAATCAACAGCTGTACACTTAACCAGCTGCTCAACATCCTCCCTCAAGCTAGGTGTATGAAAAACATTCTTCATTCCTAGCTTGGTAAGTAGATAGCTATGCTGCAAACATGTGAGTCCTTTAGTAAGCAAGTCTGCAGGTTGTTCTGTTGTATTTAAGTACACTGTTGAACTATTCCCATTTGAACCTTCTCCCTGATGAAATGACAATCAATATCTATATGTTTAGTTCGTTCATGAAACACTGGATTGGCAGCTATCTGTATGGCTGATTTGCTGTCACTGTGTATGTGTACTGGCAACCTCACTTGAACCCCTAGTTCTTTGAAGAGACCAACCAACCACACAACCTCCGCCACTGTCGAAGCTAAGCTCCTATATTCAGCTTCAGCTGAACTCCTTGAAATGGTCTCCTGTTTCTTGGCCTTCCATGAAATTAGTGAGTTCCCATACACAACCATGTATCCGGTTATGGACTTCCTATTGTTTGGGCATGATGCCCAATCTGCATCACAGTATGCAGTAAGATGATTGTCAGCAGTAGATGCCATAAGTATCCCTAAGCCTGGTGACTGTTTAACATATCTGTCACGCCCCGAGCCTACACCCTGGACGTGGCCGGCACTCGAAGACCATTTCTGGTCCCCAAGCGAACCCTCATCCTGGCTGACTCCAAGCAGAATACTAACTTAAGCATACAAGAGCTTAAAACTGAATAAGAGTTTATAAACTCAACTTTATAAATCTTTAACTCAAAAGAAAACTCTGTATAATAGAATATATATACAACTCGCCATAAAAGGCAACTTTAGTCTTCAAAACATTTAACAAAATAAATGAAGAGACTTCTGAAACTCTATTGTCTATCTATGAAGCCTCTAACTGATAAAGATGGAAGCCGGGACAAGACCCACGACCTCCTAACAACTGATACAACTGAAAGGTAAATGAAATCCTCCGGAAGCAAAGAGGCTTGTCATAGCTAACTGGAACTCCCGGATGTATCAACGAATCTCCTGTTGATGATCCTGAATACCTGTGTCTGCATCATAAAAAGATGCAGGCCAAATGGCTCAGTACGTGGAATGTACGAGTATGTAAGCTGGAAATCTAAACAACATAGGCTAGAAGAAACACTGGAATAAACTGAATAACTTACCTCTTTTTCAAACTTTCTCAACTCAAGGAATACTCAAAACTACTCAAACTTACTCAACTCAAAAGATAGATACTGGACTCAAAGACAGATACTCAACTCAAAGATATATACTCAACTCAAGATATATACTTAACTCAAGATATATACTTAACTCAAAGATACTTAACTCAAGGATACTCGACTCTTGAATAACTGAACTCAACCTGACTGACTTCTTTCAATATAAGGTAATTTAAAACAAGTGCGATATAAAGAAAGACTGTTTAAAACATGCTATAAACTCTGAGTGTATACAAGGATACAATAAGCCTGAGATGTATATAGAAATACAATTGAACTGATGTATATAAAATACAATAATTTCTGTGTATGAAAATACAATAACTGCTGTGGGAGTTTCTCTAACCGACAACCATCACATAAGAGCTATAGTGATGATACAGCGAACGACCTCACGCTGCCAGAGCATCTTATACCCGGCCAAAGGTATAAGACCTGAACTGCCTAATGGATCCACTAGTCTAATCTGAAAAGGATTCATCTAAAAAGTATGATCCTTTTCTACCCATGGTGGCTAACATGGTTCTATGGGGGCTGTGGGTTCTTTGAACGCTCCCCCAATTCGGTGCTCAATACTACTCCCAAAAATGTACTGGCTCTTATGTTTTTAAAACATATTTATTCCTGCTGATATGAGATAATTACTCAAAAACTAGCCCGAAGGCTCTTTTGGAAATCTCAGTTTCCAACCTTGTTTAAATGTAAAAACATTTCTTTAAAACTTCTTTGGGAATACATAGTTCCCTAATAACTTTGAGAAAATGAACTCAACTCTTTACTATTTACTTTACTTGAAACTCGATACTTTGACTCAACTTGAAACTCTTTACTCAACTTGAAACTCTTAACTTTTGAATTGACTTGAAACTCAATACTTAACTTGGAACTTGAGCCTTAGAATGAAGTTAAAACGCTCAATGAAGACTCTTGGAAAACCTTAAAGACTTGCTTTGACTTACTTACTTCTAAGCTTGACTTCACTTGACTTGGAAACTAACTTCACTTGACTTTGAAACTAACTTCACTTGACTTGGAAACTAACTTCACTTGATTTGGAAACTAACTTCACTTGACTTTGAAACTAACTTCACTTGACTTTGAAACTAACTTCACTTGACTTGAAATTTGGATTGATCACATGTTACGGATGAGTTCTTGACTTTTAGAAGTACCTTGGAGTGTTGGAAACAACTAGGAAACATAGGTATAATACCTAGGAACATGTATGAAAAAATGGTAAATGAAAGGGAAGGATTGGTGTCCTTGGCACTAGGAGAGGTGCAACAGCCCAGCCCCTTTTTCCCCAAAAATCCGACTTTTTCCCCTTGTTTCTTTCCAATTCTAAACCCTCTCAACCTCAAGGTTTCAGCAACAACACTTAGAATCATAAAGACCCTTATTATACAATAGATTCAACTCAAAAATCACAGCCAGAAATCTGTACTAAATCAGCAAGAACTTCAACACAACACCACTACAACTTCAACAACCAATAAATCTTCTCTTGGAATTAAAAACGAGTTGGTGTGTGGGGGTATGAACCAACCAACACTAAGGATCATAAAATCCCTCAATATACAATAGGTCACAACTCAAATACACAGCCCAATCCTGTCCCACAACCAACAATAACTTCAACAACACAACTAACAACATCAACAACAACTAACAACTTCAACAACTTCAACAACAAATCCAATCTCTTCTCAAATCATAAAAACGAGCTTGGTATGTGGGGGGAAAGAATAAACCCACACTAAAGACTCACATACCTGATTAGGGATCACCCCCGACGAAAATTCACGACGATCCTTAGCTTCTTCTTCTCTTTCTCCTCTTCTTTTCCTCTTCTTTCTCTCTTATCTTCCAAGCCCTAACTCTCACTCTTACTCTCACTCTTTAAAATGGGACAAAAATGATCCAAACATCAGTCTAACACCTCAATATAACCCAAAGAAATTATTAGGGAAAAGACCAAAATACCCTTAAAATTTTCGGACTAAACAAACTGCACTGTGCGACTGTGCGACTGTGCGACTGTGCCGACAGCCCAACTTCCAAAGGGCATAACTCACTCATACGAACTCAGAATCAAGCAAACTCGGCGGCGTTGGAAAGATAATTCCAAGGGCTTTCCAGAAATAACTGGAAATTCGCCTAAATCATTCTGAGCTAGGAGTTACGACTGCTCAAAGTTGACCAAAAACTCACTTTTTTTCCATAGCCAAATTTTCCAGATTCTTTCCAAAATGACTATTTCCAATTCAACTCTTCTTGGAACTCAATGTGCTACATCTAGGGATCTTAACTTAACACTCAAGAAATTTTATTCCTCGGTAAAATCTCACTCCACATAAAGGACGGCTCGAGTCTTAGTTCGAAAATTCTCTAGGGTGTTACAATATCTCACCACCCTTAATGCTGCATTCATATGGGATGTCTTGGGGCTGTGCATAAATTGACTTAGTAGTTGCACTGCGAATGCAATGTCTGGCCTTGTCATTGTCAAATAAAGCAATCTTCCAACCAATCTCTGATAAATTTCAGGCTCATTCAACAACTTATCCTGCTCATCAGTAGGAGGGAAATGTAAATCAAATTCTGCAGTTGTGAGCTTCTGATTCAACTCAACAGGAGAACCTACAGGCTTTGAACTAGATAACCCCATATCTGAAATCAGTTCAAGGCAATACTTTCTTTGATGCATAAGGATCCCATTGCTGTTTCTAGCAAATTCAATTCCTAAGAAGTATCTCAACTCACCTAGATCTTTAATCTTAAAGTTGTCTTGAAGAGTCTTCTTTGTTTCCAAGATCAACTTGTGGTCATTGCCTGTGATCAATAGGTCATCAACATAAACAAGTACCATCACTAACCTTTTTTCTTGATGTTTTGTGAACAAAGAATAATCATAATGACTCTGCTGAAACCCTGAGTTGGCTAATGCTGTGGTCAGTTTGATATTCCACTGTCTGCTTGCCTGTTTAAGTCCATAAAGTGACTTTGTAAGCTTGCATACTGTCCCTGTCCCCTTCCCACTTTGATGGACAAATCCCAAGGGCAAATCCATGTAAACTTCTTCAGTCAAATCTCCTTGAAGAAAAGCATTGAATACATCCATTTGGTGTATCTGCCAATGCTGTGCAGTTGCTAAGGCTATGACTGATCTAACAGTCACCATTTTTACAACAGGAGAAAAAGTTTCCTGATAGTCTAAGCCTTCCTTTTGATTGTAACCCTTGGCTACCAACCTTGCTTTGAACCTATCAACTTCTCCATCTGCCCTGTATTTGATCTTGTACACCCATTTGCACCATATGGCCCTCTTATCCTTAGGCAGGGTAGTAATCTCCCATGTATGATTGTCGTCTAATGCTTGTATCTCACTTTGCATAGCTGCAATCCATCTAGGATCTTGTATAGCCTCCTGATAAGAAGCAGGTTCCTTCTCTTGTGAAAATTTGGTAACAAAACTTCTATAGGCAGGTGTGATGCTTTGGTAGTCCAACACATCTGTAATAGGATAGGAGCAATAACCCGCAGCTTTGTTCTTTGACAGAATGTAATCTGTATGCCAGATTGGGGGATTTGCAGGTCTATTGGATCTTCTAGTAGCAACAGGTAACTGAGGTGTTAAAATGCTTGGTTCAGGAGAAGAAACAAAGGGTACTTGATCTTGAGATTCAATGGCTGAATCATGACAAGAAGAGTCAGTGACAACAGTCTGTGGAGTTACAGTTGCAGGGGCATCCACTGTATTTCTGAATACTACACAAGGTGTAAGCTCACAATCTTCCATACGTGAATAGGACAATGAAACACCTTGATCTTTGTCTTGTCCTGAACCTGAAGTTTGAAAGGGAAAAACATCCTCATGAAACTTGACATCTCTGCTGACAAAATGTATTTTGGATTCAATGTCCAATAGCTTATATCCCTTTTGACTAGTAGCATATCCAAGCAACACAGCTTTCCTTGCCTTTGGGGCAAATTTATCATTCATGTTCAAGTTTGTAGCAAAAACAAGACAACCTATCACCCTGAGGTGTGACAAGGAAGGCTGTTTACCATAAAATACCATGTTAAATCCAGCAATTCTAAATAAGCTGGAGATGAAGAACAAACTGATTGAGAGAGAAGAAGAGATTCTGTATAGATTGAATTATCACTATTCTGCTTAACTGAAAAAGATGCTTTACAATGCTTTATATAGAAGTTACTAGCTATCTAACTGAATAACAAGCTCTAACTAACCTTCACGTGTTAATTAAAACTAATTGACAGCTAACTAACACTAATCGATAGCTAACTAACACTAATCAACAGCTGTACACTTAACCAGCTGCTCAACACTAACTAAATTCTGTAATGTTATTGAGCTGAAATTTTGTGTTGAGAAGCTTAGATAGTTATATAACTGCTGCTTTTTCTTCAATGTTGCCTCGTACCACCTATATCTGTTGATTCTGGTATTTGCAAAACATACAAAGAGTATGTGTGCTGGTTATATAAAATCACGAAATTCTAAAATGAAATGTTGATCGAATAGCCTGAAATTTTGTCAGACTTTTATGTTTAAAGTCCGCGAACACAAAGTACCACTGCTTTCACACTTCTAGTAAGTACAAGTGAAGGTATAGGTGCACCCATTGTAGAAGCTTTTAGTTACTACTCCTACCTCAGCTTTAGCTTCCTCTGTTCATCATTTCTGATGAAACTAGTGTTTTCAAGAAGCTTTTTTGTACTGGAAAACCTCCACCTGTGTGAGGTTGTTCATATAGATGGTCCAAGCCCAGATAAAGGAGGAGGGTTGTCGAGGGTCAATTGGAAACAGCCTCTCTATCCCATAAAGGTAAGGGTAAGATTGGTGAATCACTACATCTTACCCTCCCCAAACCCTACTTGTCGGATTACACTCGGTTTTTTGTTGTTTTTTTTACTGGAAAGGATGGGGATCAACTACTCTATTGTACCTTTATTGACTGGGCTAATGAAACAATTTGTTTATTTTTTGCATCTTTTCCACATGTACTTAGAGTTTTGACAGATCTTTATGGAAATTTAGCAAAATATATAATAGCACAAAAGGGTTCTAGGGGTACGTAAAAAACTATATTGCTCGGACTCTTCACACCCGTGTCGAATTCTTTAAAAGAGTGCTGCTTCTGGAGGATCTGACACACAACCGTTGACCTTTTTATAGCTCTGGCCAATACTAAATTGAATATTAGTTTTGTTGATAATTATAGTAACTAGTAAACATCATAGTTTATCTCTTCTTTTCATAATATTCTAATCAATTTTCTTGTCATAACTGTATATTTTCCTAGTGGAAAATCTTCTAGTTAACCAGATTTGTTACTAAACTTTACATCTATGTTTAGGGATGGATGGCAATGGGGCGGTGTAGGGCGGGGCGGTGTGGGTTGAGCTTAACCTGCAAAATTTTTAATTCGCCCGCCCCGCATAACTATTCTTTTCATTTTCAACCCACCCCGCATAGATCCGTGCCGCATGAACCCGCCCCACATAATTTTTTAAATATTTTTTTCTAGTTATGTTTGATACTAAAAATAAAATTCATAAAAATAAATTCATTTTTTCATTAAGTTGTATTAATTTAATAGGATAGTGAGTTAAAATTTTATTTTTTAGAGGTCAATTGGGAAACATGTAAGAAATTATATTATTTTTTATTGAACCATTTTCATTTATTATCTTGAATATTTTAGTAGCTTTAATGAAATTATCTTCATAATTAATGTTCTATCACTCTTATAACATGTAAAAAGTTAAAATTAAGTTTGAACCCACATAAAATCACATATACCCGCAACCCGCCCCACCCCACATTAATTTTTTAAAAACCCACTTCAACCCGCCCCGCATTCGACCCACCCCACACAACTTTAAACCCGCCCCGCCCCACATAGCCTTAAACCCACCCCGCCTTGCCCCATTGCCATCCCTATGACTATGTTGATTGCAGAAATTAAATTGCTTTTCTGAGCAGAGATCTTACTTCTTTATTGATGTACCCTTTTGATGATACAACCTGCTGAGTTTTTTATCTTTGATCAGATTACTTTTCTTTATCACAAATCCCAAGTTGTAAATGTTTTACAAATATGTCTAAGCATTCCAAGTTAGAATCAATGATTTGGCGAGACGAGTACGGGGACAATGGTACAGGACCTGGTTTAGTGTCTTTGCCAGTGTACCGGTCGGTTTGCTACCTTTACTTGTAGCTTTAAAATGCAAATACAAAAAGAAGTAAGTGTGCTCTGTTTGCCATAAATACTTGATTGATGTGGGTGACACACAATTAATCTTCAATTTAAACCATGAGTGGTGACTGTTCATATGGAACTTAATTCACGAGAGAGATTGTTGGGTATATGTAAACAAAGTCTCACATGCAAAGTAGATGTGAAAAAAAGAAGTTACTTCTAAGATGTTGGATACTCTTAACGGTATGAGACCTTTTGGGGGAAACCGTATAGACTTGATTTAAAGTGAACAATATCACACCATGTTAAGAGTATTTTTGGATTGGCTTAGCCCAACGAATCTAGAGGTGAGAATTAGGATGATTAAAGGTATAAAAGGAGGTAGACCTAAATTCATACGAAAGAAAGTTGCCTCGAAAGACCTAAGATCTTTTGAAATCTACAAAAAACTTAAGAGCATGTTGGTGGCACTTACATTTATACAGCTTCCAGTTACCATAGTTGGTAACAGGGCTTGCTGAACCAACATCCATTCTCTTGAGCATTCTAATACTTGATACTCCAATTCCTCTGTTTCAATTTGTTTATCTGGTTCTGACTTCACACGAAGTTTAAGAAAGTGAAGAAAACTTATGAATCGTGTGGTCTTAAACTGAAAATATGTAAAAACATACCAAAATGTTCTTTAATCTTGTTGTCTTAAACATGTCACGTGGAAAGTTGAAACTAAAGAGTTGCCAAAAAAGAAAGTAAAACAAACAAATTGAAACGGAGGAAGTATATGAATTGTAACAAACTGTTCTTTTCTCATGTGAAAGTACAAATCCTATTCTAAATTTCTTGTTAGGAGAAAACAAGAATCACATCTTTAACAAAGAACTTTAGAAACAAATATCATACATCTTGTGCAAAACTTAAGCAATAATGAATTCAAACTGATAAAAGTATCAAAGTTTTAAAGGTAAACAAAAAAAATATTAAAGCAAATTGAAGAGATTATAAAGAGACATTCATTTGTATTGTACTATTGAAACTTCTCTTGTGTTCATGTTAACACACACCAATGCTAATAAGCCTTGAATGCAATTGAAAGAAAACTTCTCCCATAACTCTTTGTTTATATACAGAATGTCCTGTTAAGTAAACCTTCAAGACCTATTGTGGATTGGATCTGATCCTTTTCGTACTTTTCGTTTACTTGAGCCATTTGGATCAAATGTCTTACTTACTGGTGCTGATTTGAAGCCAGTGTTCAACTCCTCCTCTGTAACTAATCCTTTAAGCATACGCCTACTCGTCGATAACCTCAGCTCATTTTGTTGTTGTGAATGTGAACAAACTACTAAGAAACCTATACAAATAAGAAGAAATACAAATGCCTTGTTACTAATGAAAACCATTTTTTTCTGAGTAACAGGAAGAAAGTTCAAATATTTGGAGTCCTGATACTATGATCTATTATTGTGTATGTGTGTGTATATATATAGTGACTGATGTTTTTTATTGAAAGGATTTTGGGGGTCCCAGAATCTGTAGATTAGTTTTTAGATTCACCCCAATCATGAATATTGCAGCTAAAGTAGAAAATTAAGGCTGTTATAAAAGAATCCAATTAGGATGAATAAAGGGTACTTCTTGGAACAACATCCTAGAGAAGCTAAGCATCTTTTCACTTGTTATTTGTAGGACACATACATGAGACATCAAAACTCGTTTTCATTGTGTCTCGTGGATACCTGATGTTGACGTAGTTACATAAGTTTTCAAGGTGTCTAGATGGTCATTTTTTTAGTTGGAGTGTTCGACTGACACAGTGGAGATGAGTTGAGGTGTCTAGATATACATCCTTAAAGTTGAAGTGTTTACTTGTCAGTTGATGTCAAGTTAAGTTGTTTATCTATATATCATTACCTCTGCATTGATCTTAGAATCAAGGACTAATGTTTGCCACCTAGACTTGCAGATGACATGTCATATAAATTTTCAAGGTGTCTAGAAGGTCATTTTGTTAGTTGAAGTGTTCAACTAACACAGTGGATATGAGTTGAGGTGTCTAAATATACATCCTTAAAGTTGAACTGTTTAGTTGTTAGTTGGTGTCAAGTTAAGTTGTTTATCTATATATCGTTACTTCTACATTGATCTTAGAATCAAGGACTAATGTTTGCCACCTGGATTTCCAGTCAGCTTGCCACATCATCGTTATTACACGCCCAAGGGTATAGCTTAGTGCTCACTAAAATACACTAAGAATCATGACATCTTAAGTTTAAATTCAAACAGAAACAAAAATACTTGATGACTTATTTCTTACTTGAACAAATTACTCAATAATTGTGCTAATGAAAAATAGCAGATATCTATAAAATTAGTCGAGGTGCATATAAACTGACTCGTACGCCACGATTGTCCAAAAACATGTGAAACTAAGTACTTGCTTAAAATGGCTATTGTTTGTTAATCAAACCTTACTTAGTTATTAAGGAAGAAAAAACTTTTTGGTAAGCAGCCAAAACTATAAGACTGGTAAAAGTGTAAGTAGTCATAAAGCAAAATGTGATTAAAAAAAAAAAGGAAGGATATGTGGGGAATAGAACATCACTTCCTAAAAACAACTAAACATTATACTTTATGTTATTAAGAAATATCACTTTAGAATTCCAAGCTCTTTTCCCAATGCAAAAACTAAAAATACCAGTCTTGGTTTCTTGTGCCAAATCTGTTTCTTTATGCTTTTCTTTTTTAGTCTTTATATTTTTAGTTTAATTTCTTTTATTCAGATAAAACCACTTCAAGTGTCACTTTCTCTTAAAAATTGAAATTGTTTTTGTTTTTCTCGTTAAACCAGGAAGACCAACTTTTTCTTTATATTGCTTTGATTTTATTTTATAAAAATAAAGATAATGATAAAAAAAACATATTTGAACTAAATATTTTTTGCGAGTATCATATTTTAATTATCTCTTGTTCTTTTATCCTACTTCAACTATTATCATCTATGTATTAGAACACACCTGGTTGAGTAGATGGTGATAGTTCAAAAAGAAAAAGGGAACAAGTGATAGTTGGCCTAATCAACTTTGAGTTGTGTTTTACTCCCTCCGTTATGTGGCACATTTCGAATTTCGAGATTCAAATAAGTCTATCTTTGATCGTAAATTTTTTATATATCTTTTAAATATTTTGGATTGTCAATTATTGTGACTTATAGTATTTTTTACGTAGTTTACAAATATATGAATTTCATTTTTAAAAAATTGAAGATTTCATGCGGAAATTCCCGTTCAACTTAAACAATTTGACTCTTAAAATACGAAATATGTCATATAAATTGAGACGAAGAGAGTAACATATAGATAGACAGTGATAATTCAGATAGAAAAAAACTACAATAACAACTGACAGTTAATATATGAAACTCTCGAAATAGTTCAGATGTGTTTTTACCTGTAGAAAATATTACTAGTAAATCACAACAAAGTTGGAACATTCTAAAGAACATGTTTTAATGCTCTATGAACTTGTGTTATGGAGAATGGATTGTGTTTCCAAGATATACAAATACAGCATGTTTTCACTTTCATTGGTGCTCTCTGCTCACTTTTACCTTTTGTCTTGTCATAGTAGATAAAGCTTTTTAGTAGAATACATCACCAAGTGTGATAGAATGATTGGAATATCTAACTTTTTTTTCATAATTATGATGTTCGGATCAATTTACATGCATCACGGTTTGCCTTATTTTTATAAAGTGTGAGATATCTTTCACCCACTCAAGTATCGCATAACTCTATCCAGTAAGGTTTGGATATATGAAAAAAAATCACTTAATATTGTTATCTTCGTTTCATATCATTTTCAGCGTATTTGATTGATCACTAAGTCATGCCCTTAATAAAAGTTACTAGTAATGAAGAACCTTTCGATTGGAAACAATTTACTCCGTCAATGCACTATCCAACTTAACTTCAAAAGTCCTCTTCATATTCGTATAAACTTCGTATCCAATCAAACTAATATAAAGAGTAATAATAAAAGTAGGTTTATTTGTGTAGGGAGGGACCTATTAATTTGCTTGTACTGCACATTTTCTAACTTAAGGTTGGCATACTTATTAGATATACTCTTGTCTTAAAGTTGAGAATCTTGAAGGGGCTTTCATGATTTCATCCTATGCCCTTAAGAACTTTTTACTAATTTGGACAAGAAGAAAATTGGATCCATATTCCAATCCAGATATAGTATTTTCAATTAAATTGTCTTATTGACAACTAAGATCTAACGGCGAAATCAAGATTTTCGATAAGAAAATTCAGCTTATAACGAAGTACATCCAACAAAAAGCCAAGAGAGACCGATGTGTATCCATTTCTTAAATTTTTTCATATACATACCTGTTTCAAATATGTAGTGTCCGAAGTTAGACTTGAGAAAATCAAATTTCAAACACAATATCTGAAGTTGTATATGAGTGAAGTTCAAGCAATAATTCAATTATTTTTGTCTGAGCGTTAGGGGTGTATTTTGGTTGAACTAAAGAAATATTTGGAGCACAAGCTAATTATATGTTTGTATGCAAACTTTACCGAAAAAATCCGAGATTTATTAGTTTGTTTTGATTTATGAATTTAAAATTTCGACACAATGGTTTGGTTTGGTATTTGAAAAATCCGAATTCTATTAGTTTGGTTTGGTTTATAAATTTAAAATTTTTACACAAATGATTTGGTTTGATATTTGAAAATCCGAACCAACTCGATCATGTACACCCCTAGTCAGCCCTATATGACTGAAGTTTACTAATTTTTGCCTCAGTTCAATTATTTTTGCTTGAATTTCACCCATTTGAAACTTAGATTGTATGTCTGAATTCTGAAGTTAGACTTTATAAAAATCAACTCCAAACACCTTATGTTTAAAGTTGTCGGAAGTGACTACATGTGAAAAAAAATTAAAAGACAAACAGGAGTTAAATAACGATGTCGAAATTGGATATCCATGCAATTTACCCCATATAATTCGATTAATTTCAAATTTTGAATTCGTCTCTTTTGTGTGATATAATACAAGAGAAATCCAACCAAAGAGAACAGAGTCCTTATCTGCTAAGCAAGACAAGGACATAAAAATAGCAAATGATTTTTAAGACATAAATTAATGTTAGAAAACAACAAGCTTTAGATAATTAGTGGGCTCAAAGACACTAATAATCTTTTGTTAAAGTTTAAAATTTGAACAAACAAAGAGTGGGACACTGCAAAGAGAATGTTTACCAAAAAAATACAAGTGTTTAAAGAAGATGCTTTGCTCTACTTTAACATCATATTTGGTTGTATAAAAATTGATCCTATAACATGGACAACTTTTATATATTCTCAAATCCTTAAAAATTACCACTCCTTTTTAACCCTCAAAAACCTTTAAAAGAAATGTAAGCCACAAGATTACTGAATTTGATAGTGATATTAGTTGAGTTTGTTAGGGAGTTGTCTATGTTAGAAAGATATTCTTCGTCCCATTTTAACTGTCGTTTTAGCTCTTTTTACACCTGTTAAGAAAAACAATAAATACAAAATATAAATTATTAAGTATTCTTATTTATAAAAATAGATTGATTTCTTAGATTATAGTTGAAAGTAATTGTCAACTTTAGTGCCAACGAGGGTAATAATAGACCAAAGTTTTAACATATGGCAAAATTGATCAATTTCGAATAATACACAAGTAAAATTGACCCTTTTAGCCTTTTTATACAATATTACAAACTACATTTTTGTGGTTTGAAAAATCAGATAGTACTATATATTGTTACATATACCTGTCCTGTGCCAATTCCTTTTTTTACAACTTTCGCACACCTTGACTAATTTCACGCGATACCTCTGCCAATTCCTTTGTATTTATCTTTTTAATAATATCTCTTAAAATGTTGCTAGTCACTTACACTTGATAGAAATGATAAATATACAATTATAACAGTAAAATGATTTATATCATTAATATTCAACTGTTCAGATGGGTTCTATCATAGCTTTATGAACATATATATGTAATCCCGAAGATAGGAAGAGAATAATAAGACAATTCTTCATGGGCACAAGAAAGGTTAATCAAAAATGTCATACATAGATGTTAAATGATACGATTAATATACAACTTAGTGACACATAATTTTTTTAGTAAAAGATGAGACATGGTGATATTGTTCATAATACAGAAACAAATCAAGCATAAGGCAGGATTTAGCTTCAAAATAAGAGATCAAGCGCGATCGTCTTATTGTTTAAACGTTATCCACTGAAGCAGGCGCTGCTGGTGTTGCTGGTGCAGCTGATGCTATGGTAAACTGTACACTTCTCGGCTGTCCAGAGTGTAACACAACTGCAAATTGTGTTGCTGCCAATGCTGCAGCTTCCTGCTCAACCAAACAATGAATTCGAGTTTTTTACATCAGTTGTAGCTAAATATAGACGTGCACAGCACACTATCTCGAAAACAATTCATTGATGCGGGACTAGCAAAACTAACACCCACCTCTCTTTGCCTGCGCTGCTGCAAAATGCTGATGGCCCAGAGCATGATGTAGCAGGGTAAAAGAAAGCCAACTGCCCGAAGTAAGAAAAGCTGCAGAGATGGATCAGTTAGATCCACCGTTAAGAAGAAACCTTTTTAAAGAGAAATATAAAAATGGCAACCATATAGGTGTACAGCTAGCCAACTTACTGAAAAGAAAGCAGTTGGATCTTCATCGTCTCCATCCGTTTCTGTCATTGGTAATGCATGGCGCAAGAGTAGAAGAGCCATCAACTGTCAATGAATATTATCATTTAAGACTGGACAGTCATCAGATTGTGGGCAGAACGGGGAAGGGATAGACTAAGTATACAAGATGGTCCATATCATTGGAAATAAACAAGCTATGGTCACGAATCCTGGTCATAAAGGAGAGACCAGTCGAGACAGATCACCAGAGATTGAGACGGCCAATCTTTTTGAAGTAATGGGGTTCAGGTATATAAAGCTTGAACAAGCAATACAGCACTCTGCATTTTGATTCGTATCTCTTCTCATTTCTTTTTCTAAACCAATTAAAATGAAAAAACGAACTTCGGAAATAAAAAAAACATTTAACCAAAGTGGGAAAAAAGAAACATTTGTATCTGTAAAAACATTTTTTGTTCTTACATGCCTAAAATATCAGTTAGATAAACAAAACCCTGAATTGGATTAGTGTATTTTTTAAACTGAAATTCCTTGAAAGTGAACCAAAAAGTGAATGAGGCAATGACACAAATACTAGGTAAAGAGGCTCACAATGTTATCTTAGGAAATAAGTAAGTACAAGGGCTTACAATTAAAGCAGCAGATCGACAGAATGCTGCACCACTTGCATTTGCAGAATTGTAATCATCATATTCAGCTTCCAGAAGTTGGCGTTCAGCCTCTGCAATTGCCAAGACGCGAGGATCATGTAAATTCAAAGGAGTGCCAGAGATTTGCCATCCTCCCCTGCACCAAAATATGAAGGCTTAAAATTAGTTTAAAAGCTGTAAAAGTGTGTAGTTTACACCCTTGAGGCCTAGTGGTCAGTGAAGTGAGGGAGAACCATGAGGTCTCTATAGTTCAAATATCAGCAGAGACAACAAAAAAACACTAGGTGATTTTTCTTTCATCTGCCCAAGCCTTGGTGGACAAAATAATCCTTGGGAGGTAGCAGATACTTAGTGGAATTAGTCAAGGTGCACGCAAGCTGGCCCGGGCACCACCGTCATAAAAAGAATGTAAATTGGTCAAACCTCATGACTAATTCCACACCGACTAGCTAAAATCACAACCAAAGAGGTCAAAACATTAATCATGGCTTGTTTGAATTGAAAAGGTTACAGAAAAAAAAGAGAATTTACAACCAAATTAGTGGTATATAAACAAATGAAAGATGAACCAACTTAAACTCACCCAATATCAATAATTGTCTCCTCAGCCACAGGTCGAGGAGGAACAGTGTAACCAGGCTGGTATTGCTGCAAATTGCAATTGAAAATGAAACTAATCAGAAAAGAAATCATCTAATGAGCATCAAGATTAAAGGGAAGAATTTCAAATGTATCAGGCCCAGACTCTCAAGTTTCTCTGAAATCATCACGAGTCGAGCAATTTATTTAAGAGATATGTTGATTGTCAAAGCACTACGGAATAGGGCTAAGCAAGAGAGAGAGACAACTATAGGTGAATGCTCCAAGAGACAAATACATATCCAAACTTCATTGTCTTGAAAAAACAAACTAAGCTTGATGATACAGAATTAAGCAATTATAGGGCCAATATATATTGATTTTAAAATAAGGATAGTTCAGTTTTAAACTAAAATAGTCAACTTGCATAATCATCATGAATGAGAGGGATGGATGCAAAGGATCTCATGGCAAGAAGATCCCTTATTTTTATATCAAAAACCACCTTTGTGGTAAGGGGGTTAGGCATTGACCCCTACCAGTTCATTCCTTCACAAAAGGGAAAAAAGATCCTTATAAATATATTTAACTTGCATTATTATTTTTAGGTTCAGTATTCACCACACCGGAAAGAAGGTGACAAAAGATATCTAACTATGCAACTTGAACAAAAGGATTGGTCGTGTAATTTCTCAAACTATGGGGAAGGGAAAGGTGAGTGCCACACACTAACTTTTTTTAAGTGGTGGTGCCCAAGCCATCTTGCACACAATTTGACTAATCCACATAATACTCACTACACCCACTAGTACAGATGGAAATAAATCACTTAGCCTTTTTTGTCTCTGCTAGGATTTGAACTATGGTCTTAAATTGCAGTTTCATTGACTGCTGGGTCATATCCTTGAGTGCTGCCACATCATTTCTGAAATAGGAGTACCAGCAATTTATCCTTGTCCTTTCACACTAATGTGACACATGAAAGGACTATGTGACTTGTGTAAAATCAGCAAGCCAGACAACCGGGCCAATAATTCTCCACATATCATCTCATATGATTATGATCTAATCTCAATGGACTGTATATAACGTAAACCCATCTTACTTACCAAACTACTCCCAAGGGTACTTCAAAAGGGGAAGAGAATCCTGTGATTTGAACTCAATGGCTCAAGCAGGAGTACTCTCACATAGAATGGAGACACAAGACAGTATGCAAAGTTGGAAACCAACTGGGAGATTGACACATACCTGATGGCAAATCTCACAAGTAATATCCCCCTTCTCATTGCACCAGTGTTGAACGCATGTTCGGTGTGTGTACTGCAGTAAGCGTTTCCCCCCAAAATAATTAGCAGAGACACAAATTGAAAGAAAACAAAGCAAGCGAGACAGAAAACAACAATTAAGTTATCAGACAATTGAAGAAAATCACATAACTTACTGTATAGTATAATGGAAACAATGCAAAGAAGAAAAGTGCTACCATCTATGCAATTAAAGTGAGAATAAGTAGAAAAAATTGAATTGAAAGCAGGAAAAAACTTTTGAGGGTGAAGATGTATAAAAAGAAAGCAACTGCAACACGAGAACAGCAGTGGCAAGGATATTACAGCTATAGCTCAATAAGTGCTGCTACGGAATCAAAGAGTTCCTGAAGTGAAAGTAGAATGTGATATGACTATATCAGATAGCAGGATCATTCTGTTAACAGGGTCATGTCTGGGCTCATTATGGTGGATAACCACAACTCAAGCGAAATCAAGCTTGCTTGAAAAGGGGATCCCAACGACAGTCTTGAAAAGAAGTACTCCCTCTGTTTCAAAAAGAATAGCCTAGTTTGACTTGGAACGGAGTTTAAGAAAAGAAATAAGGCGTTTTAGTCTTGTGGTTCTAAATTAAAGTTATGTCAAATGTACCAAAATGCCCTTTATCTTGTGGCCCTAAACATGTCAAGTGGAAAATTGAAATTAAAGTGTTGTCAAAAAAGGAAATGGGTCATTCTTTTTTAAACAGACTAAAAAGGAAACTAGGCCATTCGTTTTGAAACACACTGAGGTACAAAGAGAGTGAAAAAAGAGAAAACACCAGAAAAACGCTCACCATCATCATGCAAAGCTACACACACACATCATAGCCCCCCTCTTACCATGGCATTCAAGATATCACCACATCAATATTGGTGATATCTACTTGCGCCAAACAAGTTGGGATCCACTTGTCGAGTATCACTAATTTAAACAGTATCTGGAGGTGATCAAACTGAACTCAAATGCAAGCACAAGTGCTTCTAATTTCAAGGCACATATGAAGAAAACAAAGAAAAGAAGAAAATCTAACCCCACATTTCCTTTTGTCCTGTAAACAATTTTCATATAACAATAAAATGATCAGATTCTCCTGAAAGTAAAACCAAACGAGAAAAAGATTTCACCTTGAGACTTCCACTGCAAGCACATGGGCTCTCCAACTTGTCCAAAGAATCCTCCTCCTGGCAAATCCTGCACTCTGCTCTACCAATTAACGGCACCTCCTCATCACCCTCCTCCTCCTCCTCCTCCTCCTCCTCCTCCGGCACCTTCTTCTCATCTACAGCTATTGCCGACAAAGACCCCACCATTTCAGGATTCTTCCCATCCATAATCTCAGCTCCATTAGCCTTCACAAGACGATCCGTATTCACCACCAAACAATCTCCCATTCTAAAAACCCAGATTAAAAAAATAACACAATTCCTACACCAAATTTACCAATAATCACTTCCCAATTCAATAAACACCGAAAGTTAAGATCTTTCTTTAACATCAACTACTTCTTCTCAATTCAAACTAATCTAATTTCATTTCTTTCCAATGGTCACAAAAATTCACGAAAAAACAAACCCTAAACATAAAATTGACCCATGAACCCAAAAATCTCGGCGACATCAAGATACTTCTCAAAATTCACAGCCTAAATTCAAATTAAACCAAAAAAAAGAGCAAAAAAAGGAATCATACCTGGGAAAATGAAGAAATTCAGGAAATGGAAAGAGAAAAAACCCAAAAAATTCTGCGGATTTGTAGCGGAACAAATTGAACGGTGTTTGCTAATTATAGTATTTATCTTAGATTTGTCCGAAAAATATACCAAAATAGAACTAAGGAACCACTGAATTATCGCGGTTTGTTTGTTGTTTTCTGCACTTTTTTGGTTAAGCTTTCTTTTCTTCCTTGTAAAAAAAGAGAATTTGGGGATCTCTCTATTTATCTTCGCTTTACAGGTTTTTATATGCATCAACAGTATCGAAATTCCGTATTTTCACTAAGGGGTTCGAAAGAATTTAATTTTAATACCTCAACAACCTCTAATCTCGTATCTAGGAGTAATAATTTTATATAGGGAAAAGGGTCTGATATACCCCTCAACTTTGTCATTTAGAGCTGATATACCCTTCGTTATGAAAATAGCTCATATATACCCCTATTTATATACAAATGGTTCACATATATCCTTTCCCTCTAACGAAAATGAAAAAAAAATTAGTTTAATTTTTTATTATTTTAAAAAAAAAAAAAAAACTATAATCCCATACGGGTATATTTAATATTCCTCAAACATATTATTTTGACTTTTTTTTGTTTCAATGACTAATTTAGATTTATTATTTTGATGGTCAAATTTATTTTTGTTTCATTAATATTCTTGTAAAACTTATTATAGATGACCAATTTTTTTTTCTTCAAATACAAAAATTAAATTACAATATAGACAAAAAAAATTGTTTTAAATTATAATATAGCCAAAAAAAAATAGTTTTAAATTTTTTTCTTTACACTAAGGAATGAAAGAAAAAAATAAAATAAGAATAAAAACTAAAATAATGAAAATCAAAGAAGTCAAAAAATAATTTATGTATGAAAAAAATTGAAATATACCTTGAACTTTGCTAGAAGAATCCTATATACCCCTAAATGATTTTAAAAAAATATAAGTTTAAAATTAATTTTTTCACTTCCGTTAAATAAAGGGTATATGTGAGTTCATTTTGTAACGGTAGAGGTATATGTGAGCCGTTTGTATAATGGTAAGGGTACATATGAACCAATTTCATAACGAAGGCATATCAGCTCCAAATAGCAAAATTAAGAGGTATATTAGACCCCTTTTCCATTTATACATATATTTTAATTTTTTGTCGAGATATTAAAATGAACAACTTGCGATTCTAGATCCGTCACTGTAGCATGAATACCATGTGTATGAGTATATACTGCATACGCATAATATACGTAAAAGTCTAATTTTTTATTTATTTACAACGGCTCGTTTTGTCTGCCTTGGTTTTGGTGCTAGGCAGCTTCAAAAATTTTGGATTTTTTAATAAATAAATGAAGATAGTGATTGATCAATAGTGACTTTGAACTCCCTTTTAATAATGTTATATTTCAACGGCTTAGAATTTAATTGAGGAAAAGGGTAGCATTGTCAAATTGTGGTCTTTTATGGGATGCTAAACTTTTTTTTCCCTTTTATATACGAATCAATCTAGATTGTATTGTGTGAGTGATGGGGACTTTAAATGTCTTTTTTTATTAGGTATATCGTAAAATTATCAACGAATCTAAGATCGCAAGGCCGAAAGGAGCAAATAAAGAGAGTATAGAAAGAATAGAGTCTTCACATAGTCCACGAGAGAACTTCTTTGATTGACTTCATCAAAAGCTCGATTAGTATGAATTCATTTCGGGAAATTCCATTTAAAAATATTTATCAAGAAGAGTTGAAATATAAAAAGATAACCCACACAAGTTAAAAGAATACACCATATAGCATATATCCCCACAATATTTGGGTTAGTGCTTATGCTTTTCCTATAAAAAGGAATGAAGTTCATTTGACATGAATCTTGTTGTTTTTCATTTTTATATCATATTTTGAAACGATTATATGTATACCAAATTAATTATTTATCCAACCTTTTCTTTTCAAAATTTGTCCCTAAAAATAATGAACCAAAAAGACGCATACCAATCATTTTATACTTTAAAGGCAAACAATGATTGATGGGCCGAACATGCTCCACACACATCTTTAACTTATGGGTGTAAAAACGAAAATTCAGTCACAACCTTTGGAGCTATACAAAGTTGTTTTATAACAGTTTACAGTTTCAAAACTTACATTTGTATATGAAATAACTCCTCAAGTTTGTAAAAATGCAAACTTTCGACTACCGTCTAAATAATGAATAGCAAGGGCAATATCAGCAGCATTCAATATGAGAGAGTCCAGCGATGAAGACGCGTAAAACTCTACATTACCATAAAGCTTAGCTTGTCAAATTGAACAAATTCAAATTATTTACCACCCATGAGAAATCTTTAGTTCTACACCATCCCCCCAGGGGATACAGGCAACTACTTTGTAAAGGAAATGTGTTAATGAGTAATGACTATAGTGTAAATGGTATCCTTGGTGAGCAACCAAACAAGACCAGCTCTTCTAAGTTTCTAGTATCTGCTTCCTCATACCGACTATAACATTCTTACCGGAAGCTTTTCTGCTTCATAACAATAAATAGAGACGCCTTCGTATCAACCTCACTTCAACAGTCCCATAAGATTGATCTGACCTCGCCCAAGTATAGCATCTTTAGCTCGGGGTACCAAGCAACAAAGTGTGCAGAGATTCTTGGATGAGGTAGTTGATGATCCACTTTGGTCCTTTCGCCTTATCCACAGATGCAGGAAAATGGCTTCTACTCCTATAAAACAATCTATGAACATCTACCAACGTGTGACTATGTACTTTCCTTTCTCTAGATCATACACAGTCTTCAATTGTGGCTTTCTCCACTTTGACACATACCATGCGGTGAACATCACCAAAATGAAAAAGGCAAAGAAGAGAAGCAAAATGAGAGAGTCCTCACTGAACATATTTGCAAACCACCCAGAATGCTCTTTGTCCAACTCAGCTGTGCTCTGCAAGATGAACGCTCCCAATGCCCAATCAAGTGGAATGTTTTCAACTTGATTAGCATATCCAATCCTGCTCAAACATATACTTGAATTAAGTGGGATGGTAAAATATATATTAACTATATGTTCTTCCAACAGATTTGGAAGTAAAACATATAATTTTTATGCTTCACCGGAACTTCATTTCCTTTTTATCCTTTCTGTTGACTCCTACTTTTCTCTTCTCATCTATGTTTTTTTTATGAAGTAAGATTCTCTTCTAATCTATGTTTTTCAGTAGATTTTAACTATTCCCTTTATGAAAGAAGAGACAAGCCTCGGGAAGAAGGGGGAACAGTAGATAAGATACTTAGCCAAGACTACATCATAAAAACTTGGAAAGCTATGTGAAAAGCAAGCAGCAGAGTGTTTAATCTTTCTTCTTAAGTCAAGAAGATAGCAGGAAGTATTAAAAAGGATATACAAAGAAGGAAATCAAAATCAGTAAGTACCTATCATCGTCCAAAGCAATTCCAAGACTATCATGAAGTATTGCCAATATATACGCTGAAGAGAAGCAATAACGATGCAAGTCCTCCTCTTGAAGGGAGGGATATTTGCTTTTCAAACTGGACCAGTCCTCTTCACAAAAACTTTTCCCAGCAGCCATAAGATCAGAAAGAAAAGCTTTTGGGGGCAAACCAAAAAACTGTTCAGAATACAAAAAAACCATCTTTTAGCACATCAAAAGCAAGATACAACCATAAATAACACAACAGAATGCCAACTTTATCAACACATAGGCATAATCACAAGATGAATGTGCACCCTGGAAGTGTAGAAAAAATTTTCTGTAGCCAAAAAATTCCCCTGGAGCTTGGGCATAAATGTAGACCCAATGTAGCAGCTTTTATAAGGGCAACTCTCTGCATGATGTAAGAAGAAGAGCTTCATTAAGTAGTTACAAATGAAAGGTATGTCTGGTCGAAAATAAGTTAAAGTTAACATTGCATATTTTCTATTACAGGTAAAAGGAAAAGCAAACCTTTGTCTTTCTGCAACAATGATAGTGAGGCAGACCTGCATTCTGAGAAGTTACCACTGGGATAAAGAGACGATAGGTGCCTAGTCCTATCTGATAAACTACTGGGGGAGAGCTTCAATGACATTAAGTTGTGTGGGTATCCTCTAGGAGAACAAGGATCCATCAGCTTAACACTTTCAGGAGCTGCATTGATGGAAACAGAAAACAAATCTGTGAATATAAATTTGTACTTGCAGAACCATGAGAACTGATGCCTTATTTAATCCAACAAAAAAAAAGCATGAGAACTGATACATCAGTCTACCCAGGTAGAAAGATGCTAACTAAAGCAATACTACAACTGTAGCATTCCTCAAAAATGTCAATTGGATAATATAACAAATCACTTTGAAATGTTGAAAGATTAAATAAAATATGCATGTATCATTTACTTTAGTTTTTTCAATTCTTTTATTTATTTAATCCTTTTATTATATACTTTTGGTTGTGGGGATGCAGTAGGGGTGGGCTTTTGAATCAATGAGGAAACAGTATATTTAGCTATCCACAAATTTGGGTGTTTAGAAAAGTAAAAAGCTCAAGTGTACAATTTCACTAAATTACTTACGCAACTATCAAAAGCTCTAACACTTAAAATCAAATCTATGTGTTCATCTTGTGAAAGTCAGAAAAATAATGCAACAATAGAATCAATTAACATCACACCATGAAGTACTTGAAGTTCATATATAATTAATGAAAAGAGATTCCACATTACCTTGATGGTGGCCCCTCGCAACAAGGGACTCCAGGAGTAAGTCAAATGCAACGTTCTGCAAAACATCAAAAGCGATGAAATCTTAACAGATATCTATAGATGTTTCACAGATAAAAGGGTAAGATGGACGAAAATCAGGTCAGGATACTCGAAGTTGTCTTGCAAAACAACTTCAAAACGTCCTTTAGATGCATATAAGTGATAAGAAGAGAACATCCAATTCAGTGTTACTAGAAATGCTTATTATCTAATTTCTGACTAATTCTGCAGCAAAATCTTGGTTATCTACTTTTTTTGTATTTTAAATAACCAAGAAATTCTTGAGGGCCAGCTAGAGCACGGTTTTAAATTCAGGAATAATGAGTCTGCCCCTCTACCCTTCTCTACTTAAATACCAAGTTCTAGTCTGAGGCTGGACTTGTACTAGTGATGTGCAGCTAATCCACAAATCACACACCTCACTCTTACACTAGATCAAACACCTGTGAGATGTTGAGTCCTGAGGACAGAAGTGCTCCTAATAACGTCGAATTATCAGCTACCAATTTCACAACATTTAGCATGCAGTGCAGAATACAGTAGCATATCTGATCATGTAGTCACCAGCCATGCTAAAGTTCAGAGAATAAAAGGATAAAGGAAATTTTAGTACTGTTCATGATTAATAACTAAAAAGGAAATAAAAGTTACCTGACCAAATTGAAGCAAGCTATGACTGTAGATCCTGTAGGTAAAGTTCCTGAATTTAATGGTACGAGAATATTCTGGGGGCATAGGCTCGTTAGAAACAAAAGTTACCTGAATAGATCAGACAGCAAAAGTTATAGTAACATTCATGCTCTGATCATGGAGTTACTTCATGCAAACTGAAAAATAATTTCAAATGAAGAGAAAACACAAGAAGGACTATTGGTTGTGCAATTAATTTTTTCTGTGAGCTTTAGTGTGATTATTGACACTATTTAAAAGAAAATGACAAAAGCGCCTGGAATACAATAAGCCTAAAACATCCCCAGAGTGATGAAAAATTGATATTTCAAAATGATGAGACCAACCTGCGCAGATGCACCACCAAGTTCAATTATCCCAGTTGTTTGCAAAGGATCACTACCAAGAGTACCAAGGGCATAATTAGCAATAACCCAGGCATATAAACCCTCATCAGATCCTACAATCAATAAAAAATATGATATTAATTTTGCTAACATGAAGCACGGTTGTACTCTACAATGAAGTGTTTGCATACCTTTCAACTAAGAGGTTCACACGTACACAGAAGCTAAAATGTCATTACGACATACATCATGGGAAAAGTTAATGTGACAAGAGGGGCAGATTCTAGCATTTCCCTCAAACCTTATTAGGCAACTAGCAATTGTCAGAGACTACAAATATTTATAAAGAAAATGGGAGTGCATGGCAACTTAAATCAACACAAAGTCAGATGTAGAGAACCAGAATATTCTCTTACCATCAGAAATACCTACAGGATCTACAGTCATAGAACCAGAATATTCTCTTACCATCAGAAACTTTACCTACAGGATCTACAGTCATAGCTTGCTTCAATCTGGCTTCAGTGTACTACCATTTTGGTTCTAGTGTCAAAAGGATTGGAGCTATACTCTTTAGTTCAGAAAAATCAAATGGGTATTACTATAACTAATCAATGTTCGCAACTCAAACAAAACAAGACTATATATATCAATAAACAAAGTAGGTTAAATTCTAAACTTTATGAGGGCAGTTGTATGAATCCTATGTATCCATTCCGCTCTAATTCACCACTCAAGGGACTTCTTTTTAAGAACAAACTAGCGTTCCACTGATCATTGATTTCCAAATTTACAATTTGAATTTGGCACTCTAAGGACTTATAGTCATTAAGCTTTTTTTTTTGATGAAGTAAGATGTTGTCTTAGAAAGGCATCAAGGAGATGCAAGACTTATAGTCATTAAGCTTTTAATTAGTAGTTACATTTTTTAGCCTGGCCTTTAACGTACCACTACCACAAGCTTCCTCTTTTATCCGTGCTATATGCTTTACGAAGTCATATGGACAGAGTTATATAACTACATCACAAAGACATAAATAAAGTGTCAAAAACTATAGGAAAACCAATAAAAATGTCAACTGTAACTCAAAGACAGCAACTTTCAAATTGAATTGATCAAAAAAATGCAAAACAACTCAACATGGGACAACCAACAGAAGTGAAATGCAAACACATTCCTCATACCTGAAATAACAGAAGCCCAATCATCCATAAACTTTAAACCCGAATCCCTCAGTACCCCTCGACACACTTCTAAAATCTTTTCCTGTACACCCGAATCCAATAACCTCATTCCAGCAGTAGCCATCAACCTAATCTCTGTCGAACTCCAATATTCCTGAGGTACATTTTGCTTCCCAAACTCCACCAACTTCCCCACTGATTCACTAGCCATCTCCGGTTCTTCAGCATAAGCCGATAACCCCGGATTCACCCTCATCGAAACCAAACCCTTATCCCCAAAATCATACACCGGTACCCCATTCCTAACCTCATACTCAAACACATGAATCCTCGTCCCCGTACTTCCTCCATCAATCACAATCCCATATTTCCTCTTCACAGAAAACCTAACATGACTCGAAAACACAAAAACATAACATAAAAAAGCAATAACAAACACTATCGAAGTATAACAAAAGATTCTCGATTTCGATTTAGAACTATTCCGATTAGGACTCCGATGAGAAGATCTACTTGGTCGGTATTGCAATTTAGCCGATTCCATTGTCTTACTCTTGTTATCAACACGATTTATTTTACGGGCATTGGATCGGCGCATCAAAAATTGAAAATATGTTAACCATATGATTCAACGATTGCGATGATGAAATCAATAGCAATTTTAGGGGTTTTTTTGTGATCGGAGATTGAGAGGGCTTCTCCGATTAACGCCCTCTCTTCTCTCCGGCGAACGGTTTTTTTGGTTTCTCTCCGGTGCCGGTTCAATTGGTTCCGGTAATATAACGCTGGAGGAGTTTGTTTCAGAGAAGTGAGGTTGTGGAGAAGAAAATGGAAAAATAAGTAAACTGAATTGACTTCTTCTTCTTTTTATTCTTTTTTGGGTGAAATAGAATTGACTTCTACAAAATCTTTTCCATAAAATCATATTTGTCTTTTTTTTTTTTGGGATAAGGATCTGAAAAATACCTCAACTTTGGTCGGATTTGCTGTTGAGATACTAAACTTTCATAAGGACCTATTACCTCCCTAGACTATTTAATACCATATTTTTTATTCCCTGAACTATTTAATAGTGTATTTTAAAGGTATATATGTGCCCCGTGGACACATTACTATTTATAATTTTGCATTATTTTTTATGTCCACGTGGGCAAATATATATGTTTAAAATACGGTATTAAATAGTCTAGGGAGGTAATAGGTCCTCATGAAAGTTTAGTATCGCAACAGCAAATCTGACCAAAGTTGGAGTATTTTTCAGACCCTTATCCCTTTTTTTTTTGGTTATTTTTTACAATTTTATCAATCTATTTATTATTAATATTAAAAAAGATTGTGATATAACTTAATTGCATTTCTCTAATATAAGATTATTGTTTAGTTAAATATGTTAATGAATTTTATTGAGACATTTAAGTCACAAGTTCGTTTCAATTGAGAAACTTGAATTCATGATAAAAATGTTTATGTTAGCAGTGATTCAATTTTTTTAAAAAACTTTATATGTGATTTCAAGTATTTATTACGTGGATAAGTTAATTACTTAAATATATATTATATTTAATAGTTATATGTATTAATCTCAATAGAGAGCAAAACTTTTGAACATGTTTCAATTGAAGCTGACAAATACTTAAAGACTCAAAGAAATTGAATTTAAGAAGAAATAAAAGTGTTCCAATTCAAGTTGAGGGGAAATGTTAAAATATATTTAGAGATATTTTATAATAATTACTTTTTTTTGTTTTAGGATTTATATTAATGTAGAATATTTTATTTACTTAGAAAAATTCTGTAGAATATTTACTTTCATTGGAAGTTTAGGATATATATATTTGTTTTCCTTTTAGTTAGGATGTATAAGAAAAATAATATATATCCTATTTTGATGCCATGCAAGAGGTAATACAATAAATTTATCATCATTTTAGCTTAGATTCTCTATAGTTTCGATCTCAGAAAGTCGATTTTACATCTAATCATGTTGAAGCTATAATCAATGCATCACTTTAGGCCAAATAAGTATAAATTGTCTCTATAATATTACTTGTACTTGTCCATTGGGGTGAAATATGCCTCGTTGAGTTAACTGCAATGGACCTGATCACTAAACAAATGATAAGGTCCTACAAAAACTTCTATTCTATGTCAGCTTTGATAAATGGTGTAATCGGATTTTAATCAAAGCAAATCATTTGTTTGTATTCACACTTTGAGTTTATGCATGTCTTCATTATGATATTTTAGGATAAATTTTATTTTCCTCATAAAAATAATAACTTATTCTCGATAAGATATATTGCAATTAATCATATTTGTGTCATATATTTATACATATATAAGTAAATTTGGTATGATTTAATAAAAAAAATTGTTCATTTTTATAAAATTGAAAACCTACATAATTATTTGATATAGTTTTTGTAAACTAAAATACCATTAACAAACAAAAGGGTCATTACATTTATAGAGCACCTAAATTCATAGCCACCTTCTAAGAAGGTTCTATGTCTTTTGGACAAGAAACTAGTTACATGAGAAAATGTTGAATCAACCTACTAAATCTATGAGCTTTCTTAGATCCTCTGAACAATGTTATTCTCTCTGTAAATTTTGTTTTTATTTGTGCAACTACTATCTCACTATTAATAATTGTGCCTCTATACAACTTTCTAGTTTCTTGCCCTCCATGTGTGATAAACTATGGCACTTCAAACTACGGCAACCACTTCTTTATAGAATATTGGCCACGACCAGAGTGAGTTAGAGTATACTTCCCTTATCATATTGTTATTCAGTGCATTTAACTTTTTCACGTACCAGTCTAGAGCCTGAATATGTTAATATATATAAATAAACTTATCATTTTACTAAAATAAATCTAATAATTTTTTTTCTAAAAAAAAGGGTTATACGACGGGAATATAAATTTACAAAAACGAACCTTTAATAGTGAGGCAATCGTAATATGGGTAAATATACCTTCCTTGAGGTTGAGTAGCAAAGTAGGCAATTGAAATCTTTTTTCACTTTATTTATCTTTTGTTTTTCATTTTCACTTTCGGTTGTGGCACTTTGACTATAGTAATAGCTACTCTATTGTTAGTTACATCATCTTAATAAATACTCTATTTGGTATAAAATATTTCACTTTTTGAAAAGTTAAATTACATGAGTTCAACAAATACTTTAAAATGTACTTTCTTTTTAATTATATTTATATGATAAATTGTAATATATAGTACTTCTTTTTGGCATAGTTTTTGAGTATTGAAATTATAATTTTTTAAATATTGAATTAATCTAGTTTGATTTATCTTCAAAAATTAGTAAAGCTAACTCTCGAAAAGTGAAATATGACAATTAATATGAAACGAAAAGAGTGCAAGAGGTGCGCCTTTCATGTGAGTATTCAACCATTCAAATTGTTAAATATATGCTAACACTATATTCACATTTGTGTTAAGACGGAGGAACGGATTATAAAGTGAGAATAAACCTTTCTTAGTAGGCGTTTGGCCATGCGATACCATATCACGATATGGTATCGTGAGATGGAATCAGCATTTGGAAATGCGATTTTACGCTGATTCCATCTCATGATTCCATATTCTCCAAAAACCATGATATGGAATTATATGAGAATTCCATATCATTATTTGAGATATTTTAATACAAAAATTGATCCACGAGTTTACATTTTGTTAAAAACAACCCCACATTTATATCTACTAACCCTTTATTTCATATGTAAATAAAATTTATAATCACATCATTACTTTTTAAAATTTATTATTCTCACCGATATAAAATTTATTATTCTCACCAACATATAGTCACTTTAACTCACACCAACCGATTGTTGAGTAATAAATTTACTTCATGGCCTTAATAAGTGCACATTTATATTTTATGTGTAAGTTATTAGTATTTAGTTACATATTTCCTATCAACTTTGTTTAAAGAGATAATATTTATTTAATGACTATGCATTGTCTTGGAAACACTATTTTTATTACTCTTACAAACATTATTTTTATAAAGTGCATTCTATAATGCGTCCAATTTATTTTATGTTCACTAAACTAATATTGATGTATTTTTTATTTGATATGATTGTGTTGGTGCGATTGATGGAACATATATAGAAGGGGGGGGGGGGGGGTTCCTAAAGCGGTGCAACAAACATATCGTAATCGCATAGGAAGAACATCACAAAATGTCTTATGTGCTTGTGATTTTGATATGTAATTTACCTTTGTTGATGCTAGTTGGGAAGGTACTGCATATGATAGTAAAGTACTTGAGAATGTACTTGTTGAACCAACGTCACAATTTCCATTTCCGCCATATGGTAACTTTAAATTACATCCTTAGAATAAATATTATTTATTTACACAAAACTGTCTCATTTACGTCACATATGCTTTTAGTAATTCTTTATAAAATGTTTGTTGGTAGATAAATATTATGTTGTTGATGCTGGTTTCCAAAACACAAAAGGATTTTTAGCTCCACACAAAGGACTACACTATCATTTGCAAGATTACCGAGGAAGTGAAAGAGAGCCTCAAAATCCCAAAGAACTGTTTAATTAATTATAGGCATTCACCTCTGCGCAATGTGATTGCACGGACTTTTGGAGCTTGGAAAAATAGATTTAGAATACTGAAATAAGGCATGAACCATTATGATATTGATACACAAGTGAAAATTGTCATAGTTTATGCAGTGTTAAATAATTATTTGCGAGAATACCAAAATACTAATGAAATATTTATGGTCTATAAGCATGAAAATATAGTTGCAGATGATATTGACCAACAAATGGCTCAAAGTAACAATGTTGGTTCGTCTTCTCGGTCACATGGTCGAGAAATTCAAGTTCAACGTGAGGAAATTGTCCGTACTATGTGGGAGGATTATATTAAAGACTAGTACACTACAATTTATGATCAATTTTTTTAATTAAATTAAAGTTAAATGAAACAATTACTTAAGTGGAGAACAAATAACTTTGTAATAATTTATTATGCAATTTTATAAATTATTGTTTATTTGATAAGATTGAATAAACAATTTGGACTATTTTAATAGTTTTACAACTTTTATGAGATTTTTATGTTTATAAGAAAATATACAACACAAAAATTCTATATAGCATGTCCAAACAAAACTTCAATTTCATCTCATGATATTATATCGCATGGTCAAATGAGCCCTTCATAAGATGAAAATTTAGATAAACAATCAACTGAGCTAGGCGCTAAGATTTCAACATACATAAGTTAATTTTCTTCGAAAAGTAAAAAAGTACTAATTATGTTTGGTGTTAAATACTGAATGGTGCATCAGTTTCTTGCTGGCCATTCATTTCTACCTTCTTTGTCTACAATACTATACAAACCAATCAACAATGGCAGCTCTCAAATCCATAAACTCCATTACATCTCCAGCAAGAATTACCAAGCTAACATTTTTACCAACCCCCACATGGTTTCAACCCAAACCCATCTTCCAACAAGTCAATACCAAAAGAATTAGACTATTTCCAGCTCAATCCAGTTCAAAACCAAACACAAATCAAGGAAATGCAGCAGATGAATCCTTGTTAAATGACCCAATTTCAAGAATCCAACCACAACCCACTTCAAATCAACCTCCACCTCCTTCAATTTCATCGTTTTCGCGGGGTTTAGTTTTTGATTTAGGGCAAAAAGATTCTTGGGATAGCTCTGAAATTGGTTCACCTGTAGTGAAAAGATACCTTAGTGATGATGAAGAGAGATGGTACATGTGGTACCATGGGAGGGGTAGTAATGGTAAAGATTCAATTGGTTTAGCTGTTTCTAGTAATGGGGTTCATTGGGAAAGAGGTGAAATTGTGTTGAATTGTGGTGATAATTGGTGGGGTTTTGATACACAAAGTATTAGGCCATGTGAGGTTGTGATTATGTCAAGTGCTAAAGTACGAGCTAATAGCTCTGTTTATTGGCTTTACTATACTGGTTTTGGTTCTGAAAAGATTGAAACTTTAGAAGATTCAGATAGACCGCGATTTGGGAATGGAGATGGAGAGATTTATAAGTCGTTGCCCGGATTAGCAATGAGTCAAGATGGTAGGCATTGGGCAAGAATTGAAGGGGAACATCATTCTGGTGCTTTATTTGATGTTGGTTTAGATGGTGAATGGGATTCTTTGTTTATAGGTTCACCAAAGGTAGTTTACCATAGTAATGGCGATTTAAGAATGTATTACCATTCATATGACGTTGAAAAAGGGTGTTTTGCAATTGGGATAGCAAGGTCAAGAGATGGAATGAAATGGTTAAAGCTAGGGAAGATTATAGGAGGAGGAGGTATTGGTGGTTTTGATGAACTAGGAGTGTTGAATCCACATGTTATACGAAATCGAAAAGATGGGAAGTATTTGATGGTTTATGAAGGTGTGGATGGAAATGGGAGGAGGAGTATAGGGATGGCATTATCTTCTGATGGATTAAAGGGATGGAGAAGAGTTGAAGAAAATGATCCATTGTTGAAGAGATGTGAAGAAGGGGGGTGGGATAGTGAAGGGGTGGGATCACCATATCTTGTTGAAATGGATGGAGATGATCAAGATCATGAATGGAGATTGTATTATAGAGGGATTGGGAAAGATGGAAGAAGTGGAATTGGTATGGCAATGTCTCAAGGAAATGAATTCAAGAGTTTTCAAAGGTGGAAAGGGTTTCATTTGTAAGGCATGTAATACTGGCATTACAATGTGAGTAGTCAATATTCCTTGTTTATAGTTTCCCTCCTTTTCGTGGTCAGATTAGTTTGTGTGCATCTCGATTATTTCAATGGTAAATGTTACTTCCTTTCAATACATGTATTGAGTAACTCTAATCTTCAAAACTAGAGCAAATGAGAAGAAATCACTTGGGAGGCGTTTTGATTTGATATCAATGTTACTTTATGAAATGTGAACAAACTTTCGAAGTTTGATTTTGAATCATGATTTGAAATTATAAATTCACCAAGAAGTATGATTTAAAATTTCTAGTTGTATAACTTTTTTTTTTCTTTTCCTACAAACTTATTGCCGAGTCAAGTTGTATAATTATATATACATAATATATATATATTTTTGAACAATTTTTTATGTGAATAATGCGACATATTGATGAAAAAGAATAAGGTATGATGCGTCTTTTATTTGTCTAGCAATATCGATAGTTTATGCATTGTTTAGTTAGTTTATGATGTTTAGTACATTGGACTAGCTAACAATAGAAGCAAACGTAAAACATAATTGGAATTTGGGTATAAGAATTATATTATCCAAAATGACGTGAAGACGATTCATTTCCTTTTGAGTAAATTCTTGTCTTTTTCCCCTTTTTTGAATGAACATTTTTTTCGTGTATGATTAATAACTGAAGAACCAAATCAAATCTAAATATATATTATATTTGATTTGATTTGAATTTTATATAATTTTAGAACTAACTAAATTAATTTGATTGATCAATAACTAATCCAAATCGCCCTGTGTACACCCCGAATTATATGGCGTGTTTCTCTTGTGCCTTGTAATTATACTCATATAAATATTCAAAATTTATTTTAATCATGAATTTTAAAAAGAAATTAAAAAATCTTAAATTTTATATCAAATCAAACAAAATTACGTAAGTTAATATGAAGGAAGCATAAGATTATCATTTTCAAATGGGCCTCCTTGAATGGACTCAACTCCAAATGAAATCATCATAATATAAGATTCTTGGTTACCCTTTAGTTTTAGTTGGACCGTTCAACACCATATTCAAGCTCAATAAACTATATTAATAGGAATATTTGTACTTTATTAACAAAACATAACAACATTTAACTAATTATACCAAAATAATAACATGTGTACTGGTGACGGGTATGGTGAATTTTCTGGTGGTGGTCCGATGGTGGAATAATACATCGAACCGTATATCGAGTATATGTTATTTGTATATCATGTGTATAAGTTTTATTGGGTGTGTGAGTATATGTTTGGTATATTGTGTATGTTTGGTGTATTTTTTATATGTATGGCGGGTATACGCGATCATATTGTCTTATGTATCACTGGATATACAATGACATACATACGAACATACAAAATACATACAACATCGTTGCATCGTTATTTGATTTAATTTACTAGTTCGAAGTACTTTGAAGTGAAATTGATTCACCGTTGAAGTGCAATGAACTCTTTAACATTTCAATTCTTGTAGCGATTCTCTACGTTTTGATGGGCAAAATTATTTAATGCTTGTGCTAGTCATGAGAGATAGAAAAGATACTCGATCGATAGAACAGTTGAAAGTGTGCATAAACCGACACAAATACCATTTTGACGAAGAAAAAAATATATGTTGCGTTCATCATGCCTCCTCCAATCATGGCATAGTAATGTTTTAAACTATTGGCCCTTGCTTTAACGGTATATACAACTAGAAATAGGGATGATAATGGGGCGGTGTGGGGTAGGGGCGGGGCAGGGCGGGTTGAGCTTAACCCGTAAAATTTTCAATCCGCCTCGCTTCGCATTACATTTTTTTTTCATTTTCAACCCGCCCCGCATAGACGCGCTCCGCATGAACAAGCCATGCATAATTTTTTAAATATTTTTCTTTTTCTAGTTAAGTGATACTAAGAATAAAATTCATAAAAATAATTTCATTTTTTCATTGAGTTGTATTAAATTAATAGGATAGTGACTTAAAATTTACTTTTCAGAGGTCAATTAGAAAACATGTAAGAAATTGATTATTTATTTTGAACCATTTTCATTTACCATCTTGAATATTTTAGTAGCTGTAAAAGAAATTATCTTAATGAATAATGCTCTATCACTCTTATACTAACATGTAAAAAATGAAAATTAAGTTTAAATCCACCTAAAATCACATATACCGCCGCAATCCGCTCCGCCCCGAATTAGTTTTAAAAAAACCCACTTCAACCCACCCCACATCCCACTCGCTCCGCACATGACCTTAAACCAGTCACATCCCACATAGCTTTAAACCCGCCCACCCTATATCCGTCCCGCTTCATTGGCATCCCTACCTAAAAACATCAATAGTATAAACAAGGCACAAATTATTAAATGATTTCTTTTTATTTGCTTAAGTTTCCGTAGATAAATTAATTATCTAATATCTATATTAATGAGAAGTAGCAGATGCACGAGAGTTGACCTTAATTCATGAGATGTTTGCATAGATATTTTATCAGTATGTTCACCTCCAATACCATACCAATCCCTGTTCTTCCAATTATTAATATTTTTTCAACATTTTTTTTTTTGATATTCATGAGATGGAATTCAAAATTTTAAGTCAATGGATTCTAAATTCTAGGAAATAACTTATTAATGGTTCGAGATAAATTATTTACTCTTATTAAGTGAAGTCTTTAATACAAAATAATATAAGTTTGAGCTAGAATTATTGTGTTCTGCCGAGCTCGTAGCTAATGTCGTTGATCTGTCCTTGATTATAACATAGTATTAAAGTGCATGTATGCGGTAACTTGGTTTCATGCAAACTAAACAAAATTATAAGTACAGAGTATGTATGTATGTATGTATATATATCAACTTTTTTTTTTAGTAGTGTTCTTTATCCGTTTTAAAACTCAATTAATCTGAATTTGCATTACTTAGGACCCATTTTGGAAATGTGCTCCCATTCAAGATTTTTTTTTATATCCACAAGATGAACCGAAACCTCTTATTAAGGAAGGAGCACTTCATCGCACATCAACTTGATGTATTGAAAAAAAAAGGAGGATTTTTTTTTGAAGAAAAAAAAGTATTCAAACATTAAATCAGTGTGTATATATATATATAAATCAACTTTGATTTTTTTTTTTAAAAGTAGTTCTCAAACATTAAAGTTCTATGGTATTAGGGGTCATTTGGTACAAAATTTAATAATGTAGGGATTAGTAACGTAGAGCTTAGTAATGTAGGAATTAATTAGTAGTGTAGAGATTAGTAATGCATAGTTTAGTTTTATCAAGTGTTTGATTCTTTGTTTCCCACCTCATCTTGTGTTTGAACTAAAACTCTATAAAAAGTTTCTTTCCAATTATACCCTTAAATTATTTTGTAATTGGGTCAAGGTGCATAATTGCCAGACAATGTTTTTGTTATGGCCTTCTATGAGAAGAACAATTTTATTGTCATGTTTGCTATTTTTTTGCTTGAATTATTTGAGGATAAATAATTGTCATGTTAATAAATTGATCACTTACAAAATATCAATCTTCAATTCAAAAAAGATAAACCATCTACTTTTAAAATAAAAAAGACGGCCAACAATTGTAAAATTGAATAAACGATCCACATTTACACATAAAAATTGCAACTTGTAGTTTTAACATGTACGTAATTTTTTAAATTGTTCAAAATACAAATAATTAGTGATCTATATATACATTCAATTAAGATCACAAAAGTCATGTAGTGATAAATTTGCCTTTTCAATTAGTAAATGTTAAACCACTCACATTTCAAATTTGTATTGGATTTATTTAGTAACAAACAACCCTCTCTAAATAATTTGTAAGCTAAATTATTTAAATAAATAAATTTACTAGTACAAATATAAAACATAAAATCAAGAAAATAAACAAAATAATTAAAATGATTTGAGGAATATTTTTATCTTTACATAGACTTATCCTATGGTATTATATCTTATGTATTACTAATACCTCCAAATTGAAGGTATTAGTAATACATCCTATAATTTAGTTATACATAAACCCAAAATCCTATCAAACATAATACTAAATAATACTATATATAATATATGAACTATTTTTTCTAATGCGACCTACCAAACGACCCGTTAGTGTCTAAATAATTGAAGCTACTTTTGATATTATTGGGGTATACATTTATTATTTTGCCAAAATGAATAGTATTTGTGAGGGAAGCATGACATATATTTTTTTTGAATAATAAATGTCAATGTACTTTGCAATATATAAGTTGGTTGAGATATCCCCCACGATGTCATCACAGTCCCAATACTATTTATGATTCTTAAATAAATCGACATTTTTTTTTTTGAAATAAATGTATATCTTATCTTTGGTTGTACAATAAATCACTTAGATATCGGACATGCAAATTTATGAAAGGTGGAACATGTTGTTCAGACTAAGGGGCGGATCTAAAGAGGCGTGAGGGGTCGTAAAAAATATATATATTAAATGTTGTCGTACATATTTCTGTATTTATTTTTTTAATAAAAATTCTAACTCTGTCATTTTTTTCGAAATGTTATGAGAAGGAGAAAATTAGTGCAACAACTTTGAAATTTTCGTGTGTTATATTGGGATAATTATCTTTGTTTATAATGTGAGCATATAGTTGAATAAATTCATTTTCATTAAAGGAGGACAACGATTTTCACTTCATGGCTTAATTAACCTCAAATGACGTTGAATAGAGACCCTTAAGTACAAGGACTACAAACAACAACATATTTAGAGTGCTTTGAGGGATGTGGAGCGTACACTGACCTTATTCGTAATTTTTGTGGGATAGAAAAGTTGTTTTCTTTAGACCCTCAGCTCAACTACAGGTTATTCTATCATAACATGCTTAAGAAAAATACAAGACTAAAATAAACAATGATGAAATTATTGAAGCAATAAAAATATTTGCTGGTTGTCGACCCTAGAGGCCTAACCCCTACCCCAACCCCTGAATCGGGACGACCTGGATCCTGACCCTTAACATGAAACGACTCGAGACCTGAACAAAAATGACTATTCAACTTTAGTCCATGAGCATGGACTTGATTCCTAACCACAACCCGAGGTTCTGACACTATTAGGGATCTCATGAGATCGGACTCTTGACTTTGAATCCTACCCTAGCCTCTCAACTGGGATTCATCACCTAGATTCGACTTCTGATCTTGACCTAACCTTGACTTCGGATTCAACTTTCGATTCGAGCCCCTGACCCGAGTCTCGGCTCTAACTCGGGATTCTATCTCTATCTTGAAACTCGACCCTAACCCTATTTTGAGAACTGACTTAGGGAGCCGACCCAAAACCCATAGCTAACTTGGGATGCGAATCTTGACCTCGACCCTCGATCCCAATTCGAGGACTCGACCACGATCCCAGTCTAGAACTCAGCCCGAGACATAGCCCAATTCGAGACAAGATCCGAGAGTCAACCCTGGGTCCCAACTTGGAACCCGACCATAACTCGTGGACCAAACTTGGGAATTAATCCTAACTTGGGATCCGACTCGAATCCATATCTCCCTAGGACCCTACTCCCGACTTGAGATCTTGACCTAATACCCAACTCTTGATCTCGAGGTCTCTTCCTAGAATCAGGGTCGGTTTCTTGGTTGGGGTTTTGGTAAAACTTTGACTACAAATATAATGTAGATAAACAATAATCGATTTATCTAGTCACTAAAGTACTATCTAGATATTAAATTGTAAAGTAACACTAACTCATATAAATATGGATCAATCCGTCTTTTATCCAACCTATTATGTCATCCAACTCACTTTTACCGAATATGAAATATAAGCGTGCCAATCTGACAAATTATTATCCATTTTATGTTAACCCGTTCATATTTAATCCAACTCATCTATTTATCATAATTACTAACACCAAAAAAATAGTAAAGATAATCAAAGTAAAAGCGGAGGTATATATGCCTCCACTCGAGCCTCAAAAAGGCAAAGGTATTATTTTTCTCCTATCAGCTGCCTGAAATTCCAGCAGTGTAATTAAAGCTTGACATAGTAGTGTGCTGGTGTTGATAATTACTACTCATTTGGAATTTATACTATCATTTATTTTACATAGCAAGTGTAGCTAACTCTCTTGTCACACTACTTATTATTTCTACATTTGTTTGCCTATATATACCATCTCTCATTTCCACAAAAAGAAAGACACAAATAACAAACTTCCTTGATATAAGGTAATTATTATTATTATAGACATAAAATGGGAAGATCCAAATGTTGTGATGAAGAGGGATTGAAGAAAGGTCCATGGACACATGAAGAAGACCAAAAACTATTGTCTTTTATTGATAAACATGGTTGTGGTAGCTGGAGGGGTTTGCCTGCTAAAGCTGGTAATTTAAACTACTCCTTCTATTTCAATTTATGCAAAAATTGTTTTATATATATATATATATATATATATATATATGAACGATTGATTTGAACGGTCCAACTAATAGGAATGACAATAGAGCAAGCTAGACAAGATGAGTATGAGGTGATTGAACCCCCCCTTGTGTTCTGTCCCACTTCATTGTTATCCCTAGTCACGGTCCAAGACTATCTATAGCTAGTGATAGATTGCCTAGTTACGTTACATAGACTTATTTCTTTGTCGTGTAACGTTTTTTATGTCTGATTATTGTAACGTAATATTAAATTGATATTCTCTTTTCATTCCAATTTATATGATACACTTTTTATGGGCCAAGTACGTGATAGTGAGACTTGAACTCATGACCCTTAACATGAATCAGAAATCATGTTATTATATTATCTAAAGGTTTAATTCGTTAGAAAATACATTTTTATATAGTTATATACTATTATTTAACATTTGCTAATCACTCCTTTTTGCTTCTATTTTTAGGTCTGCAGAGATGTGGGAAGAGTTGTAGGCTAAGATGGATAAACTATCTAAGACCTGATATCAAAAGAGGAAAATTCAGCTTACAAGAAGAAAGAACCATCATTCACCTTCATGCTCTTCTTGGAAATAGGTATACATACTATAATATATATATATTTATATATATACTTTTTTCGATCCGTTTATTTTTACTTGTCCAGTATTAACTTGGCATATTGAGCGATAAATAAAATGACAGTTTTCACTATATCATTCTTTGAATATAATAAATTTAGTACTTTGAGAAATAATTATAATTAATGAGTAATAAGAGTAAATTATTAAAAATTAAGTGATAAATTATCTATTGATTTTTAATTTTCTAAACTGGACATTCATTTTTAGTACAGTGGACGATCAAGAGTAAATAACACATTAATGAAGGACAGTAGTATAGTAGTAATAAAAAGATAGCAAATGATGATAGAACTCATAAATAGTCAGTTACCTTTGTTTCTGCCACAATATTATTCTTTCCCAATCCCCATGGTCACTATTTTTTTTAATAACCATAATGCTACTTATGATACTGTCTATGATTAAAATAGTGCCCTCTTATAGTAGTGTCCACATTCAATTAAAGTCACCATTGATTTGGTTTGATCCAATGTTACCACAATAATTTCATTTTTTCGTCTAACGTTTTTCATGTATGATTATTGTGATACTAAATTGATTATGTTTTGTTCCTCTCTTTGTCAATGATATGTCAGATGGTCAGCAATAGCAACTTACTTGCCAAGCAGAACAGACAACGAGATAAAAAACTATTGGAACTCCCGTCTGAAGAAGAGGTTAACCAAAATGGGAATTGATCCAATGACACACAAACCAAATGGTGCTGCAGGCTCATCAAAATATGTTGCAAACCTTAGTCACATGGCTGAATGGGAAAGTGCAAGACTAGAAGCAGAAGCTAGACTTGTTCGAAAATCGAAAATCTTCTTCAATAACAACAACAATAGTCACAATTACAACATTAACCCTACTACAATTTCACAACAATTACCTTATTATCAACAACTTCCTTGTCTAGACATATTGAAAGCATGGCAAACGACTACCACAAAATTACCAACAATACATGATATTAGTCATGCCATTCTTCTTAATAATTCAAGGAACAAAAACCTCGAATCATCGATACCATCAACGTTAAATTCCTCAGAGAATATTTTCGCGAACAACGTACCAACTACTACAAAAGTTGGTGATGATCATCAAAATTTTCATAATTTGTCTACAATCAACTCATGTTTTGAAGATGATCAACTCCAAACAGAACTTCCAAGTTTCATGCAGGATTTTTCAGGGGTATTTCCGGAATATACACAAAATTCAACAAATGGATTACAAGTGGATAATATTATGGGAAGCTTCTATGGAGATTTTGAAGATAACAAGTTAATTAATTGGAATAATTTCCCTAATTATTTGGTTAATTCACCAATTGGTTCTCCGGTATTTTAAGTTCTACTATATAGCTATAGAAAATTGTACTTCTCTAAGAGTTTGATTAGTTTTTTTTTGTTTTATTACAAAGATTTTGTATCTCTAGTTCCTTATTAGAGTGAAGTTTAGTTTATGAAATGATTGAATAAAATTTAAAATCAAGTACCCTTATAATGTTTTTCTCTCTATTATTATAGTATAAAGTATTTTACACACTATTAAAAACACTGAAATTAGCAACAAATTTTGACGCTGGTCTATCGCTATTTTACTCGCTAACAAAATTTGTCGCAAATTCGTCGTTAAGTAGGATTAGTAATGATTTTTAATGTTTAACTATAAAATTTGTCCGTCGCTAGATTAAAGTTATTTTTTAAAATAGTGACATACTCTAAGTTATAAAGTCAATAAATATATATATAGGAGAGATATTGAAATACAATCAATATCATATGGTCCTGGGAGGCCCAAAAAAAAATGTATCATCCATGTTTTTTTGTAATTTATTTAACTATAATAATTAATGCCTCCATGTAGTTTCTACTCTTTTTTGTTTTATAACATTTCGCTTTCTGATATAGGTCCATCAAATAAAGTTAGGTAAATTAAATTATTGCTAAGGTCTTTGAAGGAGTAATTAAGTAATGGACCAATGAGGAAGTAGTAAATACTCATTCATATTTAACTAGAGGTTTCAAGTTTGAGTTCAATCACTTGGTATAGAATTGCTTTGTTAGGGAGCTGTATATCCTCGAATGTGGAGCTTTCGGCGCTAATTCAAATTTAGTCGGACTCTAATACTAATATCAGACACCAGGTGAGAAATAAAAAATGAACTATTTCGATCTCTTTCACCATATATTATACGTAAAGGGTTATCCTCCTTTTTTTTTTCTTTTTTTTTTTTGGTCGTGAGCTGCATTTGAATATATTGAAAAAAAAGATATATTTTTTGAATGATTCACTTCATCATATTCATATATATACATGTGTATACATATTTGATATATAATACATAAAAAGATAACTCATATTATATCTGTTAATTTGTATATATTTAGTGCATTATTCATCTCATAAATTGATATACGTTTACTTGCTTTAATATCTTATAATTTTATATTAGCATATATTTGACTTATAAATTCATATATATTTATTTGTATTGATATTCATTGATCCACATAATTCACTAATTATAAGTGTGTATAAGTGAAGGAAATTATTATTATTTTTATAATGGACGAATAAATAATGTATAACTTACATAAATTTCATAGTTTTAATATGAAATTACAATCTATCCCTCATATTTAGTTTGTAATTATATTAATCCCTTAAAAAGTAACACAAATCGGATACATAATATGTAGCTCATATACATTAAAGAGTATCTCGGATACATTAAAAACTAGCTCAAATACATAATATGTAGCTCGGATACATTAAATATTGGCTCGGATACATTAAAGAAATAAGAGATTTTAGAGGTTGTTAGAAATAGAAGGGGATATTGAAAATAAGGGAAATATAAGTCGTGTATTTTAGTAATTTTTCCATAAATAAATGTTATCATAATGGTCCAACGACTAAAATCCAAAAAACTATGACCTAATATATGAAATAAAGTCACTTGAATCTTGATGTCTAGATAATAAATTTAGACATTATTTCTGGTAGGCATGCATGAAATCTATATATAACATTTCTCTTTTTTGCTATAAGTCCATCAAATAAAGTTAGGTAAATGAAATAATTGCTTAGAATCATATCCATTCGATTATATTTCTTTTCTGCTTCTTAAATTATAAGTGAACCCTTTCAAATCTCTTTCATCAGATATTACGTAATACCATACGTTATATATCAGATATACGTTATCCAAAGTATTCAGTCAATCCTACCTAACCCTTCCACGTAATATTTATTTATAATTTAGATAAGGGGGGGGGGGGGGGGTATGAGGGTCAAGGGTGTTGTGGTTGGATGAGAGTGGGTGGGAGGAAGACAACGAACATAAAATATATTTATTTTCTCTTGTGACGATAAATTATATTTTAGATATCAATCATATGACTTTTTTTAAAAAAATAACGATATCAGATGTTATTTATGACACCTCTTTTTTTTTTTTACTTTCATCAAGTAAGTTATTTTATGTTTTTTAATGATTTTTTTTCTAAAGAAAAAATTTAATAAAATATTTTATCAATTAAATATATGAAAATCTATTAGATCTTGATAAAATCTAGATAATAAATGATGTTACTAAAGTTTTCGCTTTCCCTATCATGTATGTGGGGTCTTTAAAATAAATAGCACGTTCATTTATAAGTCCCTCTCGTCCATGTGCTTGATGTAACGGAATATTAATATTTATATATGGTGTAATACATAGTCAATTTTTTTACAAAAATTATATATGTGCATGTATTTTTATTTGTCTATTAAGTAGTTAAATTAATTAAATAAAATATATATTTCATTAATTACAAGCATCAATCTCAGGTAGAAAATATTTAATGTTTTATGGCTTACTAATATGGGTGTGCACCTAAAAAAATGTATATATTAAGTGAAGAATTGATCCCTAGTCTAGATCTAGGTAAATAACAACATGTGCACCATTAGTCTTCTTGTTGCAGGCCCATCAGATATCATCATAGTTTAAGAAATATATATATATATATATACATAAAATATTTAATTAATGGAGAGACCACGAATTCACATATTCATATTTTAGCCTTAAATCACACATTAGGTGAATGTATATATATATATATATATATATATATATAAAATTAAAAAATATGTGTTAACTTAGGTATACCTATTAGACAAATGAGAACACATAAAAAAAGTTTTAAAATTTAAATAAAAAATGAATACTTGAAACAATTTATTAGGAGTTGAGATGTTTAATTGTAACAATGCTTAATTTGAATGTCTAAATAGTAAAACTTTCAATCGAGATTTTCTCACCTCACTCATTGAACTCTCGCTCGAATTAAAAAATCATTTTGTGTTGATTGTATATATATAACTTGTATGTGATGACATTCGAGTTTGGCAAAAGGATCAGTTGAAATTTAACAACATAAAAGCTTCAGCTTAGTTATATGTATCCATTAACATATATATTGATCCGATCCTAATCTTAATCCTCCTTGCTTCTTTTATGTGTTTATCTTTTGAATATCTTGAATAAAATTTTTGACTTTTCTGTTTTCCGAAGATTCTTTATAATTAAATATATGGTAAATGAAAGGTATAGTTTAATTAGGACACATCCTCATGTTTCTTCCTTTATGTACTACTACGTATGTGAAGGAAATAAGATTATTTGAACATTTGCCTCTATTTTGTGTTGTGTTGGTTTTAAATTATTTTTTTTGGATATAATTTTTCCGTGGAATATAAATCTATATTTTTATATTATAATATTCTATAAATCACGTCCTGTATTCTTAAAGAACTTATGTCCTACTCGCTAGACACGTTGATTTTTAAGAATAAAAATTAAATATTGGCTTATTTAAAGAAAAAATCGTACCATTAAATAAAGGAAATAAGTGATTCTAAAGACAACACGAGAACAAATGCAATGTTAGATATTTACTAAAGATTTTTACAATTAACCATCTCCATATATATATTACTATATAGGAAGAGGGAATAAGTACTACTATATAAGAAGAGGGAATAAGTATTCACCACAAGTCAACATGTGTTCCAATAAGAAGAGGGAATGACCAATATATTTATAAAAAGAAATGACATATAAAATAAAATGGAGAGAGTATTGGTTTTTCAAAATGGAAAAGAACAAAACACATATAAATTACTATATAAGAAGAGGGAATAAGTATTCACCACAAGTCAACATGTGTTCCAATAAGAAGAGGGAATGACCAATATATTTATAAAAAGAAATGACATATAAAATAAAATAGAGAGAGTATTGGTTTTTCAAAATGGAAAAGGAAAAAACACATATAAAATTAAAAGACATATAAAAAAAAAAGTTGGTTTAACTCTCAAACATAAAAAGTAACATATGTTATTAAAAACTTTAATAAAAAGTACTATAATTTACAATAAATAATAACTTAAAATATCTACAAGACAACAAAAAAAAGACTAATTTTTGTACTGCTTGTGTCACATAAATTAGGATTGGGATGATTTTAAAATTTTAATTTTGGTTATACATTATAAAATAGCCGAAAAATTGAATGATATAATTTTTTTTTAAAATAACCGAATGAACCGTCCTATCGATAACCCTAATGTTACTTCTACTCTGTTTATTTTTACTTAAATTTAGAAAAATATGCTTCATTTCTACCCTCAATCTTATCGCTACATTTATTTGCTATTTAAAATTGAAATTAAAAAGACAAATGACAAAAAAGTTTCTATATTAGCTCACTTATGAGCAAAATATATTATAACGATCTTTACTAATTTTATAACAATACATAAACTATACTCCCTCCGTCCCATATTAGATGGGCACTTCCAACTTTACACGGTGATTAAGAAATCATTAATAAATTGGAAGACTTCACCATTTTGCCCTTTGTTTATATCAATGCACATTGAAATGAGTTATAAAAAATACACATACAATATAGGAATGGTCATATTAATTGTAGGGATAAAATGGAAAAGAATTAATTAATTCTATCATAATTTAATAAGTGCTCAAATAATATGAAAAAAATATTTTTAGTAAGATTCTCATCTAATATGGGATGGAGAAAGTAACAATATAACTTTATTAATGTTGGGCCCGGGCAGCGCCCGAACTTTCTTTACTAGTATATATATACATGTCATTTTTGCAACAAAGTTAATTAATGAGGGAATTGAATACTCATAAATTAAATCAACGTAAATTAGCAATCACTAGGTGAAATTGAAAAAGGGAAATTTAAAAATTAACAAGTGTATATACTGTAACGTGCAGTTTTTTAACATGAATTTTGCATGCATGCACTGATGCAAATTACTGTACTCCAATTTACAAACACGTACGTACGTAGTAATATTTCTGATAAATAATGAATGACTATTATTCAGTATTCTAACTAATTAATACAATATGGTTGGCAAGATGAAGTTAGTGTTTCTTCATAATTGTATCAAATTTAAAAAAAATTATTCTAAAACTTGAAATGTGATCAGATTTTGATTTTGAATTTCTGATTTTTAAAAAAATTGCTCGAAAAAATACAAATTCAAACATAATTTCAAGTTACAAAAAACTTCAAATTTTCAGTCTCGGTCAAAGAGTTTTAGAAAACGTTCTTGGTGGAAAAAAATGTGAATGAAGGATCCTAGTGAATTGAATTGGGTCCATGAATCTAAGAAATGGTGAGAATTCTTGATCTCTCTCAATTTGAAAATCCAGGATTTGAATTGATGTCCTCTCATTGATTCCTCCTAAATTGCATTGATTTATCCTAAAGATTTCATTTCAATTGGAATTTGGTTATTCACCATGTACGAGGATCTCCGCTAAGCATCCATGGCTAAATGGTTAAATCGCTCAACTCATAATTGGCGAATTTGTACGTTCAATCCCTACTGGATGCACACCAATGGGACTAGTGGCGGAGCCAAAGTTTTCAATAAGAGGATTCAAAATCTGAAAAATAGACACACGAAATAGCCGAAGGGGGTTCGACATCTACTATATATACCTAAAAAATTATTTTAACCATATAAAAATAATATAATTTTCCGCTGATGGAGGTTCGGATGAACCCCTTAAAGATATGGTGGCTCCGCCACTGAATGGGACCCTCCGATAAGTCTATTGGAATTGGCTATGTAGTAATGGAATCTCACCATCCATACACAACGAATTAATGTGGTATATTCATATATCATAATATATGAACAATAAGAACTAGCATTCTTATTGAGACTATAACAATAGCTAGGGAAGAAAACAAATTTATGGATAAAATCAAATATGCAGTATTTATAGACAAAAGTATTCGGTTAACTTCAAAATCTATTATGAAATAGGATCGAAGGTTTATTAATTGTATAGCTTTTCGGTCATTAATTCTTAGGGTTGTTTAGATATTATTTCAAATCAGGTTAATTTGAAGGTAAAAATTTGTTTGTACATTCAAGTTTTATTTTTTAAGTTTGTATTTTTTTTTTCATTAACATGAAAACTCCGCAATATGTGAAATTTATCAAAATTGTCTCAAATATTATACAATTTTAATAAATGAACAAAATATATATAGATTAGAAACAAGGTACCAAGTATCTTAAGATACCGCATTAATAAATCACATATCTTCGTGTCCCTTTTATAAATAAATGCTTCCGATTACATGATATTACAAACTTTTAAATATACACAATTTTACAAAGATTCATCGGTGCAAAAAATCAATAATAGTATTAATTACTAACTATTTTTGTAATATTATCCTTTGACATATAAACAATCTATTCACATCGAACATGAATCTCTCACAAAATATAAATTTAGGGGTCAAATTTTACGTTTAAAAATAAAATAGAATTTCACAACTTAAAATTCGAAATCGCGTCTATTTAAGAATTTGAAGCTTCATAAATAAACATTGATTTTAAATTAAATTAAAAAAACTTTAAATTTAAATCCCAAATTCTAGATTAAACGCCGACTTAGAGTTGAATAAATATGCGAGAAATTAATTATATTTGCCTCTTTTAACTTAACTTGTGAACTCTATGAATCCACGTTTCTGTATTATTCTCCTTCCTTTTGGAATTTTCTTTCATTAAAGAATTCCATAATTAAATAAATCACTTGTGTAAAGAAAAAAAAAACCACAACAAGAGGCAGAACTCCATAAATATGAATTATGGTGGGCTATATTTGAGTAATGGTTATAAATATTTGTGTTTTATTGTCTGAAATTACCTGCCATTAATTAGTACTAGCACATTGATTATGAAATTGTACCATGGAGCAACCATATTTAATTACGTATTTAACCCAACAGATTAATGGAGCCTGGACAATCGTGGTCTTGTCTTTTCGATATTATTCTCTCAGTTCACTTTTATTTATCTACTAAGAATTTGGCCGCGCTTCGCGCAGTTAAGAAATATATATATAAATTTATTTTAAAAAATAATTATGATACAAGAAATAAAAAATCAATCATAGAAATAAGAAAAATGATGAAATCTCAATACAAATATTTTTATAGAATTAGAGCTTGAGTGATTTACATTTTTATTATCAAATATTTTTTAAAATTAAAAGACTAATTTATTAAGAAAAAAATTCATATATCATGATTTTAATACATAAAATTCGGATAAACATATTTAAGGAATTGATATTTTTTCTTATTTTTGTCAAATGATAAATTTACTATCAGATGAATCTTCCTTTAATTTGAAAAAATAAATGATTAAATTAAAAATAGGAGGAAAAAGAGATAAACATTTCTATTTCATTTCTTCTTTGATAGTTGATCCTTTCTTTGTCCTTGTTTTTATTCTTATTCATCATTGTCTAAATAATTATTTTCTCTATTTTTTATTATCATCTAAAGAAACCTCTATTGCTAATTTTTCGTATATATCTTATATTATTCTGGTAATTCTTTAGAAGTAGAAGAAATGAATAAATTTAAATGGTTCTTCACCATAAGAAATACCTAAGAATTGTGTATTTCGATACTTAATATGCGTATTTTTGAGCCATGAGCAATAAAAGTAAGTAAAAAGAGAAAAATAACAACACAATTTTGTCAAGTCCTTAATCACAAAAATAAAGATGACAAAAAATCAGTTAATCAATGCAATTATTTTTTAGCTTTTATCAGGCACCCCTTCTATCCATATCCAAGAGCCTTTTCATGGAGTCAAACTAAAGTATAAATCTGATACTACAACAATAATATAGAATATCACTATTTTAAATATGGAATAAAAAATAATAATCTTGAGTAGGAATATAATGAAACAGAAAATATGAATTTATATAGACAAAATTGAAGAAATCAAGATCATAAGGTATCTTAAATTTTGAAATTAAATAGTTGGGGGTTATGAATATGAAAATTTAAAGAAACGAGTTAACAATATTAATTAACGTAAAAGTTCGATTAGGTATAAGTTACGGAGATCAGAATTTTAAAATAAATAAAAGAAGAAAAAAATAAAATAATGAAGACCAAAAAAAAATAAAAATTCATGTACAATAAAAAAAGAGACAAATATCTTGAAATATTAAAATGGTAAATATTGAGACTTTTAATTTTTTGTAACAAAGAATAATAATGAGTGTAAATAATTTTTCAGACATTTAAGTATAACAATAAATAGAGGAGTAGTAATTGATATATTTATTTTTTGTACAATAATAAGTAAGTAGAAAAATATGGAAAATTATCAAAAAATTGAGGAAAAAAGATAAATAGAATCTTTGGCCAAAGAGAGGTGCAACTTCACTTCTCTAACATCTAGCTTATATAGATTTTTAAGTACAACAATATGTAATAGCTAAGAGAAATGTACCATAGATAATATACCTCTCAAGTATGAAATTTTTTTAGAATATTGAAATCAAAACAATACATTAATGAATCTTTAAATTATTAAAAACATTCAAACTTTATACTAATATGATCATCTCTCTTGATGAATCTTTCAACATAATTAAACTTCCTTCTTCATTTTGATGATCTTGCTACTAAATTAATGTGAACATCTCTTTATAATGAATCTTTGAAGAATATATATTTGATCTACATCAAAGCGAAGAACATATCATGTCATTGTCTTTTCTATGATTTCTTATGGAAAATATGAAGAATATTTTATTTATTTTTTAAAAAAGAAAAATAAACTACACTATTAGAAAGAAAGAATGAGAAAAAAACTACACTAATAGAAATAAAAAATGAGAAAAAAAACTACACTAATAGAAAGAAAGAATGAGAAAATGAAAAATGAATATTTAACATCTCCATGGATGATTGTAATTTATAGATTTGATAATCCATAAGAATAAGTTAAAGAGACATGTTATTTAAGTAGAGAATATGAATAGATGGAGGTTTTTTTGTAACTCGTTAGATATAATTAGAATAGTAAATATGATTATTTTTTTATTTAATAAATAAAATATTTAATGAAAAGAATTAAGAAAAGATCTCAAAAAAAAGAGAAAAAAAGATAAATATGAATGGAGGCCATAGAGGGGTGCCACATCATCTTGTCTATTTTTCTCCTTTATATTATATATAGATATAGATTATTTTAAAAATAAATTTATTAATTTAAAATAAATTAGATTGCTAAGATTGAAATTAGAATTTAATCTTATTATATATGTAATAAAATCATGTAGAGATAAGAAGAGACATGTATAAAGTTGAAATTTTTTCACTTAATATTGTCTTATAATATTTTTTTATGGTATCACAGTTTTGATTCTAACCAAATTATGTATTTTGATCTCTATTCCACGATCTTTAATAGTCGATTTATCTCCAATTGGACACTCTTTGTCGGAAAGAAATTCTATATACAAGTAAAATGATACATAAAATGACTAAATAATATATTTTGGACACCTTTAATACAATAAGCTATTATAGCCTAGTGATCCAATATATATATATATATACTCATCAAATAAAACTCTTTGACACAAAGAATAAAAAGGGTAACGCTTATAAGTAATATCTGATGAAAAAGATTGAAATGGACCACTTAACCCTATATGTTGTAAGATCGAAAGATACGCTTCTAAGCAATAATTTCATTTACCTAACTTTATTTTGTGGACACTGATTGAGATAGTTCAGCAGATACTTTTTTAAATAAATGTCTTAAGGTTGAATTAATCTTCTGAATTAAAGTTTGTCTAATATAATTTACTTTTCTATTACAATTTGTTGGGAAAAAGGATAAATATATTCCCAAACTGACGTAAATGGTGTGCAGATATCCTCTGTCATATTTTTGGGACATTGATGCCCCTGCCGTCCAAAAACTAGAGCATATATGCCCTTCACTCTAACGGAAGACTAAATAGAGACACGTGGCACAATCTTATCCATTGATCCGATATTTAATAAATGTCGAGTCGATGGATAAAATTATGACACTTGTATGTCCGTTAGTATAAATGGTATATATGCTCTAGTTTTTGGAAGGCAGAGGCACCAATGTCTCAAAAATATGACGAAGGATATCTACATAATATTTACAATAGTTTAGAGATATATTAATTCTTTTTTCCTAATTTGTTTTATGCACACTCAAAAGAATAGTGACTGCAACCTTCTCCGTAAAAAGATTAACTGCATGGAAGCATTAGTTAAGTAAATTAAATAACGTGGAGGGTGCATGCTTTATTTTTTCAGGACCATCTGATGTTGGTTCAGAAATATTTATTGTATTTCATTTCCTCCTCTCATCTTTTAGTCTTATATTTGACTTTTTAAAAGTGAAACAGGTAAAAATACTTTACACTATAATAATTTATTTAGAAATTTAAGTAATAATGTGTATGATTGTTTGTGACATTGTTATTAATTACAGTACTTATACTAACTTCAAGGTGCAGCAATATCCAATAGTCTGTAAGTGTTGCCTAACTTATAGGGCTCATGTTATTTCAGAATTAGTTATCTTGTTATTCCATTTTTAATGTGGAACAAAAAGACACACACTATAATTCTCGAATAATTAAGTATGAGATAAGTTATTCTACGATTTTATCTTAATCAAATATAAAATATAAATTTATCTTAAAATCAATCAGGAAATTAGTTATTCCTTATCACTCGTACTAATTAAACAAGTGTTTGGTATTTAATGATCAGAACTAAGAAACAGATACAGTGAATCCCTTGCTCTAAAAAAAAATGATTCTAATTAAGTTCAAGACTTCAGGTATTGACGCTTTGTAAAGTAATGTTTGAAAAATACTATAAATCAACATAGTTAATATCTGAAATACTAAAATAAAGTTTGAAAAGAAGAAAAACTTTTTTGTTCCCCAACCACAAATACTTTCACATAAATGAGACAAATGGAGTATAAAATATTATTATTATGAGATAATTACGATTCCAAATACTTCCACCAACTAATTCACAATAGTATATAAATTATGTATACTTTATACTTAATATACATATTAAATATAATATACAAATTTATACACATCACCTTGTCTATTTTTCTCCTTTATATTATATATGGATATAGATTATTTTAAAAATAAATTTATTAATTTAAAATAAATTAGATTGCTAAGATTGAAATTAGAATTTAATCTTATTATATATGTAATAAAATCATGTAGAGATAAGAAGAGACATGTATAAAGTTGAAATTTTTTCACTTAATATTATCTTATAATATATTTTTTTATGGTATCACAGTTTTGATTCTAACCAAATTATGTATTTTGATCTCTATTCCACGATCTTTAATAGTCGGTTTATCTCCAATTGGACACTCTTTGTCGGAAAAAAAATCTATATACAAGTAAAATGATACATAAAATGACTAAATAATATATTTTGGACACCTTTAACACAACAAGCTATTATAGCCTAGTGATCCAATATATATATATATATATATATATATATATATATATATTCATCAAATAAAACTCTTTGACACAAAGAATAAAAAGGATAACGCTTATAAGTAATATCTGATGAAAAAGTTGAAATGGACCACTTAACCCTATATGTTGTAAGATCGAAAGATACGCTTCTAAGCAATAATTTCATTTACCTAACTTTATTTTGTGGACACTGATTGAGATAGTTCAGCAGATACTTTTTTAAATAAATGTCTTAAGGTTGAATTAATCTTCTGAATTAAAGTTTGTCTAATATAATTTACTTTTCTATTACAATTTGTTGGGAAAAAGGATAAATATACCCCCAAACTGACGTAAATGGTGTGCAGATACCCTCTGTCATACTTTTGAGACATTGATGCCCCTGCCGTCCAAAAACTAGAGCATATATGCCCTTCACTCTAACAGAAGACTAAATAGGGACACGTGGTGCAATATCCGTCGATCCAATATTTAATAAATGTCGGGTCGATGGATAAGATTATGACACGTGTATGTCCGTTAGTATAAAGGGTATATATGCTCTAGTTTTTTTGGACGGCAGGGGCTCCAATGTCCAACAACATAACGGAGGGTATCTACATACCATTTACGATAATTCGAGAGTATATTTATCATTTTTCCCTAATTTGTTTTATGCACACTCAAAAAAATAGCGACTGCAACCTTCTCCGTAAAAAGATTAACTGCATGGAAGCATTAGTTAAGTAAATTAAATAACGTGGAGGGTGCATGCTTTATTTTTTCAGGACCATCTGATGTTGGTTCAGAAATATTTATTGTATTTTATTTCCTCCTCTCATCTTTTAGTCTTTATATTTGACTTTTAAAAAGTGAAACAGGTAAAAATACTTTTAACTATAATAATTTATTTAGAAATTTAAGTAAGTAAATTAAATAACGTGGATGGTGCATGTTTTATTTTTTCAGGACCATCTGATGTTGGTTCAGAAATATTTATTGTATTATATTTCCTCCTCTCATCTTTTAGTCTTTAAATTGACTTTTAAAAAGTGAAACATGTAAAAATACTTTACACTATAATAATTTATTTAGAAATTTAAGTAATAATGTGCATGATTGTTTGACATTGTTATTAATTACAGTACTTATACTAACTTCAAGGTGCAGCAATATCCAATAGTCTGTAAGTGTTGCCTAACTTATAGGGCTCATTTGGTCACGAAACGAGTTATTTCAAAATTAGTTATCTTGTTATTCCATTTTTAATTTGGAACAAAAAGACGCACACTACAATTCTCGAATAATTAAGTATGAGATAAGTTATCCTACGATTTTATCTCAATCAAATATAAAATAAATTTATCTTAAAATCAATCACGAAATTAGTTATTCCATATCACTCGTACTAAACAAGTGTTTGGTATTTAATGATCAGAACTAAGAAACAGATACAATGAATCCGTTACTCTAAAAAAAATGATTCTAATTAAGTTCAGGACTTCAGGTATAGACGCTTTGTAAAGTAATATTTGAAAAATACTATAAATCAACATAGTTAATATCTGAAATACTAAAATAAAGTTTGAAAAGAAAAAAAACTTTTTTGTTCCCAACCACAAATACTTTCACATAAATGAGACAAATGGAGTATAAAATATTATTATTATGAAGATAATTACGATTCTAAATACTTCCACCAACTAATTCACAATAGTATATAAATTATGTATACTTTATACTTAATATACATATTAAATATAATATACAAATTTATACACAACATAGATATATGTTTCAACCATATTAATAAATTAGCTAATTAGCCGAACGATATATATTCACAATTTTCCCCTTTGGACACAGTCAAGCTTCGTAACCTCAATAAGGACCACAACTGTCCTGATGCACATTGACAGTTGTACGATATCAAAAATTAATTACTCAAAGGGTATTTATACTTTTTTTTAGTTTCCTGCGTTTAATATTCACATTAGAATTCGACTAAATCAGAATTCGCGTCGGAAAATTCCATATTGGGAGGTAAGGCGCCACTATAATATGATGCAGTTTCGAATATATTCTATATTTTATTATCAAACGCTTACACCCACTGTATATATAAACCTAATATATATATATCCATACTCAAATAGAAAATTAAGTAATTTGATTATCGAACTTTTGACACATAAAGTGAAACGGAGGGAGTGTTATTAAGACATAAAATAAGGGTACACGATTTCAATCAAATTATTTCATAAACTAAACTTCACACTGGGATATTACAAATACATTTATAAAAACTTCTATCAGTCTTAGTAAAACTAAAAGAAGTACAATTTAATTAATACAATCAATAGGTGAATTGACCAAATAATTAGGTAAATTATTCCAATTAATTAGTAACTTATTATCTTCAAAATCTCCAGAACAGCTTCCCATAATATTATCCAATTGTAATCCATTTGTTGAATTTTGTGTATATTCCGGAAATAGCCCTGAAAATTCCTGCATGAAACTTGGAAGTTCTGTTTGGAGATGATCATCTTCAAAACATGAGTTAATTGTTGACAATTCATGAAGATTTTGATGATCATCACCAACTTTTGTAGTAGTTGGTGCATTGTTCGCGAAAATATTCTCTGAGGAATTTAACGTTGATGATGGTATCGATGAATCGAGTTTCTTGTTCTTCGAATTATTACGAAGAATGGCATGACTAATGTCATTTATTGTTGGTAATTTTGTGCTAGTCATTTGCCATGCTTTTAATATGTCAAGACAAGGGAGTTGTTGATAATAAGGTAATTGTTGTGAAATAGTAGTAGGATTAATGTTGTAATTGTGATTATTGTTGTTGTTATTGAAGAAGATTTTCGATTTTCGAACAAGTCTAGCTTCTGCTTCTAGTCTTGCACTTTCCCATTCAGCCATATGACTAAGATTTGCAACATATTTTGATGAGCCTTCACCATTTGGTTTGTGTGTCATTGGATCAATTCCCATTTTGGTTAACCTCTTCTTCAGACGTGAATTCCAGTAGTTCTTTATCTCGTTGTCTGTTCTGCTTGGCAAGTATGCTGCTATTGCTGACCATCTAATATATCAATGATGACAAAGAGAGGAACAAAACATGATTAATTTAATGTCTCAATATTCAAACATAAAAAAAAAAAAAAAAAAAACATTACACAAAAATGAAATTATTGTGTAATTCACTACAAAAAATTAGTAATGGGCAAAAGTATCAAAGAATAATATTGTGGCAGAAACAAAGGTAACTAACATTTTATGAGTTCTATCATTATTTGCTATCTTTTTTTATATATTTATTAAGTAATAAGTATTACTACTGTCCTCCATTAATGTGTTGTGCATTTCTTTCATGTCAAACTATGTGTCTTTTTTTTTCTCTTTGTTTACTCTAGTATTCTAAAAAATAGACCATTATTTCTTATATTAAAGAAATATTTCTTTTTAATGGTATTCAATTTTCAATTAGAGACATCTAATAATAGAGATAACTTAATAAACTATACCTAAATATATTGTTTTTCATGATGAGAGTAAAATTAAATGAGTTGTTTTACAGAGTGATGGTTAAATCGACTATGCTGTATGAAATAGAGTACTAATCAATCAAAAACTCTCTCATTCAGAAGATGAAAGATGTAGAAATGAGGATGGTGTGGTGTGCTATCATACTAGGAGAGATAGGATTAGAAATAAAGATATTCGAAATCATAAGGTAGGAGTGACTTCGGTAGAGGGTAAGATGGGGAAAGCGAGACTAAGATGACTCGGACATGTGAGAAAGAGATCACACAGAGATACCGTAGTGCGGAGGTGTGCAGAGGTTCCATGGATGATTTCATGAGAGCTAGAGAGGAGATTAGACAGGACAAGACACAGTTGCAACCTATACCAAGGACATAATCTTATATAGAAGGTTGTGAAGGACACGTATTATGGTAGAAGGCTAGTAGGTATTAGAGTGTTATCTCGCTTATCCTCACATATAGTAGTCATAGTATTTCTCCCGTAATTTCTTGATTTTCAATTTTTGTTACTATTTATTGTCTCTTGTACTTCGATTATCGCGCTTATTATTTAAGTATAGTCATTGCACCTTTTTTAGAATGTTTTGTCATGCTTTCTATTTTCTATAGTCTTTGTTCCTGGATTTTTCACTTTTATTATTATCATTTTTGGATCTGCTTTCATATGATTTTCTTGGAGACGAAGGTCTATTGAAAATAATTTTCCACCTCTCAAGATAAAAATAAATTTGTGTATACTCTATTCTCTTCATATCTCACTTGCAGAACTAAACTGAATATATTATTGTTATAGCGTGAAATGAGCAAAAATAACACTTATTATAAAAGAGAAAAAATAGTACATACCTGTTTCCAAGAAGAGCATGAAGTTGAATGATGGTTCTCTCTTCTTGTAAACTGAATTTTCCTCTCTTGATATCAGGTCTCAGATAGTTTATCCATCTTAGCCTACAACTCTTTCCACATCTCTGTAGACCTAAAAAAGAAAAAGAAAAAAAGAGATAAAATCATGCTAACATAATTAAGAAACACTTTTTGAAGTTTCTACTCTAAATTAAACAAGTCATAGATATTTATATGATTTTAAATCACTTCGTCAAGGATAAAATAGTTTAATTGTACATCTCTAAATATAGAAAGGTAGCTATCATTTTATATCAAAATAAAAAAAGTGTATCACATAAATTGTAACAGAGTATCAATTACCAGCTTTAGCAGGCAAAGCCCTCCAGCTACCACAACCATGTTTGTCAATGAAAGACAATAGTTTTTGGTCTTCTTCTGGAGTCCATGGCCCTTTTTTCAATCCCTCTTTATCAAACCTTCCCATTTTGTATATATAGCTCTAAATTAAAGCTAATATTAGCAAAATTTCAAGAAAAGTTATTAGTTGTGCCTATCTTTTTTGGGGAAATAAGAGATGGTATATATGTGGAAAGGCCTAGTTGGGAGGAATACATATATATAGGCAACAAATGAAGAAATTAATAAGTTTGTATGATAAGAGAGTTAGCTAGCTTTAATGTAAAATAAATGTTAAAGGGGGACAAATACCCAATTGCTAATATGATGTCTAGCTTGGAGAAATAAGATTCAACTTCCTAATCATCTAGTTGGCAAACCATAGATGAAAGACTCTGTGGTGTAAAATGAGCGGGTTGAGTTAAAATTAAACGAGTTAAAATAAAGGGAATTTTACACAAATTTCATAGTATTATTAAGAGATAATTACCTCATATTTCTATGTTTTCCAAATTATAAAAATTAACGTCCCGATACATCCCGTCCCGGTTTCGAATACATCTCTCAACATTCCAATACATCGCGTCTCGATTTCGAATACATCACCCAACGTCCCGATACATTGCGTAAAGTAATGTATTTGATCGATACATTGTGTAAAGTGATGTGTCCGATCGATACATCACGTACGTAAAGTGATGTACCGAGCATAGAAGAGAGTAGGAATTTTTGTAATTTTTTCAAATGGTAGGGAATTTTAGAGAATATGGTAAAATACATTGTGTATTTAGGTAATTTTTTCTAAAATAAACTGAGTTAATAAATGAACGAATTATTGATCCGTTCAAAAGTTATATAAGCACAAATGAACTAAAATATGGATCATAACCCAACCCACCCACCCCTTACTAAATTTTAGTTATTTTATATAATTTTTTTAGTACCTGATAACTTTTTTTTTAATTATAGTTATATATAACATAATTAAAAAATAGTCTTTTATTGTGTCAATTTTGACTACGTATCGACCGATTTTTTTATGGACTAAAATGGATTATGCCAAGCTAATAATAAATGGATGTAGCTCAATAACATGCTCAAATATAAATGGATATATGCTTTCATAGCCCAATTTTGTCAATTTTAGATGAAAATCATCACTATATATAATTTAACAAATTGATATACACACCCTTTTTTTCTTCCTTTTTATTCTAAATAATAATAATACAAACAATTGAAAGATTTGTATTTACATCATTCGAAAAACAAAAAAGAAAGATGAGATGTACATTTATACGATTTTTCGTATAATATTTTATATATCAAGAAAAAAATCCGAATAAACCCCTCGTTATGCTTCTCTAACTCCGCCCCATAAGATTTGTATTTACATCATTCAAAAACAAAATGGAAATATGAGAATTGAGAGGTACGCACATTTATACAATTTTTCGTATAATCTTTTTATATTGATACTTCTTTTTTAATAAACCTCTTACGCCTCTCTGACTCCGCCCCATATTGTGACCAACATGTTCCCCTTTCATCAATTTGCATGTCGGACATTTGGGTTATAAATTAAGGTAGAACCAAAGATAAAATGTACTATATTTATTTAAGAATCATAAATAATATTGGGACTCTTGATGATATCGTGGGGGATATCTCATCTAACCTACTTTATTTTATATTGCAAAAGTACATTTACAGTTATTACTTATTATTATATTCAATATATGTCATGAGCCCTTCACAAATTAATACTACTAATTTAGGCAAAATAACAAATTTATATCCCTATAGAAATTAAAAATGTCTCACTATATATTTTGAAGCAACAAAAAAGTAGTTCTAGAAATTTGATTATTTAGACTATATAATAATTAGCTAGAAATTTAATGTTATTTGAGTACATTTTTCTTCCCATTTTTTTTCTATCCAGTGTCTAAAGCCCTAATGATGCGCTGATTAAATTTGGGTAGGGCTCATTCAGGGGTGACACTCTACAAGATTTTCTCCATACTTAGGGCTCGAACCTAAGACCTCAGGTTAAGGGTGGAGGAGTTTTATCACTGCACCACAACCCATGTTGGTACTTTTTTCTTCCTCTATGTGAGTAACTGTAAAATTGATTGCTCTCTCCGTTTCTATTTAGTTGCTATGATAAAAAAAATTGCATAAAAATCTTGAAAAAATAAAATAATTAAAAGTGTAATTTGATTAATGTATTCTTATTAATTCTTTAAATTTTGTTTATTTAAGTGCCTCTTAAATCTAGAATAATCAATGCTAAAAATAAAATTAAAATAAAATTCTCTTAATTTTAAAAATTGTCAAGTATTTAACAATAACTTATTTTAGCGTACATGACAACTAAATGAGAACGGAGGAATTACAATCCTCTTTTTTTTACATCATCTTTTATTTATATATGTCATACACCTTTGTCATATATAATAAACAACAATATATCTAGTAAAATCTCATTAGTGGTTTGGGAAGTATGCAGCCTTATAAGAATAGAGAAGTTGTTTTGATAAATCCTCCGCTAAAGTAAAACACATATCAAACAAGTAGAAAAATCAAACACAATAAAAGATACCAGTAGCAACAACAATCAATATGAAAAAAAAAATAAAAATGAAACAATAGGTAATAATAAAATTGAAGTGTAAAAGTGGGAGACAATAGAATATCTCAACTAACTTTAAAATATATAGTAAAAGTACGTACATTGAGAATTACTATTATTCAATAGTTTATGAAATGTTCCCTTCGCATATACTACTAATTTTGGCAAAATAACAAATCATATCCTTAAAAAAAAATGCTTCACTATATTTTACAAAAATTAGTACTAGAAATAATTATTTAGACAATAATTACCTAGAAACTTAATATTTGAGTAATTTTTACTTCTTCCAATGTGGTAACTGTATCTTTGATTAGATTCAATGTTTCAGTAGTAGTACTCTTCTCTTTTAAGTTTAAACATCAAGTTTATTTATACACAATTCATACACCTTCGTTGTATAAACGTGAAAAAAAAGTGAATATATATTTTCATATTATATATAATCACTATTAGAAATAACGTTTTCTTTCACCGCAAATCAATAGAAAATTTGCGTTATAGATAGTAGAACATGATTTTCTCACTAATTTTCTACCGAATCAACTCAATGAGAGAATCAATGGGAGAACACATAGTAGGAAACATATTCTTACTGAAATAGTAAGAAACTTTTTAATTTTTCTATATAAAGATATTACTATTTCCCCCCGATCGATTCGATCAGAATATCTATACAGAAATAGCTACTGAACATTTTCAATAAAGAGTTTCGGCGGAAAAGTAGTGAGTTCTTACTAGTGAATTAAAATGTTTTATAAGTTTGTTTAATTTGCATGAAACCAAGTGGTCCATGTCACTACATGCATGCATTTTTAATAATCTGGCATATATATGCACGACCTTACAAGTTTGTCAGAACTTAATAATTTTAGCTGAAATTTGTATCTATGTTAAAAGTTTGCTTATTATGTTTAAATAATGTATCTCAAACTCAATAAATTACGCTAGAATCTAAAGTTGATAGACTTCAAATTCTGAACCCTCCTTTTTACAAATAAAAAGTAAATATATATGAAGAGAAGAAAGATATTATTTGGAAGGTGATACTATCTTTTAATCAATGCTTAATGATAGGAGTAGTATTTATGAGCATATATATATATATGTTTAATTGTGATTTTGAAGAAGAAAAAAAAAGATGAAGGATTGGTGGTTATTGAAGGGTGCCAACGCGTAAAACTTTATTACTATGTTTAATATTTGCAAATGTGTGAAATAAAAAAAATGAGTACGTAAATACAGGCTTTATAATAAATTGAGTTTTGCAGATTTTGGTGAACATTATTATAATGAGGCCCCTCTATTTATTATGTATATATTTAATAACTTTAATGCTAATGCAACCCACACGATGGGACATTAAAATTTATGATTTTGTCCTCCCCCGTCTCTTCCGCAATTAGTCATAAATTAAAATTGAATGCATTATAATTAATTATTTTTTTAACTAATATAAACCGCATTTTTCGGGGTTGATTTTGGAAAAACTTACTCGCTTTACAATTTTCATTATTATGTGATTTAATGAAGTAAAATGCATGTTAATTAATTAAGGTTAAGTTAAGTGAACTATAAATTTAAACACATGACATGCATGTATTAGATTGGTGTATACACCCGGTGCAAATAAATTTTACCCGTTGATTTCTCATATGATCCCTAAACTTATCTCAAAAAGTTATTTTTGTTCTTGATTTGAATTTTCTTTATGGTGAGTACTCCTTATTAGGCGAACATCAACCATATGTTTATATAAATTTGTAATTAATTGGATGATATTATGATATGTGTAGTTGGAGGATAGAATAAATGTATATTGAAAATAAAGTTAATGACACATGCAAAATTAAATAGTAGGTCAGTGTACGTAGACAGTGGGATGGTGTGTATTCAATTTATAATATAATGAGGGCAATGTACGTATACACAAGAGTATAATTGTACTGAAATGTTTAATTGACATTGACATATGGATAGTTAGAGTGTAAATGATATGAGTTAAAAGGAATTATAAGAGCTATGTTAATTTTGAATTTGAGTTTAAGAAATAATAATGGTTGGTGTTTAGTGGATTAGATCGGATTTGGACGGATTGAAAATACACTGATAGGATAAAATATGAATGGAGTATAATGGTTCTAATTCACTATAATCTCTTAAAAGGCAGAAATTTGAAATCAGCTTTAAAAGTACAAATAATTTACTTTAAGGGTGAGTCTGGTAGGAGAAAAATGTTTTCCAATTCATGTTTTAAAAAATAATTTTTAAATACTTTTTTTTTTTTAATTTAAGAAAAATGACTTTCTTCGTAAAATAAGAAAGATATTTTTTATCCCTTTCAACCTTACTATCCGACCCGATCCATGACATGACTCCCAACCCAACCCGAGAACCAACTCCGAGTCCAACTCAGGACCTGAGATCCGGGACCCGAAAGTGCCGAAACTCGACTCTCAATCTTGATCTGGGACCTAAGAGCCGACCCCAACCAGACTCTCGATTCCTACCTTATAGCTTGACCTCGATTCTAAAATAGAACTGGAGACCCAACTCGACCTAGACTCCGGACCCGACTCTCGACCCTAACTCAGACCCCCAACTACCAAACTTGACCCGATACACGAACATTGATCCTGAACCTAACTCTTGATCTCAACCAGACTCCATCTTGGAACCAAAACTCCAACCCGAACTTGGAACCCAACTAACTCAGGACTCGATCTCCAACCCGAGGTTGGGTGTGGTACAAGGGTGGGGGATAGGTGGAGGTAGGGATGGTTGGATAGTGCAAAGGGTTCATCTATATATTTTATAGAGAGTAATATTATTGACTTGCATCATAGTGTTCATCTATCAGATGATAAAAGGGTTCATCTATATATTTTATCAAAGTTTTTCTTCATTGATCATAATCACAAGAAATGAAAATTCCTTTTGGATAGAAATCTCTATGACATGCACAGTTCAAAATTCGTTAGATAATGATTTCGTCTCTCTGTCCTTTTCCACTTAAATATAGAGTTTCTTGTCTGCAACAGAATTCGGCCCGAAAAATACGTTCTTTAACTAACGCCTATACTGAATAATTCCAAGTAGAACTCTGTCTCCTCAGTTTTCCTACAAAAGGGAGTAAAGAAGCATACTTGGCTTCTCAAAAACACACTAAATACAACATACATATAACTCAAGATCAATCAAAGGGAACAAAATGAAAACTGAACCTTTGCTCCACCGTGTTATACAGCACTCAGCGTGATGAATTGGTTAGAATGAAGATAGACCAGCGATTTGTCGGAATTTCTCATATGATACCCAGAATACAAATTGCCAAGGGCCAAGTCTTGCCCATGTAGGAAAGAATCCCTTCCACAATGCTTTGAGTCCTTCAACTTTGACCGTTTTGACAAGACAATCGTAGGAGTTACTATATTTGCAATTCCCTTGCTTATCGGCAGCCTGATTCATCATTCTTGTCTTAATTACATCTGCTGGACAGCTCAATGTTGTTGCTGACAGGCCTGACATTATGGATGATAAAGTGTGTGCATATATATTATCATTTGCTATGTTGTTATCGATCACAAAGCGTTTTGCATGATCATAGCACGCTAGTTCTCCCATGTTAACTAAAAAAGCTCTCTGGATATTTGGGAGCACGCCTTTCCAAAGTCCCCTGACACCTTCAGTTCGAATAATCTTGTTGAAAGCATCAAATGGCCCGCAATATCGAGGTTGCAGACCCTGACTTACCATTCTACTGTCTGCTTGCATCCTAACTTTGACAAGATCAGCTGGGCTCGCCACAACCTGAATCACAAGAAGACATGCAACTATAACATGTTCCACAATGAGTCCTGTTGAAGTAAGGAATTGAAAGCTTAAGCACAGGAACCTCGTAAACTTAAATTTTTTTTGAATTGGTATATCACACTCCAATTCTTTTCTTTTCTTTTTTTGAAAAAAAAACAAGTAGCAGATCATTCATCAAATTTTTCTTTGCTTATCAGTATCAACATTTCTTTTAGCGATTTGTCAGCTGATCATACTTAACGTTCTTCCCAACATGCACAAAGCTACGGGATATCAGAGATGAAAAACATAAATAATTTAGCGTCATGTGGTATCTTAAAAATGACTAAATTAAAGATGAGAAGAGAAAGGGTTTGTAGATGATACAATCTTTGGTGGAGAGATAAGATGAACTAGTAAAAATACTTAAGTGATTAAGTCACAAACATGAATGGATACATACTTCTATCCGAGTGCACCTACCAACATCTATATCTCAGTACAGTAAATAAAATTTCAAAACAAAAGGAAACTGCTATAAAGAATGTTTAAGACAGCTGATGTTTACTCAGAATGAACAAATTAATCAAAAAGAGAACTACAAAGAACCTTGTATTCTTCTGGTCTGTAAAAATAACAAATCATGACACCCAATTTTGTTCCAGTGATCACTAGTCCTTCATCTGCTTACTCAAAAGTTCGGGTAGCACCAAGGAAATAAAGAATTGACCATTGAGTCTTCTCTCTCTTTGAAGGGTTACTCTTCATTTAAAGTAAGCTAAAGACGCAGGGGACACCACAAATGAGGCAATCCGCTCTATAAACAAGAAGATGACCATTGATGGCTTATAGAAAACCAATTCATAGCTAACATATACATTTTCAGAATTCATATGGACTTGGTAAGAACTGACCACAACAGAAGCAAATACTTACACCCGATACCAACTAGTAGATGTTAAAACTTAGTTGTGGTGAAGAGTTCTTAATTGTTTTGCTTAGAGACTCGTAAGTGTTTTCCCGGAGTGTTTTCTGATCTTTTTAGTGTTTTAAGACATGAAAAATCTTTTCCAACTGAAAAGTTCTGCAATATAAAGGGATATCAGCTCTACTCACTCACTGCATTAGTCATGTATCAAACTCTAATGACCACCTAACTCAAAATTTGTGAAACTATTTCACTAATAATATTGTTTGATACCAACTTTTCAGTAATTCAATTTGTTTAACTATCTAAAGTTTAAACCTTGAACAATGTTTTCCTTATCAAACTAATTTTCAGCCACTTTTCCATTACATGTTCTTCCACTATTATTAACAAAGTCAATACATCAAACCAAAATATTCCTCTCTATCTAGTCAAATTCCTTCATATACAATTAAAACAAGATAAGTGTTGCGGTAGCGCGTGTGCCTAGTTGTTAATGAAATGCATTAAGCACAATGAGGTCTCAAGTTCAAATCTCAGCTCCCATGTATCCCATGGAATTAGTCGAGGTAAATCAGACAGAGTTAACAGGATATCTCCAATTCATTTAGCTCAAACAACAATGCAATTCCAAAATTCAATGAGATTTCAATTTACCTGAGCAATAACACCAGATATTCCACCAATAATAGCTTTGCTTGACAGAGAAAGTGTATGATCAGCAGGAACCAAAAAATTCCTCAAAAATTCATAGTTTACGATTCGAATTGGAGTGTAAAACATATGCCTTATAATCGCCGGTGACAATCCCTTATATAGTCCTAAAACGCCGTCGTTTCGTAAGATCTCCGACACTACTCGGACGGCTGATGTCCGTCGAGACGAAACAAGAGATTCGCCGTGGAGTTGAAGCCTCGTCTTTATGAGGTCAATCGGAAACGTCACTGTTTCCGCCGCCATTGCCGACATGGCCGTCACGGCTAACTTTGTTGTATGGGCTCTCCGGCCATCGTTAAACTCTTGGGCTTTCATTGAGCTAGTGGTCCAGGCCTGAGGGGCATCAGTGAAATAGACGTTAAACACTCATCTTTGAAGCTGGCCCATCTTCAACTCTTGGGCCATGGCTAAGCTTGATGGACGAAGTGTAGAGTTTTTATCCCGACCTAAGATACTTACAGACTAGTGTGATTCACATATATTTGAGATACTAGATATATAGGAGAGTGACGAGCTACATGGGAGAGAAGCGAGGGAGGCGAGCAAGATTTGCTATGCACCCAAGATTTATACGAATCCATTTGGATATAGTATATCTAAAACAAATTACACCTAATTTTGATCCCCATGTATCTCGATATACATGTATTTAAGCTTATCTAATATTTGAATGCATCAAAGTCTGATAAAAATTGTAATATTACAAGCTAAGTGTATCTAAGTAATTCGCTCTTAAACTAGTCAGATTTATGTGAGTTTTGTTATTTTTTTCAATTAGTTTTTTCTAGCAATTTTTTTTAATTAAGGCACATGATCTATCGACGAACCTTCGAGGAAAAGTATTATAAATATAATGCTCACGCATATTTTTTTTAGATAAGTTTGCAATTATATAGATAACTTGCAAATAACTCAAATAGTCAACTTACTTACAAGTAGCTTAAACAAGAAACTTACAAATAACTTAAATCGACAATTTACAAGTAGCTCAAACTGACAAAAATATTATAATATATCGTGGATGACATATTGTGAACTTTTCTTTTTACCAACATTTTTTTCTTCTATAACTACAAAGTCAATTCAATTCTTTTACATATTTATTCGAACTTGAATCATATATCAATTTCTCTTTATACACTACATTAATATAGTCTTTATTTTTCATTTTTGACCTCTCTTTTTCATAAACATTGAAATTAATAAGTTAAATATATGGGTAATAAGCTATAGGGTCTTTTGTTGTTTTTTCCAAAAGTAAAGGGACCATAACAAGCATTCTTGATTCTACAAACCTTCTTCTTCGTCGCCTTCATATCTAAAGCCTCGACTGTGAGAGGGTTTAAGCAGTCGGAAACACCATTGCTCCGCCGCAGCGCCTCCTCTCTCAGTTGCGTAAGCTCATCAAATAATCGCCAAAAAGATGTATAGAAGTAGAGCCACCATACTCACATCCAAATCATTGAGAACTTTATCAAAGGTAAGCAGACAATCTCTTCATTTAGAATCGTTAAAGTTCGTTACTTTTTTAAGAAGTATCAGCACTGCTACTCAAATATCTGAGATTGATAATTATAGTGAGTTAAAGGGGGGAAATAACAGTGATTTTCAGCAAAACCCAGATGGGGATTTCAATTATAACTCGAACAATACGGGTTCTTTGAATAAATCAAACTGGCAGGGTCAGGAATGGGCGTATAATCAGCAGTTATCTCGTAGCACGCAAGGCGGCGGGAGTTATAGTGGAAATTCTAGGAGAATAGAGCAGAACCCTAGTGGGGCTAATCCGCAAAAACCTAGAACTGAATTTCATGAACAAAAAGATACCAAAGGGTTTCAGCAGAACCCATATGCGAAAAATGAGAACTTTTCATCTGGGTATGTTAATGTTTCATCTAGGAATGAGTTTCAGCAAACTGTTGGGAGAAATAATGATTTCGGGTCTCGAAAGGATTATCAAAGTAATTTAGTTCATAATAGAAATGATAGTGGTGAAAATTCGTCAAATTTGTTGCGTAGTTCCAGGTTTGAGGGAGGTTTAGAGGCTCAGCCTAGTCAAAATGGAGTATATGGACACTATCAACAGAATTTACATGGTGGAAACAGTGAAATGTCACGGCAGAATTTTAGTGGCAATTACACGAGTAACGTAGGAGTGCCTCAGCAAAACCTTTCCAATTACGACCCTGGAAATGTAAGGAATGTTAAATCTGAAAATTCTGAAATGTATCCACAAAATGCAAGTGGGTATAACATGGAAAGGCATACGAATTCAAGTGGCTACTCAAGGGAGATGATGGGGCAATATCAGCAAAACTTAAGCGGCTTTAACCCCTCTAGTGCTGGACATCAAGCTTCTTATCAATATCAGAATGGAATAGTTGGCCATCAAGAAATGAGAAGTTCAACACCTGTCGAACAGTCGATTGATTCTGATGATAGCAGCAGTAAAAAAGGTTCAGTTGATGAGCTTGATGACTTATGTAAAGAAGGCAAAGTAAAGGAGGCAGTAGAAGTTTTGCAGTTGTTGGAGCAGCAACATGTCACAGTCGATTTGTCTCGATATATTATGTTGATGGATGTGTGTAGTGAGGATAAATCCCTTGAGGATGCTAAATCAATTCATGAGCACCTTGCGAGATCTCATCCTCATCTTGACATCAAAATGTACAATAAGATTCTTGAAATGTATGGAAAATGTGGCTCCATGAAAGATGCTTTCTTGGTGTTTCGAAAAATGCCTCAACGTAATCTGACTTCTTGGGACACAATGATTTCATGGCTTGGTAAGAATGGTCTTGGAGAAGATGCAATAGAATTGTTTGGAGAATTCAAGGAAACTGGGATGAAACCTGATGGCCAAATGTTTCTGGGAGTCTTCCATGCTTGTAGTGTTGTTGGTGATATAGTTGAGGGCATGTTGCACTTTGAATCAATGAGTAAGGATTATGACATTGATCTATCCATGGAGCAATATGTTGGAGTGGTAGATATGTTGGGAAGTACAGGATATCTTGATGAAGCTATGGAGTTCATTGAAAGGATGCCTATAGAGCCAAGTATTGAAGTATGGGAAACCATGATGAATCTCTGTAGAATTCATGGGAACTTGGAGCTTGGGGATCGTTGTGCTGAGATTGTTGAGCTCCTAGACCCATCTTGTTTGGATGAACAGTCAAAGGCAGGTTTTTTGGCTGTAAAAGCATCAGACATCGCTAAGGAGAAAGAGAAGAAGAAATCTGCTCAAAGTCTTCTTGAGGCTAGAAGCAAAGTTCATGAATATCGTGCGGGAGATAGGTCACATCCCGATCATGAGAAGATATATGCATTGCTTAGGGGTTTAAAGCAGCTAATGAAGGAGGACGGTTATATACCAGAGACGAAGTTTGTGTTACATGATGTAGACCAAGAAACTAAAGAGGACGCTTTAATGGCTCACAGCGAGAGATTGGCTTTTGCTCAAGGTCTTATGAATAGCTCTGCACGATCACCAATCCGGATTATAAAGAATCTGCGTGTCTGTGGTGATTGCCATAATGCATTGAAGATTGCTTCAAAGCTTGTTGGTCGGGAAATTATCATGCGAGATGCTAAGAGATTTCATCATTTAAAAGATGGATTGTGCTCGTGTCGGGATTATTGGTGAAGATCCTACCATTCAGGTAATACTTAGTATATTACTCTTTTATTGTCATCTGGAAGATCTTTTTTCCTTTCCATTTTTCTTTTACTTTCTTTCCTTGTGTCAAACGAAGGACATAAGCATGAAATTACCAAACTTTATAACCAGATACACTAGATGTAGTTTCACAACCAGGGACTGCGACTCTAAGGAGTAAGGGCATTACGCCTAAGTCCTAACATTTGTTGGCATTTCTTAAGAACATGTTCAGTTTCCCACTCATTATTATGAAGATCAATTAATGGACTTTTATCCTATCCCAGAGAAGCTACATATTTCTTACATTCTTTGGAGAAGTTAAGATTGGTACACTACAAAAAAATTGACCTTTCAATTAAAAAGTTTGACCCATCGTTAAACCCATATTTAAATACTGTATGTTAGTTTTTCCCATGGAGCTCTTGCAGTAGTGAAACATATTAAAACAAGATGTTATTTGTTACTTGCTTCGAATAGATAATACCAGAAATGCTTATGGTGCTTCAAGCATGTTGAGCAGATTGCTTTCTTAAGATGGTCTACTTCATAGATAATATGAAGTATGAGTATTTCAATGACCATCCTGTATGCTTATTATGATTGAGAATATGATGGCACTTTAGAACGCCTATGTACTAAGGCTGATTACTGTAATTTCTCTGTATCCTCTGTGTTTACACTTTTACAGATCAGGAGTTTCTGCAGTTTTCTTTTATAGTGATTTGCTTGGTGGAATGGAATGCCCCCCTTGTATTTTTCTTTTAGAAGCATATTTTGAGGTTAAGCAGCAAACTAAGGATATTTCATATTATTCCCAAACAAGTAGAGATGCATTATATTGTTGTTTGTACCATTTTCAGTGGTCGTCTAGGATATTCTTTTCCAAAGTTTTGTAAATATTTCCAGGTTCGTCATCTTTTGAATACAATCTTGTTTGAATGCTTTATTTTTCGTGTTGATTTATATGATAACTTCATTGTAAAAAAGTTTTAACTTTTCCGACCATGTAATTCTGAAGCATATTTTTTTTGCAGCTTTAGCACAGCCAAGACTCAAGATTGTAGAGCATAGCTATAATTCATAGCAGATGGGATGATTTCCACTTACACTATATCGGCAAGTACCTACCATATTTAATGCCACATGGCCTCTTGATTTGGTTAGTGCTGTTAAAGTGTCAATAGGCATAAGTTGTCCAGAAAGGATACAAAGGTGAGTGCAATAGCAGATACTGAGTTATTGTTCTGAAGATAGTAAAGGACGAGCAACCAGGTTTTTTGACTCATCGAGAAACATAAAGAGCTTCTATACTCTGTTCACCCCGGAACAAGACCAGACGAAGAAAACCCATCTTCTCAAACCGGATTAGCTAGATAGTTGTAGTTTTCGGGGACGGATGTCCATGAAGGGAGTTGTTTTCTAAGTCTGAAGCTAACTGTTTCACATTCTGAAGTATAGAGATTAATAGGATAGGATCAAAATATTTTCATTTTGAGTACTTCCATTCTTGTTATGGAACAGTAATATTAGTAACATGGCTGTTGTATCCTTGTGCTTTGATGGTCTCCTTTTTCATGTTTGAACATGGCTATTGTTTATGCAGTGTATTCAGAAATTACTAACTTATCCACCAAATGCCTTCCTTGAATTGTTACCTTCTTCGCTGGTGTTTGACTGTAGATTTTTAAAAAATTTATCTTCAAATATCTATTTGGTCATGAAATGTGATCAGATTTTGATATTTGATCTTCAAGTATTTTCAAGTTTTTAATTTTTATCGGTTTTTGTGATCATGCTAAATTGATAATCAAATTAATAAGATGTTTATTATCGACTTTCAGTTAATCGATCTTTGGTCCTTAATGTGGTTTTCAAGAATAGAAATGCCAAACAAATTTCTACCCTTACCACTTTTGGTCAAGACATAATTGCTTGAAATCCTTCCAAGTACTTATGCAATAAATTGTGGAAATAACATTAAATGTCCATCTTTGTCACAATTAAATCTAAAATTGAGAGCGGAAACAATATTAATTGTCCATCTTTGTCACAACTAAATTTAAAATTGAGAAGAGAGAAATACAGAGTGAACAGTTACAATAGAAGTAAATGAACAAACACATTTTCAAGCAAACAAATACAACTTTCGAACAATTACAATAGAGGTAAATGAACAAACACATCTTCAAGCAAACAAATACAACTTTCGAACAGTTACAATAGAGGTAAATGAACAAACATCTTCAAGCAAACAAATACAACTTTATGAATCGTAATTAGACAACCTATATGATAGTTAAGCCACAAACTATAGTTTTTTGTTGGTTTCCACCCGGTGTCCGATAAATACACATTGGAGCCCGACTAAATCCAGATTCGCGCCGGAAAGTCTCATATTGGCGCTAAAGCGCTCCCTAACAAACCCCTCCTCTCCAATCCTCGACCAAATTTGCGTTCCCCGAGCGCTATGAAATGGGGCTAAATCCTCTCCTCTCCAATCCTCGACCAAATTTGCGTTCCCCAGACGCTATGAAATGGGGGCTAAAGCGGCCACAAACTATAATTGTTTTTGAAATTTTTCTCAAAAAGTTATTGGGATGTTGTGACTCTTACATTTCGGGTCGGGTCGGGTCGTGTATGAACATGGGCTTCAGTCACAGTGCACTCAAACATGAAAATGGCGGCAAATGCAGGAGCTGGATTCTTCTTCACACCATTGAAGCAGCAGAACCCAAAGCCCCACTTTTTCCTCTCTCTCTAAATCTCCTTTTCTCGCCGCTAACTCAATTACAAATCTTTATATGCATGATTTTTAATCAATTAGGGTTTTTTCTCCGCCGGAAAAGTAGATTTCTAAATCATCAGTAGCAAAATTTGTAAGAGCTGCACAAATGACGTGCCATACGTCTTCATCGGGATGCGATTTGGAGAAATTGGAGTCGTTGAGTGATGATTCCATAACAGAGATATCGGAAAACTGGAATGGCTTTTGCTCTTTGTCAGAAGCTCTTCTCAAAGGCAGTGGTGATTTGTCATTCAGCGATGAGTTTGTAATGCGAGCTAAGAATCTCTGCAAACATGGCCTTTCATCTCTAGTTGAACAACACTTCCTTCGTTGCATTGAGGTCTGCTCAATATTTTTACTTCATAGTGTTATTTTGTTTTGAATAAAATGTGCATATTCCGAAAGCAGATTGAAATACTAAAACTTCATAGCTACTCAATTTCGCTAAGTACAAGTAAAGATTGTTCCTTTTTGGAGGAAAATTGTGACCTGGATTATTGTTTCCTGCATTTGATTGAGTATAATAGTAGGTGGCATATGGTAATTATTCAAGGTATAATATTGGATATAAGTAGAAAAATGGAAAATGAGTTTCGCGCTTAAGTGACTGAATTAGTTTTCTTCTCTTATCATAAATTTTCGATTTTGGAGAAGACAATTTTAACTATTCAAGGGATTTAAATTGGGAATGTGTTATCACAGAGAATATTTTGGTTGATGAAATCATCTCAATGTTTGAATACCTTGGATTTGAAAATGTTTTCTCCAAGGTCAATATTCGAAATAATTGCCAATGATTTCATCAACCAAAATATTCTCTGTGAAAACATTTTCAGCCACACCATGCATAGTATGAATCATCATTTCCTAAATTTATGACGTAACCTAGTTTTTTGTATTTTAAAGCCGGTGTGACCATTATGACTCTAGTAGGTGTTTTTTTTTAACTCACGGTGACAATGTTGTGTTCGAACAGGAAATTTTTGAGAGAAATGGAGCAAAAAGGTTCTGGAGTTATTTTGAACCTTACAGAAATGCTGCACCATCTGAAACTAATAAGGATCTAGTACGTACATACGATCCTTTGTCATGTCATTCTACGTTAAAGAGAAGGCCTATTCTATGGAATTAGAAAAAATAGTTACTACTTGATTTTCACTGGTAACTTTCTGTGTCTGCAGATGCAGGATTATTGTTAATGAGGATTCTCTATGTTTGTCGTAATTTTTGGATTTTTGTACCTTCGTGTAAAGTTTTACACTTATGTTCCCAATCCAGTCTTACTTTGATAGAGTATGTGTACGTTACATGACCTAACAACCCATTTACACCTTTTTTAAGTAAGTGATTTAAACTTTTTACTGGTTTTAGTTATGATATTTTATGATTATCATAGTTTTCTTGGTCTTTACTTCTTTCTTCCATTGCTACAAATTTATTGAACATTGTCGCAATTGGCTTATATTTTGAATCTTAGCTTCCTTACAGGTAACTACATTTCTTATTTTTGGGAAGTAATTTACATGGAAAAATGTTTGTCAATATTATCTTGTCTAGCTAGCGGATATGGATGGTTATGTACTCGTTATTGCTGCTGATTCCATTTGCCGTATTACCAATTTTAATCTTTCTCAAGCGATGACTTGGCGATGACTTGGTTAAATCCTGATTGGTATTGATGCAGATTCTAGAAGAAGAAATTCAGCAAGTAATATGTAAAGCTTTGGAAGAAATATCATCTCAAAAGCAATTCCAGGAGAAGTGCCTATTATTGTTGGCTCGTGCTTTACAGTCCTATGAAGAAGACAAATTGCAAGGACAAGCGAACCCAGATTCTACTCGAGTTTATCTGTTCTCGAAATATCAACTAATTGTGTCTTCAGTTCTTTTGGCTAGCCTTCCTCACCATTTTCCTGGTATGTGGATTACTTCCTCGCTACATGATTGATCCTAAGATTGATTGTTTTTTTCCTATTTGAAGTTACAGTCCTAAGATAGTTTGTTCTTGGACCAATCATGTAAGCGAATCACTCCAATGTTCAATACCATTGCCTGGGGTTGTTTGCTGCAACACAAGAATTATACTTCTTTAGTCACTGGTTTACGGGTTTGGTTTCTGAATTTATAAGTTAGGTGATATGTCTTTACAATACACACACATAAAATGGCAAGGAAGAAGTTTGAAATTCTTATACATTTACATTGTCTTCAATTTTTCGGAAGAGAGAGTGGTAAGGGGATCTTGATATCAAAAGATGCTTCTATGGCTATGACCTATATAGTTTAAATTTTTAATTCTTTCTTATCCATCCCCTTACTATATTTTTTAGGGATACTTCACTGGTACTTCAAAGGAAGACTGGAGGAGCTGAGTACAATTGCAGCTGCGAACTCTGAGGATGAAGAGGAGTTAGGCATGGATGATAAAATGGATTTAGACGAGAAAAGCAAACTTCCCTACAAATGTGGTGACATGGATAGTGATATAAACCATAAATATACTGTATTTTCAGAGAACAATAAGTTGGTGAAGAACATCGGAATGGTTGTTCGTAATCTGAGAAATATTGGCTTTACATCTATGGCGGAAGATGCATATGCTTCTGCTATATTTTTTCTTTTAAAGGTATATGGCCTACAGTGATAAAGTTTCAGTTGATTTATCTACATTTTCAGTTGACATCAATCATATTGTGGTGTTTCTTCAGATTCTTGATTTTGTTAATTTGACAAAAAAAATTGTTTTAAATTATATAAATTAAACATTCATTTAATCTTGTACACAATTATTCTTTTGAATGTGGGTGATAGGACAAAGTACATGATTTGGCTGGTGATGACTATAGGAGCTCTGTTTTGGAGTCCATCAAAGCATGGATACAGGTTAGTCTCATCTGCGTGATCCCAATCTCATGTCTCAAAATACAGTGACAAAGGCCCTTTCAAAGTTCTATTTTGGAGTAGCAATACAAGGTCGTTTAAAATTTATCTTCGTCAGCACTAATAGAGTTGAGATAGTGGTGGTCATTTGACTCATTTGGGATGTTAGGTGACTGGCATCCTGAAATAAGAAATATTGTTTCCTTGCCTAGGGCACTAGTTTGGATTCCATTGATACCCTGCAATATGACAGACATTTTGAGTCAGATGGATCTAATGGTTTTGTTATGCTTTTAACCAATTTATTGATAGTTATACTTTCACTCATGTGATTTGTGTGTCGATAGCTTGGGAGGCATTGTATAGATGACAAAACAAATGACAGAATAACTTTGTGAAAGGTTGACTATATTATCTTGAATATCAATTCTACATGAGTTTTTGTTCAAACTTGAAGAACATGGATAAACTTATGTTTAGAACAATCTGACTTATCAGGAAATTTCTGTTGGATCCAATTTTCTAACATTGAGAACCAATTTGTGCAGGTTGTGCCCCTTCAGTTCTTACGAGCACTTCTTGATTACCTTGGAGATTTTACTAACTGCAATGACCCTTCCCCTGGCCTGAAATCTCCCCTGGCATCCCACCCCTCCTTGTGCTATTCTGGAACTGGAATTCCATCTGAGGGGCTTGTTAGATGGCAGTTGCGCTTAGAGTATTATGCTTATGAAACCTTGCAGGATCTCAGAATAGCCAAACTTTTTGAAATCATTGTGGACTATCCGGACAGGTGATTTACTATTCCATTTTCTTCTCTGTTTGTGGGGGGTTCAGTCTCTGCGCATGGGTATATATTGTAGCAGATTTATAAGCAAGAAAACTCATAGTATTTGGAAGGAGAGAAATGAAAAGAAAGAATGAAGACTTTGTAAATGAAAAGAGGAGTAAATTCGGTGTTTGGTTGAGAAGGGAAGAGATATCATTTGACTTTGCTACCATTAACAAAGTATTTCTCTTGTTAATACATTTAGCATCTTTTTTGGCATTAGAAAGGGTCTTTCCCTCTGTTTCCGCCCACTTATGGATGGAATTGAAATTAAAACTTTGTGCATACCCTTATCGCTGCCCTTTTCTCCCATAAGTCAATCTCAAAAGCAAAGAACTAAACTCACCCATGTTCTCATCTCATTTCTCTCCTTTCCCTTCCATTCAAACTGCAACACTTCTTACTTAGTTAATTAGGTCACTAATTTTTTAAGTGGATATAACATGCATAGAGGATGTAATGGTATTCACAACTCCTGATCTTTACTTTTACCCATGTTTCTTCCAGTCTTACCTGTGACTAATTTACTATGTTGGGCTCCATTTTCTTTCATCGTAGAAATAAAACTTGATGCAACATTCTCCTAGTTGTCTGTACCATTTCATGCATTTTAGTATCAATTCAGTTGGAAATGAAGGGAATGAAGCTTATGTTTTCTTCACTTATCAATTGCCGACATTGTAACTATTTTATTTATATAAGATCTTAAATTTTCAGCTTGCAAGTTGACTGACTGTTAAAATTTGACAGTGCTCCTGCTATTGAAGACTTGAAACAATGTCTTGAGTATACTGGGCAACATTCAAAGCTGGTAGATTCTTTTATCTCATCTCTGAGATATAGATTACTTACAGCTGGTGCCTCAACCAATGATATATTGCACCAATATGTTTCAACAATCAAAGCACTTCGAACTATAGATCCTGCAGGTGTTTTTCTTGAAGCTGTTGGTGAACCAATAAGGGAATACCTGAGGGGGAGAAAAGATACAATTAAATGCATTGTGACCATGCTTACTGATGGAACTGGTGGAAATCCCAATGGACCAGGCAGTTCTGGGGATAGCCTGCTGGAAGAATTGAATAGAGATGAAGAGAGTCAAGAGAACACTACTGTTGATGATGATATTAACTCTGATGACAAGCAAGCATGGATTAATGCACAAAAGTATGCCATCTTCATCTCTATTGTTTCAGAAATGATTGGAGGACATACTTTGTCTTGTACTTTATATCATTTTTTTTGGGTACATTGCTCTTTGTATCTTATGCATATATCTTTTATGATCCGAAATCTTGAAGCTGGGAGCCTGACCCTGTAGAGGCCGACCCATCGAAGGGAAGCAGATATCGAAGGAAGGTTGACATACTTGGTATGATAGTTGGCATAATTGGTTCCAAAGATCAGCTGGTTAATGAATACCGTGTAATGCTGGCTGAAAAGCTTTTGAACAAATCTGATTATGACATTGATGCCGAAATACGTACTCTAGAGCTTCTCAAGGTAAGTGGTCAAACCTCTGAGTTTGAGTTCTCTATCATCTCAATCAGTCACATGATGTACTCGAAAATAGACACCTTTACTGCTATATGATTCATCTTGATTTACATAGTCAGCTTGACATTTTTATCATTTTCAGATTCATTTTGGGGAAAGCAGTATGCAGAAATGTGAAATAATGCTTAATGATTTGATCGACTCAAAGAGGACAAATACAAATATAAAAGCAACTATCAAGCATCAACCACAGCCAGGTAATGGTTGCAAGTTATTTGTCCTGTTCTTGGGCTTCCCACAATTTTAATTAATCTCAATGATTACTGAATTTGTTCAAATACAGAGCAAAGGGACCTTGATGTATCTCTAGACAATCTTAATGCTACCATCATATCTTCAAATTTCTGGCCTCCTATTCAGGTATGCACTTATTCTTACATTTACTGACACAATAACTTTATTTACTAGCTATTGTTAGTAAAAGTCTTTACTCATCTAGTGGAACATCTTAATCCATTTTGGACAAGAAATCTTTTATGTTAAATATGAATTGTGCAAGCAAAATATTTCAACTGAACTGCTCCATTTTATTTTATTGATATTAGTTGTGTTCTCTCCTTCCAAAATAATCATAAATTAATGAGTTCTGAATCCTGTATATTCACAATTCATGGTCTTAGTCTGAATTAAGTAAATATCCCCTTTGACATTCTTGATATTTAAGAACATCTTCCTTGTTGATGACAGAGAAGTGATAGTTACTTTCCTTTCTTTTGGGTCCCCCCCCCCCCCCCCCCCCCCCCCCATGTTGCTCGAACTCCTCAAAATTGTCGATGGGTGCGTGTCGGTTCCTCCAAATATTGGTACATTTTTGGAGAGTCCGAGCAATATACTTAATAGTGTCAATCGTTTGCCTTTATGTAGCTTTCTTTGTTTTGTTTCATTTTTGCCAGTCAAGTAACAAAATCTGGTAATTTGATGGCAGGATGAGGCAGTCAATTTACCAGAGCCTGTGGAGCAGCTACTGACTGATTATGCAAAAAGGTATACTGAAGTCAAGACACCACGTAAGCTAATATGGAAGAAAAATCTGGGCAGTGTAAAGGTCAGTAACTGTACGGTGTACTTGGGACTCGTGTGTCTTTCGAGATAGTCTACACAAACAGTTGATTTAAAATCTCTAGATCTGAGCTCTCTGTTCTCTACATCCTTTGATATATAACCAAGTGCCTGACTGCATTGTTACCGCATTGTAGTTGGAGCTCCAATTCGAAGATAGAGCAATGCAGTTTAATGTTACTCCTTTGCATGCTTCAATTATTATGCAGTTTCAAGATCAGAAAAAGTAACTTCACAATCATCTTTGTATTTTTATTTTACCAATTGTTTCAGAAAAGTATTGGGAATGGATGTAAAGGGTATGTACACTTCATGTTGCAGGTGGATATCTAAGAATCTTGCAGCTGCAGTTGGAGTACCTGTTGATGTGTTGAATAGGAGGATAAATTTTTGGATAAGCAAGGTTAGTTCCTCTCTCTTCAATTTTCATCAGTATATGGTTTTCTGGTGTAAGGATTTATTTGATCTTTTTTCACTTGGTTGACTCTAGGGAGTTCTGGCAGAGTCAATGGGGGCAGACTCTGCTGATCATACTTTTACTCTGATGGAAACCATGAATGATACTGGTAAAAGTGGAACTATTGATGGAGGCTGTGAGGAGCTATTGGCAGGTGAGGACGACGGAGAACGCTCTGTGGCCTCTGTTGAAGATCAACTGCGAAAAGAGATGACTGTCTATGAGGTATATCATTCGACTTCCTTTTTCTTTCTCTTGCATACAAATGGATCTTTTAAGTAAATGAATCTGATACACTCTCTTAACAGTTGTCAACGCGTAAATAGTAGAAGCTTTTCTTTTCTCTAAAACTTTTTTTTTTGGTTCTTATGGAAGCTGTGGTTGAGTTGCATTAACATCACCATATAATTAGTCCATAGTCTTTCTCTTTGCTAACGAGGTACCTGAGTTTTTGAAATATTGTGCATAGTTCCCTTAGTGTTATAGAAAATAATTACTAATGGATTTCGAAAGCTTAAACATCAGTTGACAGGAAACTCCTCCTGAAACTTTTTGCAAGGCAGGACAGAGATGGCTGCGTCTTGGCTTGCCATGTTTTATCTACCATTACCAAACCTTACCACCAGTTGGATGTCTGTTAAACAAGTCTGAATGTTTTTTATCTTTTAATTTTAAATTGGCAAGGGTAGTTCATTGTTCTAAGGACAGAAACCCTACTCGCAAAGAACTAAGGACAAAATAACAGAAAAGAAACACTAGTGTTTTGTTTAATGAGGTGCTGGTGTTGACTGCAGAAATTTATCACTGGGATGCTTACCAATTTTGGCAGCATGGCATTGGATCGTATTCATAATACGCTCAAGGTAATTATTTGCTTTATAACTCATAAGATTTATAATTGAATTGGGCACTATGCTGTGGCATGAGGCCATGAAATACCGAAGAATTAAAAGTACTAATTGTTGGTGCAGATGTTCTGCATTGCTGATCCTACATATGACAAATCACTGCAACAACTGCAAAGCTTCTTATCTGGTTTAGTTGCCGAGGAGAAGTTGGAATTCAGAGATGGAATGTACTTTCTGAAAAAGTGATCAATTCCATCTATATTGGCTTGGTGGCATAAATCTTATCAGCACTCCTCAGACTGATGAAATGCAATAACGTGTCGTTAAGAAGGTAATAACAAACATTGGCTGCAGAGAGGTCTCTTTTTCTTCTCTTTTCAAGTGCGGAAATATCTGTAAATTCCTTGCAGTCCACTATTTGTGTGCTATTTAATCAAGCTGAGGGTAAGTGCAAATCAAGAAGGTTCCTGTGGGTTAGAATGACTCGTTATGATAAATGCATAAGAGTGTTAGTAATATTTATTAGCAGATCCTTCGCGATGAGAAAGAGACAAAGCCATCCAAGAGAAGACGTTGGATCTGGTTCGTTATAGAAGGTTAGCTAGTCAGTTAGTTGACAGTTCACTTATTTTCTGTATATGATGTAAACTCAGAAGATTGCACATTTGCTTTCTATAGAAAGAAGGGGTGCCATTGTTTATTTGGTGTATATGATGTAAACTGAATACACTTGGCCTTTTGATTTTCAAAAGAGGAGAGATCTATTTTTATCCAAAAGAACTGGTATCTCAAACTCTGAACCATAGTTTTTCATTTACTCTTAATGTGATTCGAACTCTTGACCATAGTTTTTCAAGTTTGGTTGGTCAAAATATTTCGGAATACCTGTACTCCAAAAATGAGAAAGGGATGAAGAAAGTTCAAGGGAGAAGAGAAATTAATACCACAAGTTTCAGAGACTGAATTTGTGAAATGCATTGAATTACTATATTCTCAAATTACGAGTCAATTGGTTTTGTGACTCATACATATTTTTCTTAGTTTTATGTCAAAAAAAATTTCCCTCTCTTTACTTTAATCAGATATTCGAAAATCAAAAATGGATCTAAGATATTATGCTTGTAGATTTTCATCCGATGCCAAGCTCGAAAACACCGAAATAGGGTTCTTTTCTTATCACTGAATCAACAACTCATTTAAATTACGAGCTCCATCATTTTCTTATATAATTAATGAATTCTCAATATAAATACATATTCAAATAAAAGTTATTAAATTCCCGAAAACCCTCACCCAATACCCCTCTCTCTCAAAAAAGGAAAAGTTGGTAAAGAAAGTAAAAGCAACTTTAGCCGTTAGCACATCACCCGTGAGAGAGAGAGTAAATTCGACCGTTACATTTCCATCTCATTCAAATAATTTCAACAGAGAAAATATTGCTTCACTTGCAGAAAAAAAAATGGAGGAAGAAGAAGATAGAATACAAAATCTCAGATCCAAAGCCACAGAGCTTTTACTCAGAAAAGAATGGAAAGATTCCATTGAAGTTTACTCAGAGTTAATCTCCCTTTGCCATGACCAAATCTCAAACCCCCATCAAAATCTTGATCCAAACAACCTCCCAAAACTCAAAAAATCCCTCTGTTTAGCTCTCTGTAACCGCGCTGAAGCTCGATTAAATCTTCAAGATTATCCTCAAGCTTTACAGGATTGTAATGAAGCTTCCCAAATTGGAAACACCCATTTCAAGACTCTGCTTTGTAAAGGTAAGATTTTGCTAAGTCTCAATCAATATGGGTTGGCCTTAGATTGTTTTAAAAAAGCAAGTCTTGATCCCAATGAGTTAGAAAATTATGAAATGCTTAATGGGTATTTAGAAAAGTGTAAAAAGTTTGAATTTTTATCAAGAACTGGTGCTTTTGATATCTCTGATTGGGTAGTAAATAAGTTTCAAGGAAAACCCCCTGAGCTAGCTGAGTACATTGGTTCAATTGAGATTAAGAAATCGGATATCAGTGGGCGTGGATTGTTCGCAACAAAGAATCTTGATTGTGGGAACTTGTTGTTAGTTACTAAGGCTGTTGCTGTTGAAAGAGCTATAGTACCTGAATCTGTTTTTCAAGATTCTAAGGAACAAGCTCAGTTGGATATGTGGAAGAATTTCATTGATAAAATCTTGGAATCTATCAAAAAATGTGTACGAACGCGTGATTTGATTTGTAAGCTATCAAATGGTGAGAATGAGGATGATTTGGAGGTTCCTGACATTGATCTATTTAGGCCTGTGGGAGAAGATAGTAGTACATTTCATGATAAGAAGATTGATAAGGAAAAATTGCTTAACATTCTTGATGTGAATTCTCTTGTTGAGGAGTTGATTTCCGCGAAAGTTCTTGGCAAAAACAGTGATGTCCATGGGATTGGACTTTGGATTTTGTCTTCATTTATCAACCATTCATGTGATCCCAACGTGAGGCGTTCCCACATTGGTGATCACGTGACGATTCATGCTTGTAGAGACATAAAAGCAGGCGAAGAGCTCACATTCGCCTATTTTGATGTGTTTACACCCTTTAGAGACCGTGAAGAGAAGGCGAAAAACTGGGGCTTTGTTTGTAAATGCAAAAGGTGTAATCTTGAAAAGGGTGTTAGTTCAAATCAAGAAATGATGGAAATTGAGATGTTTCTTGGTAAAGGACTAGACAATGGAGGTGTAGTTTATAGATTGGAGGAAAATATGAGGAGATGGATGGTAAGGGGAAAAGGGAAAGGGTATTTGAGATCGTCATTTTGGCGAGTGTATTCAGAAGTTTACGAGTCAGAAAGATCGTTGAGGAAATGGGGAAGTAAAGTTCCATTGATGGAAAATGTGTTGGATAGTGTTGTGGATGCAGTGGGAAGTGATGAGAGAATTGTGAAGTTGTTGATGAGAGGATTGAAGAGAAAAAATGGACATAAAGGGAATGGGATTGTAGAGATGGAAAAAGCAATGAAGTTGGGAAGGGGATTGTATGGTAAGATAATGAAGAAACAAACATTGAGGACTATACTAATTCAGCTTGGTAACTAGAAAGGCTATTTCTGATAGCCTATTTTCAAGATTAGTCAACAACATCGCGTCGATGTTAAACAAGTTAGGGTCAGCAATATGAATCTGCTGACTTCTTCATTTAAGCACATTACATTTTCAAGATTAGTCAAGAACAACGTGTCAATCTTTAAACAAGTTGGGATCAACTATATGGATCTGTATTTCTTCATTTAAGTTCATTACATTTTCAAGATTAGTCAACAACAATGTGTCAATAACAAGTTGGGGTTAGCTATATGAATCTGCACTTCTTCATTTAAGCTCTTTTCAATTTCAAGATTAGTCAAGTTGGTTCTTTTCTCTCTCTTTTTTCAATTCAAAAATGTATCTCACATTTAGTTCTCTCTTAGTTTTTTCCTACAAAAGATTATGAAAGTTGAAGTTGATTCACAATTTAGATTGTTAATGTTGATATTTTCAATATTCTTGTCTAGTTCTAACTATTTTAGATGTAGAAGTGTTACTACGAATGCTTACTTATCAGAAAAAGCCTTTAGTGAGGTCAAAAAATAAGAAGGAAGGGACGCTTGTACACAAGAACAAAGCACATACCATTTCGAGTGGTCTTCGTGTTAAATATGATGAAAGCCCTTCAAATAAATGAGACTTTTTCAATAGAAAGATTTGCGAGCAACGATCAAGAAATTAAGACTTTTCTAATAGCCTAATTTTATGTATTCGACTTACCAAGTCATGCTCATCAATTTCTATTGGTCGTTAACGCGTATTCTCAAAATTCTTATATCTAAAGTTGTGACTTGTGACATTAGAGGTATGGTATGGTAAGGTCAAAGTTTGACTACTATTAATACATTAAAATTTATCCACTTATGTTTCATACGCATAATATCAAAACAAATTCTGAGACACATGACTTTCGATTTTATTTCAAAAGCCAGCTATTAAAAACATGTTCATTATCTGAAAGGCCCATTCAAAGGCAAGAAATCAACTATATTTACATTGGAATCAATAGATGGTTCAAGGACTTTTATATTGTATAACCGTCACCTAAAATAATAATCGATAAATACATAATATACATAAATTACAAACAATTTAGATATATTAAAATTTTGCTATGTGTGGAGTTCGGAAAAAGACTGAACCACAAGAAAATGGTAATTTGTAATATTTCTATGCTATTTCTAAAATGATAATTTGTAATTTAACATGTGTTATATCTGAAAAATAAAAATAAAAAAAGTTTTGTGATTTATCTGTACGGCGGCCTACAGTCAGCTGGTCCAATTTGTACATCTACATCTTATATTTGTTCCTATCATATATGTATTTTTGTACTCTATATATAATCGAGCAAAACAAATCCTACTTGTCTGTTCGGAACGAAGGAAAATATTTTTCAACGAACATAAATAATTGTTTATTCTTTTTTTATGTTTGATATATAATTTAAAATATTTATATATAATATAGATAAATACTATAAAGTAGATAGAGGTACAAATAAGGAGTGTTGGTGATAGAAAGGAGATAATCAAATATAAAATGTCATTTATGAACAATGTCGTCGGATTGAAAATTTTCACTAAACCGGTTCAAAAAACAAAAATGTAGTACATGAAGTTTGAACTTGGAACCTTAAACCTAAACTATCGAGCCAATCTCTAGGGATCTGTTCAAATGATTCAAAACTCTATATATACATTAAAAATGCAGAAAAAAAATCAAAAGGATATGAATGAACACCCTGATCAGTGGCGACCCCCTAAATTCACATTGCTTGTGAAACTTGTTTTCCTCTACTATTGCTAGAAAAATCATTTCAAAATAATACTTATTTTCTTGAAGAAGAAAATATTTTCTAAGAATTTTAACTAATCAAACATAAAAAAGAATTATAAAATATTTTTTATTCTCACCAAACACACTCTACTTGTCCAAATTTTCTGCTTCTATTGGCCTGATTATTCTTTTTTTTTTCTTTTAATAGTATGGTATATTCTTTAAATCCTCATATGAATATTGGGTATATTTGAAATTCTATAAATACTTTGAGCCAAAAAAAAACAATGACATCATCCATGACAAACTTTGCACACATAATCAAGACAATTATTTAAATTTAATGTTTAGATAAGCTTCAGCCAACCCCTAAGGCTAAAACTAAAAGGTTATAATTACTTTGACTATTTTTTTTCTCAAGAAAAATGAATGAAACATTAATTCCTTAATTATTTAAATGGTATTAACAAGAATAAGTAAAAGGGAAAAAAAAAGAACTCATCAGCCATGTTGATCAAAATAATTAAATTTAATTGATGGCTTTGACTAGTTATTAGTCCTCATAATATAAATATTGCACATTTTCACTAGGTTATCCCTAATTATATATGTAGACGTAATGATAAACTTATAGGTAGGGTCGGAGCTAGCAAACCCAGATATTGAATATGAAAATTATTTTTAATTAGTTATATAATAGATATTGAACCCTTTTTAATTTTTTTGTGGATTACTTTTTTATATTTCGAACTTACTTGATAAAATTTTAACTTCACCTCTATCAAATGGTAGATACTTAAATTTGTGAAATTAATTAAAATTGCACCTACGACTAGTTATAACTTTATTTTACATTACTCAAGTGAAAGAAGAAAAAGTGGAAATAGAGGTGATAAAATTAATTTGTGAAATATGAATTGTTCAACTTGATTAATTTGTTTATTTAATTTATCTAAATATTGAATTAATTTGGCTTAAATTTGTTTAATTTAAATTTATCATTTTATTCTTAATAAAAAAACGTTTATATACATTATTATTAAATTTAGATGATTCTACGTCATATGGTCAAATCGGATCACTACATCACCTAGAGGTAAAAAGTTTTATTTAAATAATTATACAATTGTTTATCGGAGTAAAATAAAATATAATTAATTATCACAGATGCACATAAAATAATGAAGGTAGAGATCGATCATATCAAGTCGTGATTAAAAGAAACCAATTTTTTTTTATTAATTGAGGAATTTAAAAAGAAAAATATTATAATATTCTACACATGTCTACATTGATTATATCAAAACGTCATATATAGTATACTTTGTGATAAAGGATAACTCGAGTGTATTTTAAGAGATATAATATAAACAGTCTATCTTAATATTAGTGACAGATTAAACTTTTTTACTAATAAATTCAAAAGAAATTTATTTTAAGAGATATAATGTAAACATACTATCTTAATATTAGTGATAGATTTAAACTTTTTTACTAACAAATTCGAAAGAAATTGAAATTTCAAAGTGAACTTTGAATATCCAAAACTACTAAACGACTTACGCTATATATAATAAGTGTATTTTTTGCTAAAAAGAACTTGGATGAACACCTCGCGTCACTAGATTCTTCCCTATCTAATATAAGCATTATTATAATGTATATAATTTATAAATGACGGCTTCCATAAGTAGTGGAATAAATGGGCCAATCAAGATTCAAGTATCTCTAACTCTGATAATATTTTTAAATCGTGATTAATATAATATATGGTTGATATTAAAATTTAATGGCTAATTAGTGAGGTGGTTAGATAAGAACCACAAGTAATTAACTCACCTACATTTTTCTCTAGTCCTTATCTTATCTAATTAACCTCATTTGACTAGACAACTGTCGACTTTCTATAGTAGGAAACTTCTAGCTATTTTTGGCAATTGATTGTTTACTCAAAATTATTATTATTTTACTAATAATAATTCTAATTAAGATTACCATAATTTACTTAAGTTGACATGTATCATGAGATGTACTTGCTTGATAGATCAATAGGGAAAAAAATATTTTCCATTTTTTCCTTTAATTTATTCGTTAAGCTAAGTCAAAAGTAGATGGATAAATTTTAGATATGTTTTTCAAAGTATTTTGACATATGGTGACCATTCATTTCACACTGAAATTTCGTTTAACATACACTTTGCTAACACTAAAGATATGAATTAGTGGTGGAGATAGAGGGATGGAAGGAATTAAACCGGAAAGTTACAATATATAATATAATATTATTTTATTAAATTGTACATTATCTACGCCAATGAGACTCATTTTTTAGTTTTAAAATCTTTTTGAAAATCTAAAAAAAAATAAAAATTATTAGCTATATTATTATTTTTATTATATATTTGTGAATGTATAACGTGTGTTGTAGCAACCACATTGTAAATCACGTGTAACATTGTGTTTTCATCATATTTTGTATGATACAATGAATCTTTATAATAGATCGACAAGAGCACATAAGTTTGTTCCTATTATTATGGAACAGAAAAAGAAAAAAGAAAGTTGTGCATTGTTGAAAACACTATGTTTCTCTTAAATGTAGTGGACCCTCTCTAGGTTCCGAAAAGGTGTTGTATATGCAATCTTACATAGAGTATTTTCGATAGATTCTCACTTTAGGTAAAGTATATAAAATAAATACAGTAATGAAGAAGTCATGTTGAATGTAATGAAGATGAAAACAATAACAACAATAAAATAATACAATAACTTAAGCAAATAAAACATCAGGTAATTAAGGTTATAGTACTTATTACACAACTATTAAAATGAGAATGTTTAGATAAATGTTCAACAAGAAATCAATCTTGCGATAAATCTCTAACAAATTCTGAATGATCCTAGCGGCAATGTTCAACAAAAATCCTCATTTTTTAAAAATTACTGTTATATCTAGAATTTGGATCATAACTTTATATCTCTACATAAATAAATAAAAATTAAATTTTAAATATATATATATATCATATCTTAATTATGATAGAAAATGGATGTATGCAAATGTAGTGATGATTCTATGTTAGTCAACATCGAATCCACATATATATAGTGTTAGTGCTATGGATGTAAAGGTATGCAAAAAAGTCTACTAATTCTAATCTATCTTCTTAATTAAATTCTAATTTATCTACTTTAAAAAATGACTCAAACTACTCGACAAATTGACCCAACTAATTTAAATTTATATCCCATAGATCCATTTTAAGTACTAAATATTTGAGAGAAGTATTAAAAATACCTTTAAATTTGGAGTGAATTATTAATTTCATTCCTAAACTATTGACAACCTTAAAAACACTCATTAACTTGATTAAGTGAAGTTAAACTCACTCCTGATCTTGCAACATGAGTGAAATACACCCCTAATTCTCGTCAAGTTTAGGAATGTTTTCAACACTTCTCTCGACTTTTTATTAACAGTCACATGCTTCTACAAGAGTTTGAGACCACTTGTTATGTCCTGTGATAGATCGGGGGTGTATCTAAGTTCAGTTAGTCAAGTAAAGATGTGTTTTTAAGTCTATCAATAGTTCGAGAACGAAACTAGAGAGTAATTTATATCAAGTTCAACGGTAATTTCAATACTTCTCTTGTTTAGAAACTTTTTATATTAAAAAATTCAAACCTAAAATATTTAATAAAAGATAGGGATTGCATCCCTTCCATATATTTTATTACCTTTAACAATTGGATCCACATATGTGGATGAAGTTTTCATCCATATCTAACAAAAGCCAATTGGAATATGGAAAAAGATCCCAAGAACTCAATATGACACCAATAAGGTCCAAAATTTGTTTGTCATCCTCATCATCATACTCCAATCTTATTGGCTTATTAGGACCATAACTTTTGACTAGAAAGAGTCTTAAGAATAATAGTTTGTTAAAGTTACACAAACAAGAAAATCAAGATAAGAACTAAAGTATATTCCCACTCCCCAATGACCTTATCCACCACCGCCCCCACCCCCACCCCCCATGTTATTATCCATTGAATGAAGAAAGAATAAGATAATGATTTTGCGTAAAATATCCTACAAGCATGGCCTTGCAATATATATATATATATATATAAACGAAGAAAATGGTGGAGTCATAAGTATTCTTTCATCCTTAATTAGAGATCTCGAGTTTGAGCTTCCATCGGTACAAAAATTGCCTTCGTTAGAAAACGCTTTACCCCTCAATGTGGGACTTTCCAGCGCGATTCTGAATTTAGTTAGACTTCTATGTGAGCACCGGACACCGGATGAAAAATCTAAAATAAAATAAAATACATATCTACTCGTACTAGGTATGCAAGTCAAAAAAGAACCAATCATAATATGACAAATTTTTTAAACCTCCAACAATTATAAATTGGGCAGCCTTCTCCTTGCAAACATTTCAAACACTCACACTTCTCATTTTCCTCCTTATAGAATTAAAAAAAAAAAATCCTAAAACTCCCTTTTCTCTCAATATCCTTAAAAAAAGAATTGTTCCAATTCATTCATTTTTATATTTTTCTATAAAAATAATGGTTGGAAAAATTAGCTCTGATCTTCCTCCTGGATTTAGGTTTCATCCAACAGATGAGGAATTAATCATGTATTATCTTCGATATCAAGCTACTTCAAGGCCATGCCCCGTCTCAATTATCCCCGAAATCGATGTCTACAAGTTCGATCCCTGGGAATTACCTGGTTAGTACACATATATTTGTATACTCGAAAATCTTAAGTTTTTAATTTGAATTATATTATTTATGATTATTAATTATTTTTTCCTTTTTATAAAATGTGTAGAAAAGGCAGAATTTGGAGAAAATGAGTGGTATTTTTTTACCCCTAGAGATAGAAAATATCCAAATGGCGTTAGGCCAAATAGAGCAGCTGTGTCAGGTTATTGGAAGGCTACTGGCACTGATAAAGCAATTTATAGTGCAAATAAATATGTTGGAATTAAAAAAGCTCTTGTTTTTTACAAAGGCAAACCACCAAAAGGTGTCAAGACTGATTGGATCATGCATGAATATCGTTTGAGTGATTCAAAGTCTCAAACATACTCTAAGCAAAGTGGATCTATGAGGGTAAGAACATCATTAATCTGTCGCTAAATAGCTAGTAATTGACATGATTTTTCGATAATTTGTGTGTAAGTAGAGTTAGCATTGGATTTTTTTTTGTTGTTTAACGATAAAAGTACTTGTTTGTCGCTAATTCTTGTTTTTTTTTAGTCATGAATATTCATTTCACTAGCTACCCCAAAAAGGAATCCTGGAATTAGTTATGAATTTTGTCGTGATTTTTATTGTAGTGCATTTTCTAATTCATATGCTCCATCCGTCCTATTTTATATATATGAATTACTTTGATTTGACACGAAATTTAAAAAAGAAAAGAAGAGACTTTTGAAACTTGTGGTCTGATAGCCATAAATCATTTCCGTAAGGGTAAAATAGATATTTTAAAGTTAAATTATTACTTAATATAGAAATGTGTCATTCTTGTTTAGATTGATTAAAAAGGAAAGTGTGTCATATAAATTGGAATAGAAGAAATATATTTTTGTATCAAGTGTATTTATTCGGCTCTATTCAGATTTATTTCTTTCTTTTGATGAAGAATTAAACTAATATTCTTTTTTTTTCTTGGCTATTTTTTTTTTTCAGTTAGATGATTGGGTACTATGTAGAATTTATAAGAAGAAAAATTTGGGGAAAACTATAGAGATGATGAAAGTTGAAGAAGAAGAATTGGAGGCACAAAATGTGAGTATAAATAATGCAATTGAAGTTGGTGGTGGACCACAAACAATGAAATTACCAAGAATTTGTTCATTGTCACATCTATTGGAATTGGATTATTATGGATCAATTCCACAATTACTAAGTGACAATTTATTATATGATGACCAAAGTTACACAATGAATTATGTGAGTAACACAAGTAATGTGGATCAAGTATCATCACAACAACAAAATACAAATAATATTACAAGTAATAATTGTAATATTTTCTTCAATTATCAGCAGCCACTTTTTGTGAATCCAACGTTTCAATCCCAGTGATAATCAGTAGCGGAGACAGAATTTTCTAAATTGATTCTCAGTTATATCAAGGGGGTTCAATATGTATATAGATATATATATACACAATGTATTTTTCCGACAAAGGGATTCCATCCCGGTGAAAATATATTTATATGGAGGCTATTGGATGAAAAGGTGACATCAGAAGTTTATGACAACAATTGTAAAATATAATTAAATGTTATGTCATTGGTATTATTAGCAACAAACCTTGTAGTAGTAGGGGCAACAAATTGTTGTTGTATTATTTTAGAATTTAGTTTCTCAGTTTGTATTTGAAAAAAAAAACTAATTTACTTGTGAAATTTTAATAAATATTTTTCAGCAGTCTATCTTTGATTTTTTTAAAATTTGTTTTCTACAATGAAATGTCAATATTTTTATTATTCAATTTTTCTTTTCTTTGGTTTTTTGTCTTCTGATTAGTAGAATAAGGATTAATTAATTACCTAATTCATTATTATGGGCTTACAAAAAGGAGACTTATTTTTAAAAAGTCAATTATATGATGTAAATCCGCGTAGAAAAATTAATCATACTCCTAGGTAAGACTTTTTGAATAATATTCAAAATCGAACCGAATTATTCAATAAGCGATCCTATAGTTGTTTCATTAGGTAATATTTTTATCAGAATAAGAATTAATTAATATTATCATTAAAAAAAAAGTACATGAATTATCTCTTTGCTGACTTAAGTGTGATATTGTTTTGTATGATTATTAAAAAAAGTACCTATCTTAAATTCATATTTGTTATAAAATAATATATTGTGGATGTCCACTACATCAAGAAGTTACTCCATACTTTCCTCCATTATGAAGATAACCATAATCTCCATAACCTCCACCTTTATAACCATTATTCTTGTAACCTTTCACTTCCATAACCTCACCATTATATTCATGTTAATGTCATGTTTATGACTAATCTTTTGTATGCCTTTATGTTACACTATAAATAGAGGCATAAGGGTTCATATTGTAGAGACTTGAAGATTTGGTGTACACTTGATTGAAAGAAAGAAAGTTATCTCATATTGTTCCTCTTGTCTTATATTTTTCTTGTCTTTATCTTTATATTGTTCTTTAGTTCTTAAGTTTTACAACAATATTGAAGTTAATAAATATAATAATATTTGGCATGCAAAATTTCTTCTACTACATGAATATGGGAAAAACTTATCCGCATCGGGTGTTTATATCAAGCCAATGTGATTTCCATTATTACGTAATTTAATGAAGTAAAACACATGTCAATTAACATTCGGTGACTATATTAATAAATATTTTAATTGAATCAGTTGGGAAAAAATAGTATTTTCACATGGAAAATTAATAGTTTTCCTAGTATTTCAATGAAAATTTGATTTTCACCATATGTTTTCTCAGTGAGCTAATTCAATAAAAATAAAATAAAATACTTATTATAACGAAATGATTGAGATCTCTTTATCCTTAATCAGAAATTGTAGATTTTGAACTCAGACCTCTCTTGATATAAAGTTGTGGACTGTGCGGGTCTAGTGCAACCACTTGAAAAAAGAAAAGAAAAAAGATAGGTGCATGCATGGCCCCTTTTAAATAATCAAAATATCCCCATCATTTCAATGGTGATAACATTGGACTACTTTATTAACTTGGTAGGCGTTTGTCATAGATTTCACATTTTTATTATTTTATTTTAAATTTATAAAACTAAATTAAAGTTATATTTATTTGTAATTTTTTTGAAATAGTAATATTTTATTTAAAATTTACGAAGATAAAGTTAAAAAAATATGTTTGAAAGACTCTTTAAAATTTAAACTATTGGATTTCAAAATTTATAATGAAATACTAATAATTTTAAATACAACAAAAAGTTATTTTAGAAAAAACGAATAATTTTCGTGGTGGATTTTCTTCTTTTTTTTTTAACGGCTAATGCTCCGCCGAAATTTCTTCTAAATAGGACAAAGTCCTTATTAAAACTTTTTGGATATTATTTTTTTTGCCAAAAATACTTTTTGGATAAGATCAAACTTTTACTTCAAGGAATAAGGTATGTGCAAAGAAAAAAAGGGGCATGTGTATTTATCTTTCACTTATAAGGTATTTTCGGAACAAAGAAAAATACGGTTTATGTTAATATAAATTTTTAAAATTAAGTATTAGTTAAAATTTTATATAATTTATTTTTCAAAAAGTGAAATATCAATGATAAGTATAAGAGAACGAAGAAACTAATATATAAATTTACTTATATATATATATATATATATATATATATATATATATATATATTATTTACGCAGAAAAAAAGAGTTCAAGAATGTGTGGTACTATTCAAATTCGAGCACTCAAATAATGATAACAAGTTTTCTTTTTCTTTTTTGTCTATAAATGTAAAAAAATGTTTAGTAACGAAAAAATTAAGAATTTATTTGAATTAACTTATTTTAAATATTTTTAAGTACAATTTTGATTTATAGCACGAATAAAATAAAAATATAATTTTAAATCAAAAATCAAAAATTATAAATTCATCCAAATATACTTTTAACATAATTGTGTTCACTTTGTGCTTGTCAATTATACAAAACGGGAATGAAAACTCCCTTTTGACCTTTCCATTTTTTGATATACAAGTGATCGAGTGAACACAATAATATGAGAATATTGGACTATTGGTTACGTGTTGTTTATTTGCGTGTTGTTGTTGTGTACTTTTTCCGTCTTAAAATATTTATTTTAATTTTTATTTATATATTTTTGAAAAAATACTAATTAAAAATAATATTTGACTAACTTATTCTTATTTAAGTCGACTCAAGATATAAATATTTTATCCATAAAGACAATTCTCTTATATGACAATACTAGATTAGCAAGATATATAAGAGAGAGAAAAAAAATTCAATAGTAAGTAAAATTAATCGAAACTACTCTTTTGTCAACATGACGACAAGTACAAAATGACAGTAAGATGTCGATTGAATAATCAAAGCATCGGTTACTTTCATTTATGGCCTTCTTCAATCGCCTTGACATCTTATCATCAATGAATTCTCCCTCCCCCTCTATTCCATAAGTAGGTAGATGGCGCCCTCTCATTTGATCAGCTGTCAAATGGTAAATTAAAACCAGCCGCACGAATGGTTAGTCAAATATTCTTGAAATTGCGATCAATCTCGCTATCTTTTTAGTTGAGACCGTCCCTATATCATTAAAAAGTATGTCATGTTTGCAATGGCGTACACGATATACTAATTACAATTTACGTTGTTCCTCCAGCTATCGTTGAACACGTGTTCAACTTATTGCTCCATTTAATTTTACAAGTAATAGACTAATATAAAGCAAATCTTTAATTTTATATTGTTAAATCAATCAGATTAAAAGATATTTATTAGTAAGCTTTTTAAAAATTGTGAGATTTAAGTCCCATTTATTCATACAAAAAAAAAATCTACTTTTCTTATAAAAGATATGTTAAGAAATTAATTGATTATACGTTGGATTGATTTTTCGGATAGTTTAATTTTACAAGTGAAAATATATTTTTCATTCGCGACACTTTAATTTTTTGTTGCCAAGTGAAATATATGTTGAGACAACTTTAATTTCTATAATTAGCTGGTAATATATACACTATATCAAAAATAATTTTTAACATTAATTAATTAGCGACAATTAGCACTTTTTGTAAGTATCTCTAAAGTCTATAGCAACGGTGTTGGAACTAACACAACTAACTAATGTCGTTAATGTGTATATTTATTGTCGTTAAAAATATTTTTTGTTATAATGATTATTGGATAAATATTATTTAGACTAACTATAAATGTAGTATAAATTAAGCTTATACTACTAATTGTATATATTTCCTATGTTTTTTGTGTTCCTTCATTTTTAAAATAATTTTCTAATCATTATTTATACATTTCTGAGCTGTCATTTTCTATAAGTTTTATGAATAAGTAAGCCCCAACTGAATAATTGTAAAGGTGTTAGTATATGAAGCTATTAGTCTACTCATTAATCCAAGTATCCAACTATGTGGGAAAATCAGATATTATATCCCCATGTTAAATTGATCCACAATACCAAGTAATTCTTCATTAAAAAATTATCAATATAATTCATAATTAAAATGGGTAAAATGGTAAACTCATTATGTCAATTATTATTTTCTAAACAGGTGTGTCAATTCAAAAGTGGACAAGTAATTAGGGACAGAGGGAGTAAATAATATTTAATAGAAAGGGTAAAAAAGACACAAAAGATAAATTATCTCTTGATTTTCTAAATTGGACAAGTATTGTTAGACAGAGTAAGTACTAAATTAAGAAAAATAGTAAAATAACTCATTATAGTTGATTAAATTATACTTATTGCTAAAGATTTATATGCCAAATAGTCATGTATTTATATGTGGATCTCTCTTTAATAATCTCCTCTATAACAATATTCCATTATAACGGTCAAGTTCTTTTTAGAATCGATATATTTTTCATTCTATGTTATATTAGATATTCTTTATAATAATATTTTATCATAGCAATTGAAAATATTCAGACAAACAACAACATTATAAATAAGTTTGACTCTATAAAAGTATTCCTTAATTAAGATTAGTCATTTTGTTTCACTTAATGTCCAGATCTGCATTAGAGCTCCGACTAATCAAGATTAGTCATGATGACGAGCGACTTACACAAACAATCACTTGGGCATGCATACCCCAATAATTAATTACCCAAAAAGGGAAAGAAAAATCCCTTATGACAATTCCATATTTTAATAACCTGATAACTTAATATTAATATTATTGAGCACAACAACATGGGAGTACGTATTGCCAACTTTTTGTTGATTTTTATAGTGTTTTGACGGATGTTCATAGACACGTGTTGAAAAACGATACTTTTTTCACTAAGCGATTTATATAAATCATTAATTTTCTTTTTATAGAGTTATTCTTTATTCATATAATTTCGTATTTCAAAAGAAAATGTTTGTGAATTGCGACTAGATGCATGCATGTAACTATCTTATAAGTCAAAAAATATGGTAATACTTCTTAGTGCCGTTCACGGCATCTACTACGTACTCCTTAAATATATACACTAATTTAGTAAATTATCTTATGGTCTTTGTGTTTTTCTTTCCTTAATTGGCAAGTAACATACTTTCAGGATAAAATGAGAGAAACTTGGCATTTTTTGTGTGAACGATAACTCGTAGGTACATCAGGCTATAGGTGTGAAAGCATGAGTGAACGTGTTCGAAAGGGAGATGAGAGATAAACCTAAAATCATATGAAAAGAACGTTTGTTTTAAAATATCTTTAATTTGTTGCAATTAATGTGAATATAGCGGAAGATTAAAACACAATGAAAGAAAAAGAGAATTATACCTTCGATAGCAATTAGTTGACTTTAATTTGTATGTTGATATGTTTTATTTTTAATGATCCTGGACTAATTCCAGGGGATACCTGTCACCTCCCACCAGCAACATGTATCAAGTAATTCTGTCCATTAAGGCTATGACAGATGGAAAGAATCACTCCTAGTATTTTTGGTCTCCGCTGAATTTTTAACCTAAGGCCTCAAGATTCTCAACCACGTTGACCACTAAGCCACACCCTTTGATACATGTATGTTAATATATTTGTGTTAGGTTCTATGCTTTTTAGGAGTCTTTTATAGCGTGTTTGACAAAGCTACTAAGATCAACTTAATTTGATAAGTACATCTTATCAAATAATTTTGAAAAAGTACTTTGATTGATCAGTTTGTGTTTAACCAAATCATTTGTGAAGTATTTTTATTTGTAGTTTATATTTGACCAATATTTTCAAGACGTATTTCTACACATGCCATAATTTGACGAATATGATTACTATTTACAAGCACTTAGTTCTTTGCTTAAAATTTGGTCAAACATTTTTTATATTTTTAAAGTTTAGCCAAACAGATTATTAACGACCCTTATACTAATAGGGATTATAAAAATATTGTAGTTATTTTTTTTAGTTAATGAGGATTCATTTAATTGAACTTTATTATTGTGATTTGTTTAGATCATTTTCTCATCCCAATCCATTCATTTCTCATCTATCATTTTCTGTAAGTACTATATATGAATAGGTAGCCCCACTGGATGTCATTAAAGGTGTGGCTTAAATTTTTAAAGCAATTATTATTAGTCCAACTATGTGGGAGCTAGAGACATTAGATTTTTTGGCTGTAAAGCAATTATTCATGCACAATCAAGAATGTATTCTTTTTGCCTAAATTGCTTTAATTCTCTTTATGCATGAAAATGATTTATTGATATTGTTTGATTTGTTATATTGAAAACTAAATAACATGTATTCCATAATTTCAAAGAAGAAATAATTTGTTTACAAAAATATTCTCCACCTTATTTAGTAGAAAAAAGATTTCAGAGATTTCAAGGGTGTTTTTGGTAATTTCATTGTTTTAATTCGGGATAACTAATCCTCATACCATTACTCCACTCTTTGGCAGGGTGTGTAGTTGAAATTTTCACCATAATTTAGATCTATCTAGTGTCTTATCCCAATTTTGAACTCAAATTTGTTTTGATATGAGAATTGAGATACAACTTGTAGTATTAAGGTCAAAAAAAATATTGGCAAGTATGAAGGTCAAATAATATAACCATATTCATAACATGATTTTGTAAGCAGTGTCAAGGATATGCCTAGGGATTACAGAAAATCAGTGGAACATTGTTCAACGAGATAAAAATTAAAAGATTGATCCCAACCTGTCTACAAAATAGGGCTACTAGTGTTCTGTCTTGATTGATTCCGAAGTAATGTGAACCTTTCAAGTGAACAGGCCAGCCCAAAGTTAACAATTCTAAAATTGGGCCAACTAGAACAAAGCCTCTTAACCATTGACCCAACAACACCAATTTTATTGGGAAAAAAAAGAGGATAAAATAATTGCCAAGTCACCAAAACCTAAGGTCCATTTTGGATTTAGGGAAATCAATTACTATCCATCCAAACACACACCAAAAGTCTCAAAAACCATCAAACATTCTTTAACTTTGTTACACAAACATGACCACTTTCACAAATCCAACAACTTTGTTCCATCCAAAAATCAAAATAACCAAAACTCATCACACACAATGCAAGACACTACCCAAAATCCAATCAAACTTATCAACTAATGAAGAGAATTTCACATGTAGACGAAAACTTATCGCGACTTTTCTAGCCACTCCATTGACACTAGGCCTACCATTCACCCCTTTAGCATTAGCTGAAAATTGGGGCGTTCGATCATTCTTAAGAGAACATTTCTTTGAGCCTGGATTGTCCCCTGAAGATGCAGTAGCACGAATTCGCCAAACAGCAGATGGACTACATAGTATTAAGGAAATGTTGGAGACTAACTCATGGAGGTATGTCTTGTTTTATATTCGTCTTAAATCAGCTTATCTTAAACAGGACATGAAGAATGCCTTGTCCAGGGTGCCTGAAAGTCGAAAAGAGTCTTATATTAAAACTGCCAATGAGCTTACTGATAACATGGCTGAGGTAACTGTCCTTATTTCCCTGTTCAGAAATTTTCGAGGTTCTATTCAGTGTTATGAATATTTCTATGTATTTTCTTCGTTTGCAGTTTGATTACTACATTCGAACCCCAAAGGTATATGAATCTCGTGTATTCTATGAGAAGACGTTGAAATCGATTGATGAATTGGTGGGATTACTTGCATGATGTCAAGAGTTTTCATAACATCATCAGACTCAGAGGTGATTGAAATTATATACACTAGCAATTGAAATAGTCTCAATTTTATGTTCATTAGTTTGTTCAAAAAAATGACTTTCTTCAATAAACAAATTAGAGCTTATGAATACATATTTGGTGTGTGAGTTGATTTGACTTACGACTTTTTGAGAGAATAACTATTAGTTGACTAAACGTGATTTTTGAAAGACGAAAACATTGTAGTAAGGAGGAAATCTTTTCATTTGTGATACAACTGATGATAATCTTGATACAATGAAATGCAAATCATGAAACTAAACATTTACAAACACAATACACACACAGAAATAAACACAAAGGCTAGCAATTGCTAGTGTAGCCAGTCTCCTTTTATGACACTTTAGCGCCTGGATAACGCGATAGATGACAAAATAATAAGTAGAACCATCAAGGCCATTGCACCAAACGAACCAATAAGTGATCCAGCAGAACGCTGACAGAAATCTGTATACTGTTGGCATATCGAAAACCAGTTAGTTGAAGTGTTCCCATTGTGTGCCAAATACACAATCGCGGCTGCTGCAGATGCTCCAGATGTGAGGAAAACCAGCATTATCTTCAAAAGTTTTCACAAAGTATAAAAAGATATCAACACAACATCATAACAAAGTACTACTAAATATCAAAACTTGAGTAGAAACTTAATGTATTACCGCGTCTAGAACAATGAGCAAAACTCTGCTCTTTCCTGCTCTACTTCTGATAATGTGAAAGATTGAAATAGGGATAGAAAGTGCAAGATATACACAAGTTATAGAATTCGAAACCACGAAAAACCTTCAATCACAATAAACAAAACAAAAAATGTGTTAGTTAACCTTTATACAGTTCTGTTTCATGTACTAATATGTTGGCAATGTTGCTTACTTAAACGCGTCGATATCATCATATTGAGCTTCAAAATTTACAATCTGTGTACTGAATGAAAGTGCTTGATCTGCAGTACCCATTGCCACAGCACTTGCTAAGGTTCCAACAAGTGCAACGATACGTAAAACAAGATCAAATACAGAGATCCCTCTGTTTACTCCATGAACTCTTTTGGCCTTTGATCCCTCTCCAGCTTCAATTGATACTGCCTTCATCTTTCCCTTTTAGCTCAAACTTTGAAACTCAAATCAAATTTTGTTGTTATGATCTGTATGTTAAGTATGATCGACCGCGAATTTATACTAACAAGTGAACCAAATCATGTAACAGAGTTGCAAATAATATTAGGTTTTGATGACACATAATTAGTTGTTGCTTTTGCTTATTTAATCAATGAAATGTACAACTTTCTGGTTCAATACATGATATTCCATGAAGTAGTTAAGTCTTGCATTAACTTGCTAGACTTTTTACCTGCTCTACTTTCTTCATAACATGTACTTTGGAAACATTTTTTTTCATGAAAATGTATCATTATACACAAGAAACCGCGACATTACAACAATACACGAATCGTTGTAATTCCAAAAGTGTGGTCTAAGAAGGATAGCATGTACACATACGTCACTTTTAACTTTATGGAACAGAGAGGTTGTTTTCGATAGAAACTGCAACATTCTTTGTCCTATTTTTTTTTTGTTTTTTAAATGTTTTGCAAACATACTTTATGATCATTGATTTGTTATACTAGGTCAATTGATAATATACTAATAATAATGGCTATGGTCCTAAATGGTTTTTTGGATTAGGCACAAAGTTGTACTTGAACATGAGAATCGAAGATGAGAAATTAGAATATAAGAAAGTTCAATGATTAATAATCACACGCTGACTTTTTAATTAACAATGAGCAATAAAGCAGAGAATAAGTTTATGGAGTAGGTCAAAATCTAACTTATTTCTAGTTGTGAACCTTTTTATTTCATTTTTTTTAGTTCTGCTTTTGCTTCGTTACACAAACTTATTCAGCTAGTATGTTACATGGTTTATGGATACATATCAGTTATTTTTATGATTTTTAAAAAAACAAAGATAAAAATTTAACAAAAAAATTATTCCTTAAAAGGAGAATAAATACGTGTTGATCATTTATATTTTGAAACTTTCTTGCATCCTAGTCTAATAAAGATCAATATGTAGATCGGCAGCAAAATCTAGTTCTAATGACATTACGAGAAATCCCCTATTTTCAACTATGTAATGAACAATGAACCCTGTGGGCTTCAGCTTTAAGTTTATATATAATATCTCTATTTCTACCAAAAAAACATGTAGATCTACAAATAAGACATTGCTTTCGAGATCGTTAGCATATCCACCACCAATGTCTTCGCCTTGACACCTGCTTAGCATATCTTGATTCATCGATAGTAAAGTCATTGAGGAAATCAAGTGAATGACCTTAACGATCATTTTAGGAGTAGGTACTCATAAATAAGAAATGAACACAAATTACTTAACTACCAACTATTGGTTATAACCCTATTAGTTCTTACACTTAAAATACATAATTTATTTGTAATTTAATTTAATTATAATATTTTAATATAGTATAAATTTCTCTTTTTTGTAATTATATAAAAGGTTTAAATGTTTTTTGAACAATAGAGATATCATAACGGGTGTAAATGTGTAATGTAGGATTTATTTTTTTAATAATACAAGAGGTATAAGTATTTGATATTAAAGTTCTATAATGTTTTAAAAATTTACGTATTGTTTTTGAATTCTATATTGATTCAGACTATAGCACATGAATTAGAACACGAAGGATATACTACTTTGGAAATGATAGGTAAGCTATGAGAAGTATAGAAGATTTCTGAATGTGATCAAGAACGATGCAATCAATGTGCGCAAGACAGACATTACTGAATAATTAAAGAAATTAGGGAAAAAGAACAAATATATCTCGAACTATCGTAACTGGTTGCAATAGCCTTCGTCATATTTTTGGGACATTGGTGTCCTTGTCATCTAAAAATGAGAGCATGTATACCATTTATACTAACAGACATACACGTGTCATAATCTTATCCACCGACCCGACATTTAATAAATATAGGATCGACGGATAAGATTGTGCCACGTGTCCCTATTTAGTCTTCTTAGAGTGAAGGGCATATATGCTCTAGTTTTTTGACGGCAAGGGCACCAATGTCCTAAAAGTATGATGGAGGATATTTGCATACCATTTACGATAGTTCAAGGGTATATTTGTCCATTTTCTCAAGAAATTATTCAGAAGATCTTTTGATATATTACAGGGAAAAAGGAACAAATATATCACCGAGCTATCATAAATGGTATGCAGATACCCTCCGTCATACTTTTGAGACATTGATGCCTCTGCCGTCCAAAAACTAGAGCATATATGTCCTTCACTCTAACGGAAGACTAAATAGGGACACGTGGCACAATCTTATCCGTCGATCCGATATTTAATAAATGTTAGGTCGGTAGATAAAATTATGACACGTGTAGGCCCGTTAGTATAAAGGGTATATATGCTCTACTTTTTGGACAGCAGGGGCACTAATGTCCCAAAAATATGACAGAGGGTATCTATATACCATTTTCGATAGTTTGAGGGTATATTTATCATTTTTCCCTATATTATATGAAACCCACATGATAAGCTGCATGTTATGAGAGTCAAATATTTTTAGACCCCTTGCATAACAAGTATGCGTTTGTGAGCTAGTTATGATCATTATTTCAAATCAATTGGTTCATGTTGCTCTTATAAAATTAAAAATAATAAAAACAGCTTGTGTCAAAGATATTAAAGAGGATTCAAATACTAGGGCATGAACAATAATTTGGTAAAGTTTATACTAGGTAGCCATCTTTAGGATTAGCTAGTTGAAATATAAATAGTATATTTTGCTACTTATATTTCAAATTGTTGGAAACGATAGTTAATATAAATTGTTCTTTATGACATTTGTAGTTTGTATTTCAAATTTGAGCATACTCGGACTAGATTTATGTGTTGAATTATGGATTATATTATTGAAATTTGAATAATAAGTGCATGCAAAAATTGGTTGAACTCAAATCATTTGTGGGTGAAGTAACCTACAAACTTCAAACAAAATTTGTAACTTTAGGTATGAATTCTTGCAACTTCATCACGTATCGAAATTATTTCAAAGTGGATAGACTTTCAAAATTTTATAAATTTAGAGTGTGACTTAAACAACAACAATAATAATATATTCAGTGTACGTAATCTCATGAAGTGGGGAAGGTAAAGTGTATGCAAACATTGTCAGTGCTTTGGAGGTAGAGAGGTTGCTTTCGATAAACCCACAGCTCAAGAAAAAAGTAGACCAAAGCAGTATAAAGAAGAAATAGCAAAAATGGAGTAAGTCCAAGCAAAATACTAAAGACAACATGTCAAATCATCCTAAACAATAGTCATAATAAGATAAAACAATAATAAAAATATAAAAAACCCACTAATAATAACCAAAATCAAAGGACAAGAAACTAGAAGAGTAACACCACAATTAATAGCATAACTAATAGTATAGAAGAATAAGTGAGACAACACTCAACTACCTAACTAAATTCATATCCTACTTTGTGTCCTCCATAACCTTCTATCTAAGGTGATGTCCTCGGTAAGCTGAAGTTGTGTCATGTCCTGTCAAATCACGTCTCCTCCATACTTCTTTTGTCTCTACTTCTACTCTCTTGAAAACATTCATAGCCAACCTCTCACACTTTTGTACTGGGATATCCGTGCATCTCCTCTGCATATGCCCAAATCATTTCAATCTCGTTTCACGTATCTTCTCTTCTATTGACGCCACTCCTAGCTATACCAGATATCTTTATTTTATCTTACTTCTCCTAGTATATCCCCACATCCATATCAACATCCTCATTCTCACAACTTTCATCTTCTGATCGCGAAAGTTCTTAACTAGTCAACACTCTACGCCATACAACAAAGTCGGTCTTACCATCGCTCCGTAGAACGTGACTTAAACAGTGGGCCCCACATGGCAAAATCAGCTATCTGGGCACTTTTCCCACAAAAACAATGAAAAAGCCCAAAAATGCCCCAGGCCCACAATATGAGAAGGCCCATATTCTCTAGTGCAATGAAAACGCAACCTTTTGTTTTCTTTTTATTTTTCTTCTTTCATTTTACAGTTTATTTTGCTTCGTCTTTCTTTCTGTTCCATATTTCTGGTAACTCATCGGTTTCATCCACCTTCACTTCAGATTCCAGGTAACCCTTCTTCTTCTTCATCATTTTCCCATATCTGAAAACTGATTTTCTTGCCTTTTTGGGTTCTATTTTTGTTGTATTTTTTAAAAAGGTGGCGATTTTCAATAGTTATTTCCTGTTCTTGTGCTATCAAGTTCGATTCTTTTTTGTTATTTTTTCCTCATTACTAGGTTTATCATATGTGAATCTACTATTTGCGTTCTGGGTATTAATGGGATTTTAGTTTTGATCCAAATTCGGCACTGTTGTGATGATTGATTTGGTGTTTAAATTGATTTGAATTACTGAATCTGTGCGTTTATTTCATATTTCGTGAACTGGGTATTTATAGTTCTGTATTTTACCTTCTTTTTGTTCTTTTGCATGTTTAAGCTGAGCTAGAATTGATATCTTGAAAAGAAATTGATTGACAAGTTGTCATTTCCGGTTGAATTTCGGGGATCGGGGATGGGGATGGAGATAGTGAGCTGAGGGTCTATCGGAAACAGTATCTTGCTATCGCTATGAGGTAGGGGTAGGGGTAAGGTGTGCGTACACTCTACCTTCTTTAGACCCCACTTGTGATATTACACTATCTTGTTGTTGTTGTTGTTGGGGAAGGGGATGGTAAAAATTGAACCAGTACACATTTGGTGTGGGTGATTGATTCTCAGGGGTATTACTGTAAGATTTGGTGGAAATTCAGTGTTTCAATCAACTGCGGGAAGTTTGTTGTTTTTGTATGATATGGCTTATGTATCAAACTAGAAGATGTACATTATAGAGTAATAGGAGTACCTATAGTTTTTTCATCTTTAGATGTGTTATTCTTCAATTTTAGGATTCTTTGAGGATATAGTTTATTGTGTGTGTGGACTAAGTGGAGTGAATGTCCGTCAATACTGTGATTAAGTGTATGTGGACTGCAATCTGTTTCTCTGATCTGTGATTTTTAGAATTCTGAGTTCGAGATCCTTGATGTTATATGATGCTTTATGTTATCCAGGGCAGTCGATTGTCATGTTTAACTGTTGGATTTTCATTCGTTTTCTAAGATTACATATGCCATGATTCATGATTAGTTGATTGTTTCATTTACTTGTACCCCTAGTCTGTTTACGGTTGTTTTCTGATATGTAGATCAATTGGAACTCTTTGCGTTCAGTTTAAATTTAAGATTACCTTAAATTCAAAATCTAACTGGAAGATGCCCTATATTTGGATTTTCTTGTAATGGTATCCATTAAAATGTTTTCAAGCGAAGAGTTCTTGGTCAGGAAAATCAGCTGTGTATGCTTAACTTAGCTATGAGTGATACCAAACCAGATATATTTTTGCAGAAAAAAGCACACAAAATGTCGAACCCCTCAGATGAAAGTGGCAAGGAACCAAACCTTGGTAATGATCCTCCTAAAGCTGAAGTAAATGATGACCTTCCTGCAGAAGATCCAAAGGGTGCAGAAGAAGAAAGCCAAGATCCATCTCTAGCGGTACATATTTTCATATGCAACTAATTGATTCCATTTGCTCAAAGCTTTTGCAATGCTAGTGAATGATGAAGCATATGTTAAAGTGATACAGATTAGGGAATACATTTTTATACCGAATGTTTTCGTAAAAAATTCCTATGTACTTAGTTCTTTTGTTTGCAGCTCAAAACTCTAGAATAATAATCAATGATGGAGCATACATTAAAATGATAAGCAAATACATTTTTGCACCAAAAGATTTTCTAAAAATAGTCCCTATGTACTTCCATTTGCAACTCAAATCTTTAAAATGCCAGTCACCATGTACTTAGTATCTTTTTCTGTGGCATATAACCATGTGAATGAGATTTCATTCATAGGACTGGTATCCATCTATAAGTGTATAAGGGTATTTGAGGTAGAGACGGTAAGTTGATGAAAGTGTAAAGGAAAATGACCTAAATTTACTGCAACTACACGAAACATTTACTGTACTTCTGCCAATTTTTCTTGAGATTTGGGGCATAATTCTTTTCCTCGTTACATATATCCAGGAGCAGGAGGAACTAATGAAGAAAAAATATGGTGGATTAGTGAAAAAGAAACCTCCATTGATAACTAAGGTGATTATTTTCGGTTTTTACTTAAACTCTTTGGTATCTCAAATTATTTTCCTCGGTGTGTTTTGTGTTTTACTTCGACTCTTGTCCTCATTGAATTTTCAATTAACCCCTTTAACATTTGCCAGGACCATGAACGTGCTTTTTTCGATTCTGCGGACTGGGCACTAGGGAAGGTACTCAGCTTTAGTGTAACTTTGGCTGTTTCAGTCTTTAGCTAAAGTTTGATGTTGAAGTTTGAGCATCTTTTACCATGTTTTCATTTTCTATTATATTGCAGCAAGGGGGACATAAGGCCAAAACACCTGCTGAGGCACTTCGCCCGAAATTGGAGGTGCATTACCCTGTTACTCTGAGAAACTCATTTCCAATTTATATTGTTGCTCGTAATGGCTAGAAGTTGTATCTTCCTTTATTTATTCAAACTAAATACTGAAGCATACATACATAAGGAAGTTAACTATCAAGTTGCCACATGTTCAATTTGTATTCAATTATCACAACAAGATTGCATTGCTTATGTATTCTTTGATAACAGCCGACACCACACCAGCAACTTCGTACTCGTCTCTCAGAAGCTAAACTGACAGATGCCGGTGAAGGTATGTACCTAAAAGCTATTCTTGTAGTGTGATCATACTGGAAGCAAATCTCAACCCCTTTGCCTCTTTCTTCTCCGTTTAAAATCTGGCAAGCAGATGGTAGCAACAATGATCTTGACCAGCTAGATGAGCAGAGCGGAACACCAGCAGCGGATGGTGAGAATAAGTCTTAGATCAGAGGCACCAGGACCAAAACATTCTTGAGCAGCCTCATCAAAGTTTCCTGCTGAATTAACTGAAAGTGGTGTTGTAAATCAGGCTAGCTACTTATATAGAGGTAAAAAAGAAGGAAAGAAAGAGAATAATTGCTCGTGTGGCGAATTTTTGTACTGAGATTAGATTTGTTGTCCTATACTGAGCTGATTTCCTTGCATAAAATTCAGAAAACTGCCCTATCTGGCTGTGCTATAATGCCATCATATGATATATTGTACTTTTTTGGTGGTAGAAGTTCTAGATTGATCCATGTTATAATGAAATGTTAAAGACATACAGTTTATGCAATATTAATGTCTTTCCTTTTTGGTACATTGTACTGTACTTCATATTTGTGATTTCATACAAACTAGATTTCTTGACTTCATTTTTATGATCTCATACAAAGTTGGTTTTGAACACACAAGAATTTATGTTCCTAAAACCTTGTTACTAGTAGTTGGAAAAGGTCATATTCGATTTGCTTGGTTCAAACAAATGGAGGTCACTAACTGAGGTTGGAAGTCCCCAGAAAACAAAAAATTCAGTTAATCACCACTTTAGCAAACGCTATTGACTTTCAGAGCTACAAAAGGAGTTCGATTGTGACCATCTAGACGCTTCAACTTGACGTAATAGGTGTGTTTCGCGTGCATCTTTAACTGTGAAAATGTACATCTAAATACCTTAACTTTAAAGGGGTGCATTCCAGATGTGAATTTTCAAAGTTGAGGATACTTACAAGGCTAACTTAAATCAAGTTAAGATGTCTAAATGTGCATCAAGTTAAAGTATTTATTATGTATCCAACTAGAGACGTATTAGTCTAATTGAAAATAATGCAAACGATTATTACTTTCTAGATGCCTTATGACACTTATGCATCAAAGAAGTTCCACATTCATGGATGAAAAGAAAAAGATTCACATTCGTTGAAAACTAGCAACATTTTTCTTCTTTTTTTCCTTCTCGTGAGTGATGGTAGTTTTGAGCTTTACATACAACTGAGACTTTACCATTGTTTAATGTACATTTTTGTGTTAACCATCAAACATTATGCTTGTTAACCATCAATTGAAAGGAGGCGACATGAGATTGTCACCTATATTGCTACCTTACATACACAAACGTGCAATCAAAAAATTATTTATCAACAATGAAAATATTCTCATTATCAACTCAACAAGACCAGTATCTTTACATATGAATCCTGTTGGGACTAAATAGAAATGACAATACAACTCTTAACAATTTCTTTATTTTTAACATTTCCAGGAATAAGTATGGCTTGTGAAGCTCACTGACCCAACTAATTCAACTTCATGCCACCATTTTCAGGGCTCGAATGCGATCTCCGGTTGAACATGGAGGGATCCCAAATTCCCAACCACCTCCTGGTGGTGGTAATGATTTAGTACCTTATAACTAGGGAGGTGTGAGCGTTTACTCGATTACATCGAATCAATTACTTAGAAGAATGCTTTAAATGGACCATTCAAAGGCCACACTAAAGGGTAATTACACTCAGCCGTCCAACAAACAACATAACAAACTGGACCGGCTTTGAAAGTACAGTGCAGAACTCTTATTAAACAGCACAGAGCAAAGAGAACTCCATGCTCAAATAATGAAATAAAGCTGATGGAATGACACACGTAGACATGGAACCCCAGTAATTCATTACTGTAAGCTTCATGAAGCCCTCCAAAGGGCAAAAAGCAGTTGGCAATACACGTGATAGAGCTTTCTTTCCTCCTGAAATGTTTTCACTGTAGGATGTGTATGTTCCTACCAAAATAATATATCTGTCTCACGGTGTAAGAAATAACATTTGCAAGAAAGAAAAGTACTTACCTTAGTAGGAATTTATCATAAGAACTAAATTTTCTATCAATCCTCTGCAGAATCGATCACATAAAATGATCACACATCAAGCAGTGACCAACACCATCATTTCCTAAAGGCCAAAGGAACACCATCATTTCCTTGAGGCCAAGGGAGCATGAATATTAACAAGATAAGACAGGTTACCATATATACCAAACCTCTGAAAACATATTCATGCCTACTCAACGATCTGAAAAGCAATTCTCAATCTCAAGTACCTCCTACCCTAGAGAAGCAAGAAAAGAAAATTTAACACTGCTTCAGAAGAAATCTGCCTTCTTAGTGTATACCATAGCATGCAAACGTGAATGTGCCTACTCAACGATCTGAAAAGTAATTCTCAATCTCAAGTACCTCCTACCCTAGAGAAGCAAGAGAAGAAAAATTAACACTGCTTCAGTAGAAATCTGCCTTCTTAGTGTATACCATAGCATGCAAACGTGAATGTGCCTACTCAACGATCTGAAAAGCAATTCTCAATCTCAAGTACCTCCTACCCTAGAGAAGCAAGAGAAGAAAATTTAACACTGCTTCAGTAGAAACTGCCTTCTCAGTGTATACCATAGCATGCAAACGTGAATGTGAATTTTGATCATAATTAGCTATTGATTGATCTCTTAAAAGCTCTGTGCTAGCAACTAACAGAAGGGCTTCATTGACAAGGATAGAACCCAATAGCGGGAATCATGTCATATACAAGATCACTAACAGAAAAGCTGTCAAGTAAACATGACATTTTTACCTCCTGAAATGCAGAAACCTGACTTGAACTTTTGTTCAATAACTGGAAAGCTGTCAAGAAAACATGAAAAAAAATCGATGCAAGAGAAAGCAATAGAATGTTCAATCCTGTAGCATAACTGGTCAACAGGAAACGTCACAAAAGTTCTTAAGAACACAAACAAACAAACAAAAAGTAAAGAAGAACCACCACATCAAACTGTCATGGCTTAGTCTGCTACACAAAACCACTAAAGTAAAGGTATTGTTGGGTACAAAAGGCCTTCAATGACTAAGAGGCGTTGTTTCATTACAATATATATGCTGGTAACACCTAAGAAACAGAAATACTAGGGCAAGGATGGCCACAAGTTTCTCTATCTTGTTCGTCTGGTCCTCTGTTCTTAGGCTGGAGGCTTCGTCAAAAGGGGCGGGCAATGGGCTGGAACAGGCATCGGAGATGATAGCTGTTTAGATGGCAAGTGTGAAAAGGCAAAGTAAAAGAAAGAGCATTAGAGATGCAATACAGGCTTCAGGCTAGTCAAAGTTATCAAAAGGAAGATGCTCTTGAGGCTATACTGAAGTACAGAACAGAGATGCCCATTAATTTATGTATAAGATCAAAAAAAAGGTGAAATTCTGTACCTCCGGCTGCTAATAACCCTCCACACCCTAGTATCCATAAGATTTTCCATAGGCAGAAGGGTTATGGCTGGAAACCCTGGAAAGATTAGAACAAGTAAATAACAAAACCTTTTTACAGTAAATGAAAAGAGACTAATTATAGGCGGGAAACATAGCCTTAATTCAAAGAGTGTAGTCAGATAATGCTTTACCCTGCACTGCTAGGTCGCCCAGAGGAATAAACGCCATATGGTGCATAATTACCTCCACCACCAACCTGAAAAATATGAATTCAGATCTACTTTCTGACATATTTTGTTTGCTATACAAGGATAGCAGCAAAATAGATGGAAAAATACAGAAACCATCAATTAGAATATGAACAACAGGACAAGATAATTTGATCCTTACCTGTAAAAATGAGATAACATCAAACTAACTTCTAAGAGATGAACACTGAATATTTACCTGTGAGCCACCATAACTATCACTTGGAGACAAATCATTGTAATCATGTCCACCTGAATAAGATGAATGACCATGCCGACGTGATCTATTATCACGGTTACCATATCTTGAACCATCTGGCATGCTTGCAGACATGGGGACATAAGAAAGGCCAGGAGAAAATGCAGGAAAAGATCCCTCCATCTCAAATGTATTGGCCCTCAAACGCATAAGTACTTGCAATAACGCATTGGCAGCAACATTAGCATCTCCAGTAATCTGAAGGAGAAAAACACAATACCATGACATAAGAATTTCAGCATAGGGAGAACACTTGAACCAAACATCACACCCCCAACCTACAAAAAACTGAGAGTTAAACAAATCAAGTGAGACAATATTACACGAGGACAAAAATAGAAAACCTGCTTACCTGCACCATCTCGTCATCTTCGGATGCCACTTTGGGAAGATTTTCCTTCGAAAGAACGCGGATGCTTGCCCTTGTGGAATTCCGCATCTCATTGATAATGGAACCACCTTTACCAATAAGGCATCCAACTCGTGAACTAGGTACAAGCAGGCGAGTCGTAAGAATAGCATCACCGGATTCTTTTTCAGTTTTCTCACTACTTCTCGGTTGCAAACGCATTGTTGCATCGATGGTAGGGGATTGATCTTCAAATGCCTGCGATCACAATTGGATAAGCAACAAACACTACAGAGAAGCATTCTCAGTCCTAGCAATCAAATAATGAATTCAATAACCAAGAACAGTTCCTCACCTCCTTTGCTGATACAAATATAATGCAATCATCTCCCTCGGCCGCAGCACTATCGACTTTAATAGATGCACCTGATTCCTGTCTTAGCTGTTTGATAATGCCTCCACCTTTGCCAATTACAGCTCCTACATTCTCAGTTGGACAAACCAAACGAACTGCAAACTCTTTTACAGAAGAAGATCTACTTCTACCATCACTTTTGTAACTTGCGTAAGGACCCATCAATGATGTCACACCCATGACTTGGGTACCAGCATGAGGATTAACAAGTCCAGCACCAGACCTAAATATGCTGGGTGACGACAGCAATTGATGTTGGGACCGTGATGGATTATCATGGAGGCGTGCTGCTACTTGATAAAGTGCTTTCTTAACAACTGCACCTTCACCGGTTATCTGAAAATAAAAGAAGAATCTCTTCAACACATCATTTACATTTTCATATAACCAGATAGACGCATCATTAAAAGTGACGGCATAGTGGGGAATTTGCAAATAAAACTTGAATACAGCAGTTGCTCACTCAACTATTGATTGTCCATTTCTTTCATTATTCCTAGTCAGTGTTTTTGGTACCATCAAGTTTCACAAATAGATGCCCTACAAAATTGTTATAGCTAACAGATTAAAAAACTGCTTTTAAAGAACCAAACCAATCTTGTAAGAAGCCCTTCAGGATTAGCTGGGGTACTCTTTTTATGTCTTCTGATTTTTAGAAATAACTGTCAGATGTAACCCACTTCCTTTGTGCTAATTTATTTATAAGATCTACTTTGCCTTCTCAAAAAAGGAACCAAATGAATCATGTTTAAGTTTCTGCTCACGCAGTTATACTCCATACCAATCAACTACCCCTCAATCTCGAACTAGTCAGTCAATGCAGGAATCCTTTATAACAATTCTGCTCGACGAACTCATTTTACTCCAATATACTGATCTTCTAAGGTAAATTAGGATTTCTCTAAAACTAAAGGTTTTTGCAAAACTCACACCTATACACTGACATACAATCCATGCAACAACTACACCTCTGCATCAAGCAGGTTGGGGTTCACTATATGAATCCTCAGTGACTATATTCCCCATTTAAATTCATCTTAGGCCAACAGGAAATCTAGAATCTTATCGGAAAAGTTTGTAAGTAACATACTTAAAAATTGGTTGACAAGCTAAACCAGGCAATCAGCTAGCATAGAAACAAGCCTCTTCATTGCGAGAGACACCAAGGCTGGAAAATAAAAAAAACTCATTTTTTTAATCAGGCTCGAAAACCTCATATCTAGCTACCTATTATATTTTGTGCAGCAATTTTCTTTTTTTATATGACGGTGGTGTCTACGCCAGCTTGCACGGATCGCAACTATTCCACCAGGTACCAAAATCAAATATGATCAAGGGAAGTGCTCGCACTTAAAACTCTGATGAAATTACTTTAGGTAAATTAAACCATACATGCCTAAAAGTACTCTAGAGTACATGCATAATGAATGCTTCTAATTATCTAAAAAAATCTAAGAGATAACACAGAATTACGGTTAACATAAACTGTACTCAAAAGTGTTGTGAGGAGGACCCTGCTACTACCTGGAGAAGCTCATCCGAGTTTAGAGCACAAGGGGGCAAGTGCTCACTGCTTAACACCCGAATCTGCGCACCTGTTTCACTTCGTAAATTCTGGATCACTTGTCCACCTTTCCCTATCACACAACCTATCTGATCTGATGGGACAAGCATCCTTACAGTAATCTGCTGATGATCCTCCAGATCTTCGTCCATACGCAGGTCTTCAGCAAGGACTCTGTCATGCACCCTGAATAGAGCATCTTGAGCAGGTGAAATCAGGTCACCAGTATCTTCAGAGACATTAGTTTCTTCACTTCCACTATAAATAGTTACCACACGCTCCTCGCAGCCAGGTATGGTCTCACTAATCCTAATCTTTGAATTAGTTTCTGTCCTCAATTGTTTTGCAATGTCCCCACCAACTCCAATGATACTTCCAATTTTTCCTGTGGGGCATAAATAACGAAAAACAGTATCCTCTGGTCCAATGGAATTTGATTCCTTTTCATCAGTTGGAGTCCTTCTCTTACTTCCATCACTCCTTGAATAGTCAGATTCCGATTGCATTCTCTTACCGTAGTTGTTCCTCTGGCCTGCCATGTCAAGGAGCTGAATATGTCACCCTACAAACCAAATATTCTGTATCAACTTGGATCAGAAACAAACTAACAACTCATGAAGTGTTATTACATAGAACATCATGAGGTGGAACATACAGACAACATAACCTGGAAAATGAAGCACAATGCAAAGTGGTGCAAATTACATCATATGCAATATCAATTTCCCAATAAAGCTATATTGCTTCACTCAATAACCATAAGACCAAGTAAAAGCTTTACCAACCAACCAAGAAAGTTGCAACACAAAATCACAGAAAAAATCCATGATGACATTGAAGGACCTGTTTTCTCTAGTAGTCCAGATTTTCCTTTAAAGTAATCAACGACAACCTCAAATCAAAGAAGCCATTTTCACTCACCCAAGACTTCTATTTTCCTTTAAAACTTACCAATGACAAAATCCCCAGCAACTCTCAAGGGCTGAGCCAGGTAGGCCGGAAAAATTACACTATCAATACAAGATTAAGATTATCTTTTATGTATATACAATAGATATTGGATCTCCTTTGCTTCCTAATTCCTAAAGCTCTTGCAATCACCCAAGCAACAAATTGCAAGTTCACACACATACAAATTAAATGTTTGAGATTAAAAACCCTCTCTTACTGCAATAAAATCTCTAGCACTACATAATTTTCTTCAAAGCAATCAACTTTATAAACAAAAAAAAAAAACAGACACAGAAGCAATTTTCACACACACCATATTTCTCCTCTTTTTTACACAGAAAACCAAATTCATGATTGAAATTGATACCCTTATAGATATACAATCTCTAACACTCCATAATTCCCATCAAAGTAGCCAACTTTACCCAAAAAAAAATCCAGATTCAATTTTTAGCCCCAAAAAAAAAACTTCATTTCTTCACTACACTTCTCTAGAATCAGAAGAACAAAAAAAAACAACCAAAAAAAACAAACATAAAGGTCTCACCTTTTGTTTGTCTAGTAAACCTGTATCACTGCCAAGATTAGAGAAAAGGGTAAATGATTAATCTTGTTAATTTTGCATAAAAAGCACAAATAGTCTATAAACACAATGGAGAGAGAGAAAAGCAAGAAAATTACGGTGTTCTGGAGAAGAATCAATCCGTGGGTCTGTTGTGTTCAAAGTACGAAATACTGCAGAGAATATAAAGAAAATCTTTGCCAAATGGGGAAGTTTCTAGGGTTTGGCTGTAAAAAGCTTGTCAAATATTGAAATACTTAACCGACTATAGATGGTCTTATTAGAAGTGTTGTACCTAGGCCCTAACGAGGCCTAACAAAGATATACACTAGAGAAAATATTAGCCCATCATTATCAAAGAGATTTTGTAACAAAGTAAAATATTTGAAAAAGCTATCAAATTAGACAAATATTTCTACTATATTTTATGTTTTTGGTTAATCATGAAAAAATTATCATAGATAATTAGTGTTTACACGTAAAGAGCACTCCAATGAATAATAACCGACATGCTAGTCAATCCGAGCTTGAGAACCAGTAAGAAAACTAACAAGCTAGTTACAGAGTTTCTAAATTGAACTACTGCACTTTCGAACCTTTCTAAAGTCTTTTACTTGTTTTATTATTTCAATGATTTCTTTCTGTATCTGTTCAATAGCTACCTCTGTTTTTACATTTACTTCCTTGAATTGCTTCCAATATCTTGCCTTCCATGTGCGGTAGATCCTTGCCCCGGAAATTGTTGTTGTCGACTTCTTTATGAATTGTCTCCAATATTGCTCTTTTATCCAACTTAAATATGGTTGCACCTACTACTTTTGCATTCAACCTGTCCATCTTCCCAACTCTTCTTGCACTATTGTTGTTCATCTACATTAAAAAAAAATAGATGTCGTTGAGATTCCACTTTGTTATCATCACACATACAACATGTTAAATTGTCCACTAGAATATGTAGCATGTTCATTTTCTCTTTGTCAACAGTCTATCTTAGGTTGTCATCCATAGTATGAATCTGTGGTAGATAGTAGAATCGAGCTCCATACCAAATCAGATCCCTTTACTCTCTCCAAGGTCCCCACTAAGTTGTAATAACTTTCCCTGAATATTCATCACTCTCAGTTAAACAGTATGATTCATCTTTATACCAATCAATCATGCTTTGTTTCATAGAATTAAACTTCCTCCGCTACCAACTACAATCTGCTGGAGGGACATGAGTCCATATATCATCACTATTTTTCATATAAATACCATGTATTCATTTAATCCAAAGCGTATCTTCTTTGCAAGCAAGTTGATTAGATTCCCCACAACTAATTTGATTATTTGATGATTCTCCTTATAATTTGGAAATTTCATACTGGATTTCAATTTGGATACACCAACGTGTATTTTTTGCTACAAAATATATCAAAATAGGGAGAAAGGTGAGACAGAGAAAGAGAGAGGCGAGCGAGATCCACATATACATGTAAATCACACTATATATATATATATCATATATATGGAGAGAGGCAAGTGAGAAAGGAGAGTGGTGAGCGAGATAGGAGAACGACGAGTAAGAGAGTCAGATACATGCGAATCCACTTGGATACAGTGTATCTAGAGTAAATTATACCTAATTTTGACCACATGTATCTCAGATACATGTATCTAGACGCACCACATACATGTATCTGAAGTCCAAAATTTGGTAAGATCGTCATATTACAAACTAGCATGAATCTAAATAATTAACTCTTAAGCTAGTGCGATTTCTATAAATTACCCTTAAATATTAGACAATCATTACCAAAAATATATTTTGTAACAAAGTTATTTATTTTTTATACTTTTTATGTGTTCAAGCATTTATGTATAGTGAGAGGCGGATTCAAAAATTTTAATATTTGTATTGATGAGAGATAATATATATCTTGTTGAATTAATTAAGGTAGAGAAAATAAGAGGTGGATTCAAAATTTGAAGACGGCAGGGCACTATTATTATATTAACATAAATGACAAAAGATTTTCAATGACGAAGAAGGAATGATATTGTGTTGGACTTGCCTGCGATAGCGTATATATTGATGAAAAAACACAGGTGGTGTTAATAATTAAACTCCATGCAAGTAAAATCATTGAGAAATAGCTTAGTGGTTAAGGTAGTGCAAATGTATGAATTGACGCAAGTTCAAATTATCAAACCCACTTATTTGTGCTTAACCGTTAATTTAAACAGAAGTCACAAATTTAAAACTCAAATTTCAAGCATGAAAGCAATCAATTACGATTAACCCAAATCCACTTTTGTTCTATTTATACAAAATGCACAATTTAATTGAACTTTATTTGTACAAATATATATATAAAAATTCTAAGTTAACAAATGCAGGTGCACTCATTATTCTATATAGATTTATCTCTAATGAAATCAAATTGGAAGGTCATGCTCATAAGAAATAATTACGAAGTCTTGATTAATAGTATATAACATGCAATGTTAACATGGATCTTTGGTCATGGTCTTGTGGATACGAGTGGGACAAATTCATATGGATGTAATATTTGGTAATTATCGATCGTAAAATTATGTCTAATATTTATAATAAATTAGTTTTATCATATGTATTTTTATGGGGAAAAGACATAGATTCCCCCCTCAACTTGTCTTGAAAAGTCAGTTACACGCTTAAACTATTATGACGACCTATTACACACCTTTACAATTTAAAAGTGAATTTATTTACCCCTGAGACGTGTAACACCACTTTCACAATATGTGGTGTATTACACTTGTTGTCACATCAGTGCCATGTCAGAAATTAAAAACAAATTATATTCTCTGTTATTTTTAAGGCAGAATGGTCTGGGAGACCCTTGTACTTGTCTCATTTTGTCACTTGAGCCCTTCTAATCTAGACTTTGCCAACTGAACCCTCAAACCCACTGAAATCCAACATTTTAAACCCTTTTTTTGACCACTCAGTGGTGCGTGAACTACAAACGCCACACGTAGCTTTCCACGTCATTTAAAAATGTCATATAGGATATGACATGTTAAAAATAGGCTAATCCTTTTCTTTCAAACATTTCTTTCCTTTCTCCTTTTCAACTAGATCCTTTTATTCCCTTAATCCCGATTTACATTGTTGCTCACTGGGATTTTTTTCGATTTTGTGAAGTGTTTGAGTTCGCGTTTCACTCCATAGTTGTAAGTTTCTTGACTGATTTTCATTTTCTTTGTTTTGCAGTTGTGTTTTTGGTGTTTCATTTTGAATTTTGTTGTTTTGGGTTCTTGTTAGGGCTTAGTTATTGCAGAGATCGTGGTGTGATTTTAGGGAGGATTTTGATTTTTTACATGCCTAATAACAAGCCTAAGAACAATTTGTAGAAGTATTATGCATTCAATGGCATTTGTCGTGAATATCTGTTGAATTTAGGATTTTTTCGTATTTGATTTTTTTTTTATCAATTGCATTGGATTTCTTTCTTGTTCGTGGTCCAATTGGATTATATCAGATTATTATAGAGGTTTTTGTTGTGTTCCATAAAGAATTAGTTTAAAATTAGGTTTTTTTTTTTGTCGATTAGGGTTTTTTGTGAATTAGGGCATTTTTGTCAATCATCTGATTGTATTCTTGTGACTTTGCAGGCATGGTAAGAATATGGGTTCAACAATTATTACACTTCAAATGTATTATGGGGGCTGTTTTTTATCAGATCCTGAACTCAGGCATACTAATGGAATTTCTGATCTTGAAAAAATAAGAATCTATATGGATGAGCTTCATATTATGTTTTTTCATAAATTAGCTAGAGAATTGGGAGTTGAACAAGTTGAAACCTTTGGGTGCAAAGTTAACAAAATAGGTGATTTTTATATGTTGAAAAGTGATGCTGATGTGTTGAGATTTATTAACAACTTAAAGGGTGGGGACTTTGTTGATGTGTATGTGGTACATCAAATTAGTACTCATTTAATTGTTGAGGATCCTACTAAGGTGCAAATAGCCCAATTGCTTACTCCCAGAAAAGGTAAACCCCCCCCCCCCTCACCTACTGTTATAAATATTAGGGCTGATGTGTCTTCCCCTCAACCATCTGATAAAAATGATACAAATATAAAAGAAGATCAGCAACCTAGAGTAGACAAGGGTAAGAATAAGGAGACTGCTGCTCCTGAGGTTTCTTTAGAGGACTTAGATAGAGATGAAGGTCAAGGTCAAGGTAATGACTTTTCTTCCTACCACCTTCATACATCTAATGAATCTGATGTAGATGTAGATGCTAAACAATCTGATTCTGAGTCACTTTATGATGTTGATGAGAACATTGATGACTTAAGTGACTTAGATTCTGAGTTTGTTGAAGCTAGGAAGTCTAACATTGAAGAACAAGTTAATAAAGAGAAGGCTGCTAGAATAAATGTAGATGAGATACCTTCTGGTCATGTAGGTATAGATGTTGGTTTTGAAGATATTTATAAGAATAAGAGGGAAAGATATGAAGGAAAATTGGGTGGGGATGACCTTTATTTTGATAGCTCAGATCCTAACAGTGATATTAGTGAAGATGAAGGGGATCCTGTTGATTCTGATGAGGTTGTAGATCCACCAGCTAGGAATTCAAGTACAAAGGTCTATTTTGACCCAACTGCCAAATTTTTTTTTATTTCAGTTGTTTATGGTTTTTGTGAATAATGTTCAATTTAGAGAAGCACTAGTGAACATTAAACTTAAACCTAATGAAAAGGAGAGGATCGGGGCAAAGTGTAATAAGAAGGGTTGTCCTTAGCATATTCTTGGAAGTATTGAGGGTAATACTGAAAATTTTATTGTGAAGACATATTTTCCTGTCCATAAGTGTTTCAAAAGAACAAGAAACAAGTTGTGTACTCCAAACTGGATTTGTAAGACTTACAAAGACAGAATCATGAGTGAGCCTAGTATCAGACTCCATCAGATTCAAGGTTTGGTACAAAAGGATTATGGATTGTATGTTAGTAAAATAAGTTGTAGAAGAGCAAAAATGAAAGTCATTAATGATCATATGGGTGATTTCATAGAGGAATTTGCTAGATTGTATGACTATGCTAAAGAGTTGAAGTCTACAAATCTAGGAACTACTATGGTTGTTAGGACATCCAAGAATACAATTCCTGGAAAAGAGGTATTCCAAGGGATTTATATTTGTCTTGGAGCATTAAAAAGTGGTTGGATGGAGGGGTGTAGAAGGATAATTGGTTTTGATGGTGCATATCTGAAAGGTGTATGTAGAAGTGAATTGATGTCTTGCATTTCCAAGGATAGAAATAATCAGATGTACCTTGTAGCATGGGCAATATTTAATAAAGAATCCAAGGACACATGGTCTTGGTTTATCAAGTGCATCAAACATGATTTGGAACTGACACAAATTGAAGGTGAAAGACTGACAGTTATGTCTGATATGCAGAAGGTATGAGAACACTTTGTAGTATTTTTTTAACTTTGCTATAGCAATTTCTATGTTACACTTATGTTCCTATTGTTTTTCCTTGGCATGCCTTTTTTCTTTGATAGGGTCTTAACCTAGCACTTGTTGATTTATTGCCAAATGCTGAGATTAGATGGTGTGCTAGACATATATGGGCCAACTGGAAGAAGCTATGGAGTGGTGAAGAAAGGAGGAAGAAGTTTTGGTAGGTTGCCAGGGATCCATTTAAAGTTCATTTACAATCAAAACTTGATGAAATGAGTCTGTTGGGAGAAGGTATTGTGGAAGCTTTGTTAAAGTACAACAAAAATGCATGGTGTAGGGCATTATTCAAGGACCATAGCAAGTGTGACATAGTTGAGAATAATATGTGTGAGACATTTAATAGTTGGATCTTGGCAGCTAGATTCAAATAAATCATCACAATGTTAGAGAAAATTAGAGTCAAAGTCATGGAAAGAATGACTCAAATGAGGGAGTTTTCTGAAAAATGAATAACTGATGTGTCATCTATGGCTATGCAAATTCTTACTGACAATGCTGAACATGTAGCCATATGTGAGGTTAAATATAATGGAGATAATGACTATGAGATTCAACATCCACCATATAAACATGTTGTTAATCTCAAAAAGAAAGTGTGTAGTTGTAGGTCATGGCAACTGAATGGGATTCCTTGTGCACATGCAATTACTGCAATGCATTACAAGGATCTAGATGTTGAGTCATTTGTTGATCACTAGTACAAGAAGGAAACATTTTGAAGGCCTATAGTAGGTTCATTCAACTTATGACAAACATGAAGATGTTGCCCAAGATCTAGCACAAGACCATCCATTGAGCCACCTGAAATCACTCTTATGCAAGGAAGACCAAGGAAAAAAAGGTTTGAAGATAGTGATGAGCCTGGTAAGAAGAAGTTTGGAAAGGCAACAAGGAAATGGAGAAAAATGAAATGTTTTTAGTGCAGGAATTTTGGACATAACAAGAAAGGATGTCCAATTGCTGTAAGTTTTGCTTAACTTCTTCAACTTTGTTAATGAAATTTATTTTTATCAATACTTCTTAATTCAGTTTGGAAAAATTTTGTATGTAGAAAAATGGCTATACTACTGGAACTGCAAGAACTGCTACAGGTAAAAGTGGTGGTGCAACTATTTTAGCAGCTTCTACAGGCGTAACTGCTGGTGGAAGTGATGGTGCAACTACTAAAAGACCAGCCACTACTTCAGCAGCTTCTGGAGGTGCAACTACTGGTAGAAATGGTGGTGCAACTACTTCAGTAGCTTCTACAGGTGTAACTGCTGGTGGAAGTAGTGATGCAACTACTAAAAGACCAGCCACTACTTCAGCAACTTCTAGAGGTGCAACTATTGGTGGACGTGCTGCAAATATTTCTGTAAATTTTGCAAATGTTGCTCAACCAACAAGTCAATTTAGTACTCAACAGTCAACTACTAGTGCTAGTGGCTCAAAGAAGAGTAACAAAGTTAAAAGAGGTGGTGCAAATCCCGAATATAAAAGGCCAAGAACAACTGGTTTTGGTGTGCTCTTTGGAGTAAATGGTAGTGTGATTGAGAGGGTAAGTATTATCATTTAAGGACCTTTAGTTTGATTCTATAGAATCTCTTTAACTAATATCATTATTACCTTTTAACAGTCTGGAACTACTGATAGAGTGTTACATTGTGCACCATTGAATAGTTCAATGCCTACCAATATCGATCTTGGTTACAAACCCAATGGACTAAGGTGGAAGGGTGGAGCTGCAGCTACTCAAAGGCAACTACAAGAACAAAGTTACAAGCGAGCCACTCAGTCCACACCAAGCACTCAAGACACATAATATTTCATAGTAAAGACTCATGTTTTGCCTAGCTAAATTCTCAATGACATTGTCTATGATACTTTTCACTATTAACTTAATTTTCAACTGTTGTGTTAGCTTGCTATAACAAACAAGTTATTTTTGCTTATGAATTTGCTATGATAATTATAAGTCTTAATATGGATATTTTCATACATTATCATAGTACTCAAATGAACAAATCATCAATACATCTTAAATACAAAAGATAGAAACCAAATGACAACAATCACAACAACACTGATATCAATACTAATGCTCGATCTCCCCTGTCTTCCATGCTTTCCATGCCTTCCCTGCCTTTCATGATCAACATTTGTTGATTGATTTTTCATGTAGTATTGTTCTTGGTAGGTAGGATCAGCCATATCAGCCAATCGAAAAAATCCACACCCATTACCATTTGTGTATTTTTGACAGCCCCAAAACATTCTTCCTAGATTTGTTGATGCTCTTGACATCTTAAGTTTAACATGAAGCCCACAATAGCAAAAACAAACAGTCATTGTGAAGAATAAAAAAATTAACGAGTAAGAAAAAGGCGAGAAAAATAAAATATAGACAAAAAAGGCCTGATCAATTGTGGAGAAGAAGAAGAAATTTGGAGTGAAGAATTTTGGAGAGAGATAAACGAGTAAGAAAGAGAAGAAATTTTGGATATCTAAAGAAGAAATTAGGGGAATTTGAGGGAGATGGCCAAAAATGACCGTTCTTGGCTTTTTAAAAGCATCTCACGCTCCTAAAGTAGGTGTAATTCACACACTTGAACTACTTTTGCCACATGGGATGACATGTCAAAAAATGGTTTAAAATGTTGAATTTCAGTGGATTCGAGGGTTCAGTTGGCAAGTCTAGATTAGAAGGGCTCAGGTGACAAAATGAGACAAGTACAAGGGTCTCCCAGACCATTCTGCCTATTTTTAATTAACTTTTCTTTTGTTAACTATATTTTACACTAATTAATCTCCAATTAATTATTAAAATTCTCTAATAATTATATTTTCTTCGTAGCAAAATTACAATAAGATGAAAATTCTAACAATGGCCGCCAAGAACACTAATCAGAACATGAAGCTAATTTATGAAGTGAAAAATTTTCCGATTTATCTCAAAAACGCCCGCCATAGCTGCAGTGGCTAAGAAGCCCTCAAAATTTATCCCGCCGATGACATTAAGAAATCTTTTGTTAACAAACACAAATCAAAACCCATAAAACTTAGATTGATGATAAGTAATTTGCTAAGCAAGCTGAGAAGAAGGAGAGATTTTTGCTTAAATGAAAGAGGAGAAAAATGTGCTTCATCAAGAAGGTGGGGTTGAAGAAGAAGAAGGGGGTGGGTTGTAAAGAAGAAGAGATGTGAAGAGTAGGGTGGCGTCTAATTGAATTTTGTTTTTTTTTTCTACTTTAACAAATCTGACGCGCCTATTTTTATTTTTTTTTAAATTATTTTGCCACATCAGTTTTAAGGGGTAAATAAATTCACTTTTAAGTAGTAAATGTGTGTAATAGGTCGTCATATAGTTTAAGCGTGCAACTGACTTTTCAGAACAAATTTAAGGGGGAATCTATGCCTTTTCCCTATTTTTATGTGTACCTCATATCAATAATAAAAAAACATACACAAATATAGTTTTACAAGTGAAATTTGTGAAAAATGGGAATATATAAGTGATAGATTATACTTTTATCTTTGTAAGGTTGTGATTAATATGATCAGAAATCTATTTGTACCTTTTTAATTTTTTAATTTCGGGTCTTGTTAACTTTTTTTTCCAATTAAAGCTTTAGATAGAATTCTTCAAATTAAAGAGGGTGAAATATATTTGGAGAAGATATAATATTTTCAATTCAAGTTAAAATAAATTTAATTCGAGTTTCATGTAGACAAGAGACAATACTTTTGGATAATCAAACTTCTCACATGTCAAAACGATGTATATCTCACCTTTAGAATATTACAATATATATATATATATTGTATTTATATTGCTTTAAAATAGTTCAAGAAGGTATTGAAAAAAAGACTAATAATCCCTATTTTTTTTTTAAAATATTACATTTTATAATTCTTATTCTTGTGGCAAAATTGGTGCAACTCTTTAAAAAATTGAATGATTAATAATTGACATAATACATAAACACATAATTTTCTCCGCATTCTAGCTTTGATTCTTCACAAGATAAAAGTACGATTATAAACACATAATTTTCTCTCAACTTCATTTACAATATTACATCAAATATATTATTATTATTATCGAAAAGAGGCATAAATGCAAACCATAAAATTAGGGACACACAAATGAATAAAGTAGTAAATGAAGGACTCCATAGGAAAAAGAAACACATAAAATAAAATAATACAGTATCAGCGAGAAGTTAGGGTTTTTATTTACATTTGCAAAGCAGACATTTTTATTCCTTCAAAGTCCATTTTCAGTCTCTTCACTCCAATAATTCAAACATTTGTAAGCTTCCCTCAACACCCTTTTAGCTTTACTGTATTTCTATGTCCAATTCCTCACTTCAATGAACTCATATCTCTAATCTTGATTTTGGGGTTTTGGGAATTTCATTTCCGGTAAAAATTGTGTCTTTATGTTTTCTTTTCTTTCCCTTGGGTTTTTGATGATCAAGATCAGTTTTTGAAGTGTTTTTGGAGTTGGGTTTTGGTTTTTACTATGTGGGGTTTCTAATAATAATGTTTTTATAAGGGTATGATTTTTGTTTTTGAGTGGCTTGTTAGTTCCCTTAAGTTTAACTCTTTGTTTTGATGGATTTTTATGTAGTTGTGGTTGTCATGGTTGACTTGTAATCATTGTGTTTCCTTAGATGAATGATGTTTATTGTTTAATGTTTGTATGCACTGCTTGTGAAACAAAAATGAAAAAAAAAAAAGAAATGGCCGAAGGACCAAATAGACTAGCATTTGCTTTCTTGAGTTTCTCTCTTCCAATTTGTTTTTGGTGAAATGATGGATTTTGCTGGCCTTGACCAATTTGGGATTTAGGTGTAGTTATTGAGTAATTGAGTGAAGTGACAGAGTACAAACTCACAATTGTAAGAGAGATAAAAAGTTGTGAGTAATCATGCTAAGTATAATATACCTACAATTTTAGGGATTTTAGTTACAAAGTCACTCACATTTTTTTGGAAGAATATAACAATTATGATGACCTTCCTTCTGGTGTGAATTGGACCCATTTAGTTCCTCAACATTGACCATAGAGCCAAAGCTTCAGTGGCTTCGTGTGTCACCTTGAAGAATAGTTTTTTATGCCATTTCTTGCTTTGTTGTGTCGCCTTGAAGAACAGTTCTTTATGCCATTTCTTGCTTTCATGTTATGCACCTTAGTGTTACTTATATTTATTTCGCTATGTTTGTTGCACTTAATGCTTTTCCTTTTTTTAGTCCAGCCTTTTAACTTTGGTAATCATCTATATTGTGTCCTGGACCTTTTCCGTTTTATGAATGTAAGATTGGTGATTATCAAGCTGGAGAAGGATAATACTGTTATAAACTCTTCCTGCATGTTATTTTCTTGCTTCCAGATAGTTCAGTTTTGTCTGAATTCCTTGGGGGGGACCTAATCATGTCATGCTTGTATGCTTTTCAGTGGAATTGTTGTATATAATTGGTATTTGCACATACCAGGTGCAGTTCAGTAGGACATTTGAAGTAGTCCTAAGCAGCGAGGGGAGAACTCACTCTCTTGGTAGATACGTGAAGAAATGGAGTAGTTACTAGAGTTGCCCCTTTTACACTGAAAGTTGAGAACTGACAAGCATTGTTAAATCGTGTTCCCTTTGTTGTGTTGCTGAAACTGAATGGAGTAGTTACTAGAGTTACTCTCTATTCTGAAAATTGAGAATTGAGAGAAGCAAGTACCAACATAATACTTGTGAGTCTTGTGAAACATAGCTAAGACGGGGTCCCTTTGTTGTGTGGCTGCAAGGCCACATGGGTCCAATGCAGCTAGTGGAGAATGGTCCATGGGGCCACATGAGCCTTACTGGCGGACTAATTCAAGCTTCTCCCCAGCACCATCCAGATGGGATTTCCGCTTCCAACCTGAAACATTATCCTTTGGCTCTAATGATGGAGTTCAATTGTATGGATCTTCTGCTTCATCAAACAGTAGAGATAGTAGAAGTTGGGTGAGGGGGAACCAATTGGCCAATCACCAATATCTCATATCAGATGGTGTTGGTGTATACTGTAGTAGCCCATCGGACATCTCTCCAGCACAACAGTGGACTCCACCAGCTATCCAAGAAATCAACATTGATGATTTTGGTACTTCAAGAAGGGGTAAGCATACTGATTTTGCAACTTTTTTTTTTGTATATGATGAACTTCCAAGGATGCTTAGTTGGGTTTTGGTCTCTTACTTTCATGTACTACTTGCTTTCTCCATTACTAGCTTCATTTATGTTGACTGAATAATCAGCTGATTGTTTTTTCATATATATGTACGTACTTAATTTTGGATGTGATTTGCTTGGAGTTTGATACAAGGTTCTCATTTGTCTGTTTCTGCTATTCTGTATTGCTCGTACATGGGGATTTTCTATGAGACACTGTAATTCAAGGTAATTTTGACTTGGTGTTAATCTAAAATGCATAAATATTCAGAATTAGGTAGATTAAGCCCATAGACAACTTCCTGCATGTTTTTTTAAGCGACGGCTCAATTTTCATGCTGCAGCTGTGGATCTCAAGTCCTTGTTAGGAGAGTATATGGGCCTTACAATTACAAACTTGTATGGTTGTCTACTAATATAACCAAATAGTATACAACTAGTGCTATACCCGGGTGAAGGGGATTAGCTGTAGGATTCATATGTGAAAGGAGGGGGTTGAAAGTATTCTGAGATGCAAATAGAACTGAGGGTAATTTGTCCAACATCCCAACTTTTGAAAGATGAACAATAGGTTCATATCAATGAGGGATCCCTATTCACCTTTATATTACCATTGGGCAGTTGATCACCTTTAGATTCTTTAATTATCTTGGACCGGACCTTTGTAAGCAAATTGTCTATTGTAAAACCCATAAGATGGGGCTTAGCCATTGATGCACAACCATGTTAGAAGGCATTGATGCACAACCATGTTAGAAGGCACAATCTCCGTGCAAAACTAATTTTGGTATCCTGCAGCTCCTTTGTCGTATTTTTATGTGCTCTTTAGTTGGGGTTTTGGTGCAGTTCATGAGCTGATTTTCTTAGTTTAAAGTTGAAGGAAAAAACGTACTATTTGTTTATGATATTGGAATTAGGTCTGTTTAAGATCATAATTACAATGTCGTACTTGAAAAAAAAAAGTGTGTTCCCATCATTAGTCTCATCGATGTGTTAGTATCCACCTTTGAGTCTCTAATTATCTTGGGCTGCACCTTCGTAAGCAAATTGTATATTGTAAAACCAATAAGATGGGGGTTAGCCATCGGTGTATAGCCACGGTAGGAGGCGTAATGCCTGTGCAGAACTAATTTTGGTATTCTGCAGCCCCTTTGTCGAGTTTCTATGTGCTCTTTAATTGGGTTTTTGGTTCAGTTCATGAACAGATTTTCTTCATTTAAAGTTAAAGGAAAAATGTACAATTTGTTTATGATATTGAAAGTAGGTTTGTTTAAGATAATATTTAGAAAGTCGTAGTTGGACAAAAGAGTGTTTGACAGGTTGGTAATTTCTTGACATGATGTCTAATTGATGCTGAAATAAGGTAGCAATTTTGTGTTAGCTGATCTGAATTTTTGAGGTAATAAGCTTTGCTGTTCAGGGTGATAAATTGGGATGCGGTTAGAAGGACAAGTAGTTCTAACATATTAACAGAGAATTCCATCGTTTGGTTAGGTGAATTGACCCAAGTAATGCATTTCTGTCATGCCCTAAACCTAGGTGAGGTAGACTGACACTCGGTGCCTTGATTTGATTGAGCGAACCAGCTTTACATGATTGTATGTGCTAGGCATATATGAAAAAATATACACAATGCCTCAGAATTCAACATATATGAGCAAGTACTACTTTTATACATATGGAACCCCAAAGGCATATGAGAGAGACTGAAGTACCACAACTCTATAATGCATCATGAGAAAACATAAGAGTATCCTAGATTTCAAAGTAATACCTTGAATATCATAAGCAAATGTAACTGTAAATGCTTTCTGTAATACTTGAAATCTATAACTTTGAACATACATGGAGCTTTTATGTAACTTCATACTTTGATCTTAAATCATAAATATAACTTTTCTGGAAACATCATACTTAGTCTTTGAACATAGATATGTCTTTTTGGAAACATCATACTTTAGTCTTTGAACATAGATATATTTCTCATGGGGAGACCTTAGTCACTGTCATAAAACATACATGATAATTCACCATGTGTACTGCATGCATTCAATCAACATCTGAATGGCTGAGCCGACATACCACGATGCTGTGTGGGTCCGATGCTGTTTGTATATGACATAAACATAATCTGTATCCTAACCGAAGGAATCCCAACCAAAGGAAACTGTCTACTCGCCATTACGACTCTTAACACCAACATATGTAGACTTAGGTGTTGGATTCTTTTGGCAACACCTTCTCAATTTCTAAGGGTGCTCTCAAAATATATATTGTATAACTTGGTACTTGTGGCCCTATTATAGAATCAAATCTGTGCCTCATTGGCCCTTTTGTCAAATTATAATATATAGCTCAGTAGTCTATGATATCAAATCATAATCTGTGGTTCAATAGCCTATAATATCTGTAGCTCAATAGCCTAAAATATCAAATCCAATCTGTGGCTCAATAGCCTATAATATTTGTGGCTCAGTAGCTTGAAATATCAAACCAAATCTCTGGATCATTAGCTATTCATATATCTTTATTCTCATTTTGTGAATCGTAACTTAAGGAAGACTCTAGAAATATCATGTAAATCTTTTAAGGAGAACATGAATCTAATGAATGCATAGTCATATAGAACATCATAAGAAACTTCATTAAACTTAGTTTTGTATAACCTAACTTTCTTTTCTCCTTTTATCTCTCAAATGAATCTTACAATTCCATCCCACGTTCTAGCATTATTGAATGGCCAACACACGGGAGGGAGGAAGGGAGATCAATTATTATTTTAACTCCCATTAGACCCAATTATATCTTGTACTTGGAGCGGAAAAAGAGACGTTGAGAAGGAAGAGGAAGAAAGTATTAGGATGGGTAGATAATGTGGCAGAAATGTCGAAATTGTATCCGACAAAGTAGCGGTGAGATGAAATCTTGGAGACCTCGGGAGATGTTGGACCATTACATCAAATAAAGTGCCAACCTCTTAAGTACCATATTTACTTATAAAAAAAGGCTCTTTTAAGTGACATATTTAATCTATTTCATGAGTCATAGTATGCTTAAAACACCAAAATGTTTATTTAAAGTACACTTACCAATGCCCCCCGGGCTTTGGTTCAAGGGTAATGCATTGCAATACGAGATGTGTGGGAGGCGACGTCTAGTGTTCGTATTCTAGTTTAGTATTTTAGGTAGAGATGAAGAATCATTATCCAGAATCTCAGGATCTTGATTATTTAAAAAGAGGGGAGAGTACTTGATTAAAAAAAAAGTGAGACCAGAGTAACCAACATCAAACAACATAAAAAAGCCAATCTACCTCAATATGATATTGAATTATGTTTCCATTACAGTTATTGTGAGCGTGCTCTCCCCTTTGTTGATGTCCAAATTAATGGTCACTTCATGTTGAACACAGTCAAAGTTAGCAAGTTGATATGCTTAAAGAATCAATTCTATACTGCTCCTGGCACATTTGGCTTATTGGTTTCAGCCAATGCTTTGTCATGAATGCCACCATTCTGGATATATTGTTGTACTGATTATTTTGCTGTATTTTTTGCTTGGTAGATGCAATTACGAGGCCATTTTCATTTTCACCCACAATGGAGGTATGCATCTGTCTTTGCTTTTCTCCACTAACTCCTTTCTTTTGAAGTTTGTAAGCTAAATCCAGCTTTCTTATGACAATAAATTTCTTGACAGGGAGCATCAATTGCTAGGGATGGCAGAGGCTCAACTTCATCCCGATCTGACAGTAGTGACTGTGATTCAATCACCAAGTCCCATTCATCTTATCGTAGCTTCCCGAGTCGCCGTTTCTTTATGTCAAAACCCATACATCCTCTCTCATTTCCAACTGAAACAACACCTAGAAGAGAAGCTATTGACAGCCTCTCAGCAGGTTTTCTAGAATTTGATGCCTCAACATCACAAAGAGATAAACACCGCTTGAGCAGTGCTAGTGGCAGTCTTGACTTGACAGAGGCCTCTGAATCTTTTCAATCTGACTTCCTAAGTAAACCTTGTAACCCTTCAGATGGTTTCAGATGTGGGTTATGCGAGAGGTTTCTTTCACAAAGATCGCCTTGGAGTTCCCGACGAATTGTGAGAAGTGGGGATATGCCAGTTGCTGGGGTCCTTTCATGCCGCCATGTATTTCATGCTGAATGTTTGGAGCAAGCTACACCAAAATCATGTAAAAGTGATCCTCCATGCCCAATCTGTGCCAAGCTTGAAGAAGACAGTTCTCCAGAGCAGCGAGTTTTCTCCAAGTTCTTTCCTAGGCTTAAAACATTCAGTGAAGAAGGACCATCCAAGCCTTGGGGCTGTGCTCATTCTGGAGATTGTGTCGAAGGGGCTTTGCATGGACCATCTCGTGGCACTATGCTCTCACTAAACAAGAACCAAATTAGGAAAAATCTTTCTTTGAAAGGTAATTCAGGCAAGGAATTTCCGGGTAAATTAAGAAAAACTAATACATTTTCGTCACAGCTTTTTATTGGATCAGTTGATCATGCAATGGTGGGATCTTCAAAAGCATCAGCAGGTTCCGGGCTGAAGTAACAACTGAATTTTGTATATAATTGCAGGCTGATGTCCGTGGCCTTTCGTGGTTGGTGTCCTAATCGTCTTAACTTTTCCTGTTTATTGAATTAGAATCTTTAGTGGCTTAATCATGTTGTAATATGTAATGTGGTGTAAATTGTGTATGCACTTGAAAAGGATTCAAACAAATTGCATCTTTTGTGTAAGTTTTTAACTGATATTTGATCATTGAACCAATATATGTGGGAAATTGTTATTTGCAAGTTGTAGGCATTGAACAAAGTGTCTTTTGATGGTTTACTTGAAAAGTAGTAAAGTCTAAAGCTTTATATATTTGTATTTTTGCATGTTTCTATGCATTTTGAAGGAGGCATTTTTCAGGCCTGGGATGTATTTTGATTATTTATATCCTTAACTGTATTTTATGTTTTTGTGTATGCACTCTTGTATTTTTTGTTGTTTGTGTTTTTGTATACAATTACTATTTCAGGATTTTTAGTATTCCAAGTGAACTTAGGGGTGTGTTTGGTATGAAGGAAAATATCTTTTGGTAAATATTGTTCAATTTTCTCATGTTTGGTTAGCTTAAGTGGTTTTCCAACTAAACTTATGAAGTTGTTCCTCTCTTAATTAGAGGTTTTGGGTTGCTTGGGTATGAAATTTGGTGGGGAGCGCTTTTCTTAGAATGAGGCTCTATGTAATGCGAATTTGGATTAGTTGGACTCTAATGCGGGTATCGAATGTCGAATGGGAAACCAAATAAATGACTTACCCCTTGTAAGGTAAAGGATACATTTTTAAGATCTCTGTTTCAATGGTTCCATCTAGGGGTGGGCATGGTATGGTATATACCGAATATCAAAATTGAAATTTTTTATACCGCGGTATGGATATTATGGTATTTGGAATGACTTTTAATTTTTTTTGGTATTTGGTATTTATAAAATAAATATTGAAATACTGTATACCATACCGAAATTTTATAGTAATATATAAAATTAATCATTCATTAACATGGTGGTATATGTCAAGTTAGAGTCTACATGTTAGTGAATGATTTTTGTGGTGTAAAATTATATAGGGCTATGCATAATTTTAGATAATGTTATTTAAACTTAGCATCTATGACTACTCGATTGTTATTGAAATGTTTTTTTTTTGTGAAATTATTTAACAAAAGTAGTTGTTGATCTACTATGATTAAGACTTGTGCTTTTGAATTTCTCATATTCATGTTGATCATCATATTGGTTTTGCAAGAATACTTGCTAAAGGACAAAGAGAATGGTTTTTAACTTATTTGCTAAATAAATCGTATGGAGAGTTATGAATATATGGAAGTTGAAGTCTAAATAAATTATGATTACTGAATACCATACCGTAAAATACCGAAATCGAAATTAAATATATCGAACCATACCGAGCTAATTTGGTATGGTAATGATATAATACTCTAGATACTGAATATCGAAGTTACGATACCAAATTTTTATATATCGTACCATGCCCACCCCTAGCTCCATCTGACCTTGACTTGGTAACCGACTTTCAATCTCGACTTCGACTTTCGTTCCTTTCTTCGATTTAAGTCTAGACTCCCAACATTGACCCTGATTCGGCTGCTAACTCCTGACCAAGACTCGGGTTTGGATCGAGTCCTTTGTCAGCGTCGAGTTAGAAACGGGAGTAGGGCAGTGGGAACCCAAGTTGGGGTTGGGATCATGAGTCGAGTTGGGTGTGTCGAAGTCTAGGATTGGGATTGTGGTCCATTGTCAAAGTGTTTCCCAAAATCTTAATGCTCCTGGGACAATGTATTCTTCTTAATAACCAAACAATATAAAAATAAGTAAGAAAATTATTTATTTTTCAAAAATATGTTCCTAATATGTTCTAGAAAAATATTTTTCTGGAAAAATATATATGTGAAAAACACTTTTCTTCATGCCAAAAATATTCTATGTGAGCTCATACAGCCTATCGTGTTTATATTATGATTTTTCTATTATATAATTTTTAATCTAATTTTTAATTTTTAATTTAATCAAAATGTTACTTTTATCTGTTTGATTTGAAAAAAATGAAAAATAAATAGATACTACATATTTAAAGTTTCATATTCAGTAGTACATAACTACTTATTATCCAAAAAAAAAAGAGTAATACATAACTACTATATTAGTAAAAACAACTTCTAGCCTAAACAATTGCATACTTTATCTTTTAAAAAATTTATATCTAAAATAATAATAATAATAAAAAAAAAAACTACATGCCCCTTACCCCATTAACCCACTTATTTTTTTCAAGCTTCTAGAAAATCATTGTAGTGAAAAATAAAAGTAAAAAATTAGTAGTACAAATTAGAGCAACTTTCACATATAGCAAACATAAAATTTTCTAAGTGTATAGGACGAAAATATATGCATTTATATTTGTATATACAATTTTCTCTCGCTTTATACAAACACAATCGCAATGTATACATTTGTGTTTGTGTAAAGTGAGAGTGGCGAGCGAGATCTGGAAGAGGGAAACGAAAATATATGTATAAATACAATTTTCTCTCGCTTTATACAAACACGAACGCATTTTATACATTTGTGTTTGTATAAAAGCGAGAGAGGCGAGCGAGACTGCCAGCGAGAAGGAGAGTGTCAAGCGAGATTCCACCAGGGATAGAGGCGAAATAGCAACAGTTTTGCTATGGGGTACAATTAAATCAAACTATGTCTATAACATTTAATTTGAATTAATAGTTTGCTGTTATATACAATTTTCCCTACAAATTATTAATAAATTTATGGGACACATGAGCCGACCCATGCTTCAAAATTTACGCTTCACCCGTGTTGCATAAAATATCCCGCGTTGTTTTCGCGCCTCTTTAGACTTAAAATTTAACTTGGCATCAAATCTTTCATAATTTAATTTTATTCCAAAATAATTTAGGTATGAGAATTACGAATTTTCCAATTCAACTTATTCAAAGATTTATAAAATCTAAATTTCTCCTATAAATAGAAGTCAATTCTAGGCAAAGAAACACAGAACAACAATGCCATTTGATCACCCCTCATATCTAATCAAATACATTTTCCTCTTTCTTTTAGTCACGACAAAGAAAATGAGCATTGAAAGAAAAGTTGCATACGAAAAAAACCGAAAAGAGTTCTTCAAAATGGCTCGAGAACTCAGCGCCTCTCATGGTGTTGAGATTGCTAGCGTCTTCTATAGTGATTACCACAAAAAACCTCTGGTATATCCAAATCATGTTGTTGCTATCAAAACCTTTGAAAAATTTAGAAAGTTGTCTATGCAAGAGAAATTCAAAACCATGGTGACACAATTAGAAGTCATCCAACAATTAAAAACTGAGAAGTTGGAAGAACTTCAGAAGCTAAGGGAGAAGAACAAACGCAAGGAGCTGACAATTAAGCTGGATAAAATGAAAATAGAAGATTTTTCTGTTGACATGATAAACCTTGAAGATCTCAACGATTGGATCTATGTGATGAGAGAATATCTCAAAGAAATAAAAGAAATAATGAAAGCAAGGGTTGACAAAGAGGGTTCCATATCGAATATCTCTTAATCCCTTGTTGGACAGATAATTCCTAGTGGAATCAATCTAAACTTGATTTGGCTGGTTTAATTTTAATTAAGTAATATCTACAAATTATTATTGTTCGCATTAGTTTTTTTAATATAAAAAAAGAGTAAGTCTTATCTCATACATATGAGGATTGTTAATTGAGATGATCGATTTATAATTTATGAATCCTTTAATGTTTGATTTAAAAGCTTAAAGAGTATACTGTTGGGTATATAGCAAGAGTTAATGGGAAATGGAGGGAAGAAGAAAAGAGAGGAACTTGAAAAGTTGGGAACTTGAAAAATTCTCTTATGCTTTAGTAAAAAAGGAATCTCTCCCTCATCGATAGTGGAAAGGAAAATAGAAGAATTTAAATAGAGAAACACTTCTATTAATTGTTAAAAGGGTTGGAAAGAGGGACCCCCTAGAGCCATCGTCGTCGTCGTCGCTCGGCTCGGCTCGGCTTTGGCTTTGGCTTAGAAAAACGATCGAGAGATTATTTTTTAGACAAAGTTTGTTTTTAATTATTTAGTTAATTATTTATTTAATTAATTAAATTAAATTAAATTAAATGGTCAAAACGTTTCAATTAATTAGTTAATTAACCGAAACGTTCTGACCCGACTCGGATTCACGCGCGACCCATTTTATTTAAATTTTCCGCCGTTGGAACTGACTGTTCTGAAAAGTTGCAACTTTCAAGAACAACCATGACCGTTTGAAAGGTTGCAAACTTTCATTAATGGTCGTGTGGATTCTGAAAGGTTGCAACCTTTCAAAATTAGTTCCTCTTGGCTATAAATACCAGTTATTCTTCAGAATTTTTTACTTATGAAAATTTATGATTCCTTCTTCTTCTTCTGCACAAATATTTTTCTTGTACTTTACTACCGTTGAGTGGTTCGCTGACACCAACGTTTTGGGTATTAATACACTGGTGATTGAGATCATTCTATCCTGAGAGGACATATTCCAAATCAAACCTCGGATATTAGAGGGGAATAATTTCCTTAAGGAGACACTGTGCATTCAGTGGGTTTGATCACTCTTCCATTCTGTCTTTTACAGATTCTGGTATGTTTTACAGATTTTAATTTTTTTTTAATTAATTTATATTCTTATGTTCTTACTGGTTCATTAAACTTTGGTAACTTCGTATTTCTGCAAAGTTTTTTGAAATCAGTAATTCTGTTTTAAACACAGATTGGCAACAATCTTAAGGAAATTATGTATTTTATTTTAATTTGTGTTTATGGTGGAGACAAAAATCTTCGTGGTTTTATACTCCTATTAAGTTTGCAATTTAAGTTATTGTTTACTGAGTCATTTGTATCAATTTCTGTTTATTACAGATTTTGAAATGACAAATCATAATGTTACGGTGGCTGTTGCTGCACCAATCCGAACTGTTGTACCACCAGCAGAGAAACCGAGAAAATTCTCTTGTGTGAATTTCAAAGGATGACAGCAACATATATTTTTCTGGCTTACCACTCTTGGTCTGCAGACATTTACCAATGAAGTAACTCCGATGCCTGTAGCTGAAATGCCAGACAGAGAAAAATTCATGATTATTAAAGCATGGAAACAAGCAGACTTCCTATGTAAGGGCTACATTCTTAATGTTTTAGAGCATGACTTATATAATGTCTATAGTGCAATGACAACTTCGAAAGAATTGTGGGATGCACTTGAGAAGAAATATAAGACAGAAGATGCATGCTTGAAAAAGTTTGTGGTCGCAAAGTTTTTAGACTATAAAATGTTAGATAGTAAAACTGTTGGATCACAAGTGCAGGAACTTCAACTTAGTTTCCATGATCTGATTGCTGATGATATGGTAGTAAATGAAGCTTTTCAAATGGTTGCAATGATCGAGAAGTTACCTTCTTCGTGTAACGACTTCAAGAATTATTTAAAGCACAAACGTAAGGAAATGAAGCTTGAAGATCTTGTGATTCGGCTCAAGATTGAGGAAGATAACAAACCGCCGAAAAGAAGTCTCATAAGAGTTCGATAATAATTGGAGTTAATATTATTGAAGAAGCTCCTACCAAAGGCAAGAAGAGAAAGAAGTCTAACGGACATAAGTCAGAACAGGCCAAGAAGAAATTCAAGGGCAATTGTTACAACTGTGGTAAGGCTGGTCATAAGTCTTCTGACTGTCGTGCTCCAAGAAAGGACAAAGACAAAGACAAAGACAAAGGCAAAAGTCAAGCAAACATCATGAAAGAGATGGAAAATGCAGATGACCTCTGTGCAATAATCTCGGAGTGTAACTTAGTTGAAAATCTCAAGGAGTGGTTTCTCGACTCAGGTGTAACTCGACATATTTGCTCTGCGAAAGAAGCCTTTGCAACGTACAGTCCTGCTGAGTTTGATGAAGATTTGTTCTTGGGGAATACAACAACAAGGATTGTAGGAACTGGGAAAGTAATGTTGAAAAAGACATCCGGCAAGGTGTTGATTTTGAACAACGTTCTGCACGTTTCTACTATTAGGAAGAATTTAGTTTATGTTGCACTGCTCGTTAAGAACGGGTTTAAGTGTGTCCTAGTTTGTGACAAAGCTATAATAATAGGATGTTCTTAGGAAAGGGCTACCTCACTGGGGGACGTCTTCAAACTGAATGTAATGGTTATTAATAGTATTAATAAGAATTCTGCTTATGTTTACTTATTGGAGTCAAATGATTTATGGCATGCCCGTTTGGGACATATAAATTACAAAGCCTTGCGAAAATTGATTATTTTAGAAGTATTGCCTAATTTCAAATTCGATAAATCGAAATGCAAAATTTGTGTGGAAAGTAAGTTTGTTAAACATCTTTACAAGTCTGTTGACACGAATTCAAAACTTTTAGACTTAATTCACACTGATATATGTGATATGAAGTCGACACCATCTCGTGGCGGGAAAAAGTATTTTATAACTTTTATTGACGATTGCACTCGATTTTGTTATGTATATTTGCTTAATAGTAAGGATGAAACAATTGATGCATTTAAGCAATACAAAAATGAAGTGGAAAAACAATTGAATCTAAAGATAAAAATGATTCGGAGTGATAGGGATGGAGAATACGAATCTCCTTTTGCTGAGATATGTTTGGAATATGGTATTATCCATCAAACTATTGTACCCTATACACCACAGTCAAATGGTTTGGCAAAAAGGAACAACAAAACATTAAAGGAAATGATGAATGTCTTGATAATCAGTTCTGGTTCACCAAGAAATCTATGAGGGGAAGACATCCTTACAGCTAACAAGATACTCAATAGGGTACCCCGTAACAAAACACAATCGATTCCATATGAGTTATGAAAAGGAAGGAAACCCAACTTGAAATATTTCAAAGAGTGGGGGTGTCTAGCAAAAGTAGAGGTTTATTTACCCAAGAGGGTGAAAATTGGACCCAAAACAGTGGATTGCATATTTATTGGATATGTTGTGAACAGTAAGGCCTGTCGATTTTTGGTTCACAAATCTGATAATTCTGAAATTCATGTGAATACGGTAATGGACTCAAATAACGCTGAGTTCCTTGAACACATTTATCCGTATAAAATTGAATGTAAGTCGACAAGTGAAAGACCTAAATGACCACGAGAAGAATCAATGGAAAATACACTACCTAATGAGGATCCTATGGGTAGGAATCGACAATGGAAATCCACTTCTTTCGGACCAGATTTTGAGGCATTTTTTCTTGAAAATTAACCTCCAACATTTAAAGTAGCTATGTCTTCATCTGAGTCAATCTATTGGAAAGAAGCAGTCAATAGTGAGATCGAATCAATTTTAAGTAATCATACTTGGGAATTGACTGATCTTCCTCCAGGAAATAAACCTTTAGGATCAAAGTGGATCTTTAAAAGGAAAATGAAAGTCGATGGGATTATTGACAAATATAAGGCTAGACTTGTAGTCAAAGGATACAGACAAAAGGAAGGTCTGGACTACTTTGATACATACTCTCCAGTAACAATGATAACATCAAATAGGATGTTAGTAGAACTAGCGGCAGTGCATGATCTAAAAATCCATCAAATGGATGTAAAGACAGTCTTCTTAAATGGAGAGTTGGAAGAACAAATTTACATGGAACAACCTGAAGGGTTTGTGGTTCCTGGTAAAGAAGAGAAAATGTACAGACTTGTGAATTCGCTTTATGAGCTCAAACAAGCACCCAAACAATGGCATGCTAAATTTGACCAAACAATGTTGGCAAATGGATTCAAGATTAACGAATGTGATAAGTGTGTTTACATTAAAAACGTTCCGAATGATGAAGTCATTAATTGTTTGTATGTTGATGACATGTTAATATTGAGTAAAGATATTAACGATATAAATGCTATTAAGCGCATGCTGTCCAGTAAGTTCGATATAAAGGACTTAGGAGTTGCTAATTTGATCTTAGGGATCAGGATTCTGAAAACTCCCCAGGGACTAGCATTATCTCAATCTCATTATATTAAAAGAGTATTGGATAAGGTCAAGTACTTGAATTTCAATGTTGTCAAAACTCCAATTGATTTAAGCTTTACATTTCAAAAGAATGTAGGTGAAAGTGACTCTCAATTGGATATGCCCGAGTGTTGGAAAGTTTGATGTATATTATGAATTGTATGCAACCAGATATAACATGTGTTATTAGCAAACTGAGTCGGTTCACTAGTAATCCGAATCAAACTCACTGGTTGACAATGAAACGTGTGTTGGGGTATCTGAAACATACACAACACTATGCTTTGCATTATAATTAATATTCTGCTATGATTGAAGGATATAATGATGCAAATTGGATCACCGGGTGAAATGAAGTAAAATTAACAAGTGGTTATGTGTTTACACTTGGTGGAGGAGCAGTCACTTGAAAATCGTCCAAGTAGACATGTATCGCTCGCTCCACAATGAAATCTAAATTTATTGCTTTAGATAAGATTGGTGAAGAAACTAAATGGCTTCGAAATTTCTTAGAGGATATTTCATTCTGGCCCAAACCTGTGGGACCTATTTGCATACATTGTGATAGTCAAGCAGCAATGGGTAGGACAGAGAACGTCATGTACAACAAGAAGTCTCGTCATATACGATGGAGACATAACACCGTAAGACAACTACATTCTAGTGGAATTATCACAATTGACTTTGTGAAGTCAAGCGATAATGTGTCAGATCCACTAACAAAAGGCCTAGTGAGAGAGACAGTTGAAAGACATCTAAGGGAATGGGTAACTCTATCTAGCAGACTAGAGATCCCAAGAGTTAGATTCAAGGAGAAAAATAAAGTTGTGACTGACGGTTCGACATTGTCAATCAACTCAATCCACTCTCATGATGAAGACAATGTTCAGAAACAAGGTTAAGACTTTAAGGCTTGTTAATGAGTTAATAAAGCTTAAATTTTTTAATGATTTTCTAAGTTTGGCAGATTTGACCAAATAATGTATCTACGAGATGATACAGTTAGAAATCACTTATGTGAGTGTGAAGTGTAAGCCGCTTCAAAGAGAATTTTATGTCAAAAGCCTATTCTCTATACACTCATGAAACCAGGAGGTGTTCATGGCTGAAACGAACATAACCGTAAGAACCATAAATGGTAAAGGGTTAATTGTGTGACATATGGTTGTCTAGGTATACACCAAAGCTCGACAGTTCAAAGATATCGTATCTACCGATTGATCGAGTAATCCGACATATGTTCACTACGGAAAGTCTAATGGGAAACCTACTTATCCAGATGCAATTGATCCTTGCTTGTAAAGTACACACTCGTCCATGCATTCCTTATGTTATAACCATTCCCCATTAATGTGGGGGATTGTTGGGTATATAGCAAGAGTGAATGGGAAATGGAGGGAAGATGAAAAGAGAGGAACTTGAAAAGTCCTCATGCTTTAGTAAAAAAGACATTTCTCCCTCATCGATGGTGGAAAGAAAAATAAAAGAGTTTAAATAGAGAAACACTTCTATTAATTGTTAAAAAGGTTGGAAAGAGGGACCCCCCTCGCACCGTCGTCGCTCGCTCGGCTCGGCTTTGGCTTTGGCTTTGGAAAATGATCGATCGAAAGATTATTTTTTAGACAACGTTTGTTTTTAATTATTTAGTTATTTTTTATTTAATTAATTAAATTAAATTAAATTGCCAAAACATTTCAATTAATTAGTTAATTAACCGAAATGTTCCGACCCGACTCGGATCCGCACGCGACCCGTTTTATTTAAACTTTTCCGCCATTGGAAATGACTGTTCTGAAAGGTTGCAACTTTCAGGAACAACCATCACCGTTTGAAAGGTTGCAAACTTTCATGAATGGTCGTGTGGATTCTGAAAGATTGCAACCTTTCAGAATCAGTTCCTCTTGGCTATAAATACCAGTTATTCTTCAGAATTTATACTTACGAAAATTTCTAATTCCTTCTTCTTCTTCTTTACAAATATTTTTTGTGTACTTTACTGTCGTTGAGTGGCTCGTTGACACCTGCATTTTGGATATCCATACACTTGTGATTGGCAACATATACTTGAAAATGTTTTTACCCTGCATTTCTTTAATTGTTGCCTCCATTCAATAACAACCTCTATAAATATTATAGGCCAGTCATGCATCAAGACAACTTCTTGAAAAATCTTCAATTCTAATATAATATTTAAAAATTTGTTTACGCATTTTTTAGCTTTTATTTTATTATACTATACTAGTTATTAACTTATACAATTATTTTATAACAATCACAATGTTTTTTATATTAAGTGTGTGTTAGACAATAACAAATGTTATAAAAATAAATAAATTATATTGTTGTCAATTTGAAACGATTCTCCTAACAAGCATCCATGATATAGTAATATTTTTCAATTATTGTGTATGTCTTTTACATACCCTTTAAAATGTTTCTTAAATGATCATCAATAACAATTCTTCTCATGTCGCTGATAAATAATCCTTATTCGAGATAAAGAAAAATGATTTTTTGTATATTCAAGATTGTATAATTATACATGTCGTAATTTTTATTTTTTACTTGCTCTAAAATAACATATCTAATTATATGTACAAGAAAAAATATCAACCTCACTAAAATTATTCACAATGAGAATAACTAAAATTAAAGACTAAAAACATAAATTAACTACATAAATATGTATAAATTATTAGATTTTTTTGACATCAAACTAACTTGATTAGATAATTTTTAAAAAATTTCATATGATGGTTTGTCTTGAATATTATGGACCTTACCTAGTGGAGCAAAAAAATTCCTTGTAAATTCCTTTTCGGCTTATATGAATTGTGTTCTTAATCTACGAGAACATTATAATTCTCTTTATCGGGAAATTACACTAAAAATATATAAGGTCAAAATCATTTTATAAAGTAGTATATATTTTTAAATATAATGTGTTTTCTTATTTAGAAAGGAAAGGTCTTAAATTTTTTACTAAGTGATCATTAGTTAGAGTAAAAATTGAATCAGATTTTAAAAATTTATTTGACCATAAGATTTATTTAGATTATAAAATTTCAAATTTTTTTTAATGATTTTAAGTTTTCAAAAAATGTCCTTGAACACTTTTTTGGAGAAACTTTACCCTACTCGCAAAGCTTTAATTATTTTTCAAGTGAAATGTATGTCCAAACAAAACTTCAAATTTCAAAACTTACAACTATAACAAAATTCAAGTTTCAATTTTAAAATTTATAATTAAACAAGAGTTGAATATCACATTCAAAAGTGAAAATGTAATTTTTTGTAACTTTTTATGCTAAGTCCAATTTCAATGTTTAACCTTACCACTTCTTTCAAGATGGGCTTAAGCTTTGTCAAAAATAACTAAACAACAATCATTATTTGGGCAAAAAAAAGTTTCTCTTGTACTAAAGTTCATCTCTCCAATAAAAGTCCATGTTGCCCACTTTTGGCGGCCTTTCAATTTTGAAAATAGAATTATCGGAATTTTTTTCGTTCTTAACATGAGGTATTGAGTGAATATAATTTTTTTTGATAGGGATCGATTAATTCCTTTACATGGCTTAATGGTGAAAATCAAAATTATTTGGATCAATAAGTTTTGGGATACAAAATGCCTAAATGAATTATTATTATTTTTAGCTTATATTTATAAAAAGAATATCTATTTCTGTTAACACTATATCTCTCTTAATCGGAGATCTGAAAGTTTCAATCATCGTAGTAATGTAGAACTTCTTGACTTGGACTCTAGATCAATAAATTGTATGTACAAAATATCTAAAGAAAATAGACCCGACACAAATGAGTCCTCTAGTCTATTTTTACTTCAAATCTCAATTCCACATTATCGATTAGCCAAATTGTTCTCTTCTTAAAAGATTTTTATCAAAATTTACACCTCTTCTTTAGTATGTTTTCACAATCTTGTCATATTCCATCAATTTGGTCCATTAAAATAAGCCTTTCATCTAGATGATAAATTAATGGAAATGCCACCATAACCACTTTTTTCTTTGTTTTGTTATAATTTTCCTAGTGTTTTGTCATGATTTTTTAAAACTTTTTTTTATATCTATTTTGATATATTTTTTCTTGATCGAGGATTTATCAAAAATAACATCGTATCTCCCAAGATAGGAATAGGTTCTGCACACACATTGCCAACTCCAAAACTTCACTTGTGAAATCATATTGTACGAAATATACGAATATTTTATTTTCAAAATATAATTAAATATATTGTATTCACACGTATATCAGGAACAAAGGTAATGGCGGAAGGTGTTCCATCCAAATCCTCTTATGATCAAAACTTGAAGATAGCAACTGCATAGTTTGTCCAATTTCTTAATGGTGAAAATGTTTACAAAAATAGAGAACACTAATTAGATGCAAATCAGTGCCATCATCTTTAGAAACCAGTGTTTAACGGGTCCGGTCGAGATTAATGGGTCAGTAAGAATGAGTTAGGGTTTGAGTTATAAATCGAATTAGAATTAATGATTCATAATTTAGTGGGAATCCTAGTTAGCAATGCTTAGGTGGAGGGGTTAGTCCCAGGTAACTTGCCACATCACTAAAAAATTGAATTGTTAACTTTTGACGATATATGTGGACTCTTGAAATAACCGTGGGGGCATTTTGACCCTAAAATAAAACATAGAGTAGAAGTGATATATTTCGCATAATTCAGGAAAATTTTTAATCCTTTTCCATGACAACTATTTTGGCTATTATTCAATTTTTGTTGTTATAATTTTCAAATAATTGTTTTTATATTATTGGTGATTTGTATGAATATATTTGCAGAATTAAATTTGCTCTTGCTTATTTTTCTTAGTTATAAAATTTCATATCTGAAGATACATGAAACTTAAGCCCCATAGATTTATGGGACATACAGTTCGACCCATGTTTCAAGATTCGTACTTTGCATTGTGTTGCGTAAAATATCTCACCTTGCTCCCGCGCCTCTTTAAACATTATATTTAACTTGGTATCAAATCTACCCTCATTTAGTTTGATTCCAAAATAATTTAGGTATGAAAATTACGAATTTTCTAATTAACTTATTAAAAAATTTACAGAATCTAAATTTTCCCTATAAATAGAAGTCAATTCTAGAAAAAGAAATACATGGAAACAACAAAGTTATTTGATTATCACTTCCATATCTAAACAAAAATATTTTTCCTCCTTTTTTAGCCACGATAAAGAAAATGAGCATCGAAAGAAAAATCTCATACTAGAAAACACGAAAAAAATTCTTGAAAATGGCTCGAAAACTAAATTCTTGTTATTTGCATTAATTTAAAAAATAATTTAGTGATTTTATCTTATAGATATGAGTGTTGTTAATTGGGTGATCTGTAATTTTTGAATCCATCAATATTTGATTTGAAAATCTAAAAATTATAATTGAAGATGATTTATCCTGTATATCATTAACTGTTTCCCACTCAATAACAATCTCCATATTAAACTTATGTAGTTCAGCCACATATCGAGACAACATTTTTTAAAAATCTTCAAAATTTCCGTATACCATTTGAGAAGTTTGTTTATGCACTTTTGGGCTTTTTTTAAAAAATACTCATAAACTTATACTATTATTTTAGGGATAATTTTATAGAACACCTTTCACATTTCGCTTAATTACGCAAACCTTTTTGTGGTTTAGGATATCACATTTACCTCCCTTATTTTGATTTAATTGTAATAATTCTTTATAGTTATTTATTACTAATTAAAAAAATTATGACATGACAAATCTACCCCTTCTAATATTAAACTCTATTGTTATTAGAATAATATTAATCTCTTTTAATTACTTAAAATTAATTTATGAATATTATTATTTAAGAAATTTCTTAAAAAGGAAAAAACCTAAATCTCTAGGCCTCGCTATTTTTCTATTTCAAATTCTTACTTTCCATCTTATTTACAAAAGCGAATCTCAATTTTCTGTTTTCATGAATTTTACTTGCAAAAGCGATCTGTAAATTTAAAACAAGAAATCTATTGTCACTAGCATTACATCGCCCTGAAAGTTTAAGTTATTCTAGTAATGTAGAACTTCTCGACTAGGACTCTAGAAACGCTTATGAACCTAGCTACTGGGTGCAAATTCAAATATGTCAAACCAATAAATTTTAGATACAAGATATCTAAAGAAAATAAACATGACACAAATAAAATCCTTTAGTCTATTTTTACTTCAATCTCAATTTTTGACAAAATTTGCACCTTCTCTTTAGCATGTTCTCTCAACCTTGTCATATTCCATTATGATAAGTTAATGAAAATACCACCATAACTACTTTTTTTTCTTTCTTTTTCAATATTTAGCAAAGTGGATATTGCTTATTCCTTTCCAGTGGACAGACTACTATTTTGGAGTATGAAAGCTAAGGCATTTAAGAATTTGCTAAGGAAAATATGTATAAATATGATTAGCTATGGGACATAACAATATCTCTTTTATTATATATATATTATTATATATGTGAATAGACCCCTTTGAAGTCTTCTTCAATATAACATAGGATTCCTAATGTAAAATTTAAGGCAATGAGATAAAATCTTAATAATCAAGCAATGGATAATATATTGAAAGGTTGAAACTTCTCAAGAAAAACATATTGGTTCTTCAACTCTTTGGGGGGCCAATTGTTTTGTTATATTTTACTTTTTGAAAAAACAAAAATCTAACGATTGGAATCGACTTTATAAATTCTTATTGATCTTGTTTCTTTATTTAAATTCATCTTAGCCTAATACTATACAAAATAAAAATAAAAATACCATAAGTTCTCTATATTACTGGCATGAAAATTTCTAATAGAGAAAAAAATTCTTAGAAAACATTTTTAAAAATCTAAAATAATTGTACTAACATGACTAAAACATATTCTCAACTAACTGATATCACCTATTAAATAACAATAATGACTTGAAAACTAAGGCAAATAAATTTCTACAACATGTTAAATTACCTTTATTGTGTAATATTTATATTGTCACTATAAGTAAGATAAATCCAAAAAAAATAAAAAGAAAGAAGAGAAAATACTACTATATGATAAGTAATTCATTCTTGTACAAGGTTGTTGTCAGCGTTATAAATGTGATATTGAAGGTTAAATGGCCCATATGATATTGTGGTCCAAATAGTTAAATCCTTAAATTAATCGGAAAGTAACATATTTGATCGGACAGTCAAAAATAATTATATTTATTAATTTATAAGTATATATAAATTATTTTATATAAGTTGTGTTAAGTCTATATAGATATTTATCGACAATTATTTTGGCGAGAATTTCTCAAAAAAATAATAATTAAATTATAGACAAAGAATTAAAGAAAAGATTGAGGTATAAAAATTGGGTTTTCCTTCTTTAAGGTAAATAGTACAGTATATGAGATTGGCATTAGAATTAAATTCTTTGATTGAAACAAATGTCTTTACTGACAGGTCAAAACAAAGCAGCATTGGACCCCACAGAACCTGTGAAATAAATACACAAAATTTACATAATACTACTTTTACAACACAATACAGTCAAATCACGTTATAGTAACAATGTTTGAATAACCAAAGGTATCAACATATTTGATATTTTTTTTAATATATGAGAAAAGTATATTTTAACCATTCACTTTTGGGGGGAAAGAACCCACCTAAGAGTGATGGAATGAGGACAATAAGAGCTTTTTCTTCTTAATTAGACGTTTTAATTTCTTTATGAACTCTAATATTGAATACTCTAATCACTAAATTTCAAATATTAGATGATTATGAAATAAATTGAGGGGAATCGTTGTTAGTTATGGTTGGAACATTAGATAGGAATAGTTATTGTGGACATTGAGCTAAGTACACTAAGAAAGCTCTTTTTCTTGATGGTATTGATAATGCTTAGTGTAGCATGTGAATGGGCCCTTTGTGTTGTTATTGATCAAACAAAAAGGGAAAAAAAATACATTCAAATTAAATTGACTAGTGGGCTCAAACATGCTGGCCCATACATGTGAAAAAAAACTGTTCTCAACCAAGAGTTGTATCCTACATCATCATATGTTATCAAGGAACACATCCCAAAGTATTCTGATTTTTTGAGTTTTCTACTTGAATTAGCAAATGTGTGAGTTTTCTATTTGAACCATCACCAAATGTTACTGAAACATGCCTCAATTTCAATTATTCACTTTTCTTAAATCTCTTAACTAGTTTTTACTAGCCTAAATACTAAATAATCCAACAATGAGTTCGTGTGTACATAAATAGAATCTAACGCTTCTAGTTGAGCCCTATAGTTATGCACGTAAAGAAGTATAGATGATAATTAAAGACACATTACAAAATTTATTTTTTCAATTCTATTCAAAATTTACAACGTTTAAGTTCTGAATCAACTGCTAATCAGATACATGTAATAGAGAATTTATAGCCTCTAGCCTTATTGCAATCATTTGAAAAGTTCTCATCAAGTTACAATGTCAAACAAGTTGGGTATTGCTTATGTTAGTGCTTTATTTGTGTCATGAATGTGTGAGTCTTGCATTAATCCATTAATAATAGTAGTTTGAACTTTTTGTTAGACATCTATTGCTATATATTTCCTCTTTGTAGGGGTGATGCCAAAATCAAATTTATTATGGAGAATTGATGCTTCCACGCATAGTCAAAATTTGGGCCACTCATCCCATGTGCATATACTTGTTGAGATATCTTTCAGTGAGAGCTAGCTAGGTTGTTATCACTTTAATAAATAAAATAAGTAATGATGTGTGTATTGTGTACATAAAAAATATTTAAAATTGATAAATTTATTATGTTTGTTAGGATTTGGATTGTTTGGTTGGCAAGCAAAAGCAAATGAAAGGAATTTTACAAGTAGTTGCTTATAACTTTTGGTAAAGAAAATGTAGCATGAAAAGTGAAGGTGCATGTGGCTCCAAGACTATAATGTTAGTTATTTCGTTTTTTCTGGTGGTTGATATTTATATTTCAGTTCAGTTAAATTTATATTTGTAAATTGCAAGGTTTATATTTAAGAGTGATGTGATTAATAATTTATTTTTAGTTTTTAAAAAACTCAAATTTAACGTTTTTAATTAAAGACGGATGAATCTCAGTCATTTCATCGTAACATAGGTCGGATTAATGATTCTTCACTTCACGTGTATATCTCAATCACTATATATTCTACAACTTAATGATTGCCTCTTCTTCCTTTTTATTTTATCTTTTATGTCATGGCAGACATGGAAAATTCTTCACCTGTAGTATTGGTAGAAAAATCTTTTTAAATTTTTATTCCACAAAAGTTAACATAAGACATCTTTTTATTTGAAAAATGAGAAAGGTCAAAAATATATTTCACGTATTAAATATTAATAAAAATATCCACTTTTTATCTATTAAATTAAATTTTCTCATTTTTCTACAATTCTACCAATCTAATAGAAAAACATCTTTAACGTATTGACAGGACTCAAAAATACACTTCTTTCATTTGTTGGACAAAATTTGTCTTTAACATTATTTTGAAGCTTAAAATTTCTAATAACGGCACAATTATATGAAATTAAATTCATTTTTAATCATACACATTGTCTTTATTAATTATTGATCCACATAAAATTCTAACCCAACAAAATTCATTTAAACTAATGCAGCTAAATAATAATTTCTATTTGGGTCAAAATATTACGTGACCAATATTATGGATTGGGTCAGAATATTTTTGAGTTATTTTTAATACGTTAAAAACATTTTTTATTCAATAACTCGAAGAAATGATAAATTTGATTCAATAAGTGGAAGAGAGGTATTTTAAAATCATTTCTAATAAGTTAATTTTATTTTTATTTTTTATCGAGGGGTGAAAGGAGGAGTAAATTTGTTTACCTACGTATTAGTACTCCTTTTTTTGTGTGTGATTATAATGATTAACTAATGTTTATCTTAGTATTTAAGATTTTAATTCATAAAAGTACTTAAATAATTAGCCATTAACATCTGTTTTATTTTCTGAATTTTCAATGAAGGACCATATAAAGGATAAAAATAAAGCACGTAAATTACGTAGTGGAATAACTATGCTAGTTTTGAGTCACAATCAACATTCAACAAGAATAATATTTCACTCAACATACGTCTTGTTAAATCTTTGACCTAATCTTATTAATGGACCCAAGAAATATACTTGAACCGACTTTTCGAGTATCAATTTGGATATGATCTAATTGGTATTGTTTTCAGCATAGTACGTGATAAAGTATTTTTATTAGATACTTTCAACTCATATTTGGACAATACTTTTATGCCTATTCTAAAATGTTCAGTACAAAACTATGACAGTGTATGCACATTAGTCTAGCTCGACTAGTTATAAATTTCGGGCATATTTCAATTGAGGTTGATGTGTATAATAAAAAAAAAGGTTACACACTCTATGTACATAGTTAACTTATATTCCTACGTAATGGACTCTTGAGAACGCGCACATAAACTTTTCTTGAATTTTCAGTTAGATTTGACTAGAATCATTCTATCATGTGTTCAGATACTCAATCAAAATAAATTATAATTTGAGTGTATAAATAAAATTTACTACTATAACTTTGAGAGGTTATTGATTAATTAAATCTACATTCGAGTACGAAATAATTGAAAGTTAACTAAATGTGCTATATCAGAAATTATAAAGACAAAAGCTAGAATTTATCGATATTTGAGGGACTAAAACTGCTAATTTCATATTGAAAATAATTTTAAGTTATATGATTAAATTCATTGATTAGACGATTCCTTTACGCAAATGTATAATAATGTTCATTTCATTTTTCTTCTAATTTAAGGTTAACTTATATTTACAATCCTGGCTTGTACTTAAGAGCAAAATCATGACTCCAAAATTTAACCAATCTAAAGAATAAAGACTACTCATTTTTTGGTTTTCACCTGGTGTTCGGAGCTCATATTGGAGCCTCGACTAAATTCGGATCGTGCAGTACTGCAGAGCCCATTCGGGCAGAGGTGGAGCTAGATGGGGGTTCATGGGTTTGAACGAACCCACTAGCTTTTTCGTAGACCCTATATTTGTATTAGAAAATTAAACAAATATATAAATAGATGTATATTAACTTATGAACCCCCAAACAAAATTTATTTAGAACCCCAAAACTCCTAACCTTGACTCCGCCTCTGCATTCGGGGGTGGCGCTCCCAACATGATTTTCTTCATACCTAGGGCTCGAACCCGAAACCTCTGGTTAAGGTAAAAAAAACTCCCACCAGTGCACCACAACCTATAGTGATGAATAAAGACTACTCATTAATTAGTATTACTTACATAACACTTCAACTTTTAAAAGATACTTATAATTAATTAACTTTTCCCCTCATGCATGCTAACTTAAAAATGGAGCATCAACTTTAATTTGCCAGCAAATGATAATGTAACTATAGGAATCATGCATGCGCTAATTAGTTGTAATGTCGGCAAAATTAACAAAAGTCATTAACAATGATTAATAAAAGATTATCCCCCAAAAAACCAATCAATTATTTCAGTTGGATATGATTTGATTTGCCCCCAAACTTTTGGTCTATGCCAATTTATTTATTTTTTAAAAAAATTTTACTGTTAGATTTTATGGATAAACTTTCTCTATCGATAGCGTAAAGTCATCCAACACAGAAAATGAACATGATCGATAGATAATTAGTTTTCATTTGGATAACAATACAATACACGCATCAAGATATGATCTCAAATCTCAGAAATCCTTCCTCGCTGATAATATGAATTCGTACTCAAGATATCAAATTGAATCCCTTTCATAGATGGGAAATAACGAACTAAGGAAGCAGTATCGCGGTTTCCCAATGTTTTGTCAAAAGAAAAACTCATTTCTGACAGAAAGAGAAAACTTTAGCTCTGAATGAAGAACGTCTCAATATAAATCAACACTGTCTATCAAAAATCGACACATCGAAAAGGTAGTATGTTGAACTATAATCCTTTAATAGACAGCAGAAATGATATTTTAAAAAGCTATACCAAACTCTAAAAAAGACCCAAAAAATAATTGAAATTGCAATGTAAATATGTCCTTCTAATGTTAGTTCATGTTAAATATATTAGTTCATGTTAAATATACTAATCCGAGCTTATTAAATATTTTACAGACAAAATATACAATTTTTAAAAATTTAAAGAATCAAAATTACTCAAAAGTATATTTAAAGTACATTTTTTTCAACATATCTCCAAAATATGGTAAATACAATCAAACTTGCTACTTTACACACTACATATGTTCTGGCTTAGTTAAAGCATTACTCATCACATAATCAAAAGTGAGAAAAATATCAAATATTTTAGAGGGAATTTTATTCTTTTGTGGGGGACAAAAGTAAGTTCATATTTTAAAAGAATTTTCCCACCAAATGTTTAAAAAGTTGGTTGCTGGAAATGCTTTAATTTCAAGGGTGTTTTGTGTTTGAATACAAAAAATAAAAATAATTTTAAAAAAATCCAACGGTTTAAATAAGGTAGTTAAAGCTAGAGTTTTAGGTTGTTATAAAAAAAAAAAAGGTAAAAAAGTAAAGCAAATCTATTAAAGAATGAAAAAAGAAAAGATTACAGTCTTCTCTCACTTTTCTAGGCAATGTAATCCCACTGATGGCGCTATGTTTTTTTCTTAAACAAATATTTTATTTTTCCTCTTTCACTAGGGACGTGAATTTCGTTGGGATAAATATTTATTTGTATCGAATATTTATTAATAATAATAAAATATAATTTATTATGATTGAGTGACTTAATAAGTTGATTATATATGTATATTAATTAACTTATAATTATATATATTTATTAATTTGATATAAATACTTGATTGCGAATAATAATTGGCATGACTCGTTATGAACTAAACAAACATCTGAGCATTATGTGAATGTGTCTTCTTACTTTTTACGGTAAAGTTTTATCTTCTCTAGAAGGTAAGCCCATTTTTAAAAATAAAATTGTCAGTGTTATTAATAAGGGATTTAGTCTAGATTATCTTTTATCTTTCGTTTCGCTAGTAGGATGTTTGTTTATATGTGCCTCACAAGCAATAATTATATTATAAATAAAATATAAGAATCACATTTCTTTTTTGCATAATCATTTGATATTTGAAGTCTACTTACATGATTGATTTAAATTTATGTCGCGACGTTGAGTCCCATATTAGTTGTTGGAAGGAAATTAGACTCCTAATATGGTCTTAGATTGGACTAAATCAATTTTACCTTCTTATCGATCATGATATTAGAATCGGACTCTTTCTAATTGATTGTTTGATTACTCAATGTTTTGCTCCATCATATATTGTCTCGTCTTAGGTGTGTAGGAGGGGAGCTAGGGAAGTTCACTCTTCTATTCTAAAATTTAGAATTCTCAAACTCTTAGTTCTGACTTCGCTTTTAGGGAGGGGGGGGGGAGGGTGGAGTGTTGAGTCCTAGCTAGCGTTTGGTCATAGATTTCCGAATATTTTTGGCAATTATTATTTGGGTGAAAATTTGGTTGAAATTTCACCATGTGTTTAGCCCATAGTATTTGGGAAATATATTTCACCCTTTTAAGAAATATGATTTATACCCATAGGTTTTAAAAACTATCAAAACTGCTATTGACTGCTTCGCCTATCTATTCTATTATGGTCGGCTTGGAGACATCAGACGAAGACCACCATCTCTATCCGGGTACAATCATACCTTCTAACCATAGGTTTGTATTACAAAGCACGTGACTTTGTTATCCTAAGCTAATTGTTGTCATTTTCACCAACAACACCAACAAAAATAACTTTTAGCGGTAATAAATAGACACATTAATAAAGAGTGTTAAAGTCTCTACCGGCATTAGTTAAGTGTCATAATTAGATCTAATGTCGCTAAAGCAGTTAGGGACATATACAAAGAGTAATAATTGCCGCTAAAAATACATATCTAGCGGCAATTGCTAATTAATTGCCGCTAAAGATCATTTTTGATGTAGTGCAACTATAGCATCACTTTCATATTCACTGAATATTCCATCACTACTTTAATGTTCACGTAAAAAATTATCTAAAACAACGCAAACAACTACTTTAGAGGGTGTTCTTGTAAAAGATAAAAGTTTGGTGTAGAATTTGAATTATTAAAACTTCCCATATAATGAGATTTGGCCCAAATACTAGTTTTTTCTAGCTAGCGTTTGGCCATAAATTTTCAGATATTCTTGGAAAATATTATTTGGGTGAAAATTTCACCATGTGTTTGGCCATAGTATTTGGGAAACATATTTCACCTTTTTAGAAAAATATGATTTATACCCATAAGTTTTAAAAACCATCAAAACTAACCATAAGTTTGTATTACAAGTCAATTAAATCTTCGTTGCAACAGAGTGAGTGCAACAAACATCATTTTCATACATCGTGAAGTAGACAAAACACATGACTTTGTTACCCTGAATCGATATGGTCATCATTTTCATCAACAACAATATCATCACTGAATATTTCATCACTACTTTGGTTTCACGTAAAAAATTATGCAATACAACGCAAACAACTACTATAGAGGGTGTTTTTGTAAAAGATAAAAGTTTGGTGTAAAATTTCAATTTTTAAAAAATCCCAAAAAATGAGATTTGACCCAAATACTAGAAAAAACTAGTATTTGAAAATTTTGGGAAATTTGCCAAATAATAGCAAATTCTATGGACAAACACTATTTGCCAAATTTTCTCCCAAATGTTACTTGGGAAATCTATGGCCAAACGGGTAGTATTTGGAAATTTGGGCTATTTGCCAAAAATATTTGCCAAGATAAATTGTATGGACAAACATATTTGCCAAATTATTTCCCAAATTTTACTTGGGAAAACTATGGCCAAACGGGTCCCTAGTTTCAGGAAGGGAGATTGGATTACTTAGATGATTTCAGACAATCATTATCTGTTGAGCCAACTTTTGAGGTTAAGTTATGCATAAAATCTATTACTTTAGCTATGAAAATATTTGTATATGAAAACTAACTCCCTTTTAGCTATTGAAAATCTAACCTCTTTTTTTTAAAAAAAAATTAAAAATTTCAGAATCTTTAGCACCAAGAATAATCGAGGGTTGTAAGGCCAATCGTTCTAGTTATTTTGTTGTGCATTTTAAATAATGGACTTTAATGTTCAACATTTTAATGAGAAGTTGCATAGCAAGTAATAGGGTATACCTAACCTTCATTATTCTCTGTGGAAAATATGCCATTAGTATATATAATTCAATGCTTTTCAAGTTGGCCTTTTTTTGAAAGTATACTACTCTAATATAAAAAAAGTTTTGACTAGACTTTACTCCAGTTGACTATAAATTTTGAGAGTAGATTTAAAAAATAAAAAATAAAAATTGTTCATACATGAAACTTGGCCATTTTAAAAAAATAATCTTAAAATTTAAATTTCATAAACTCATCCAAGCCAATTTTTAGATAAAATTTTACTTTGAGTCATAGAATTTCGATTTATGTTCGACATTTAAGGATTCTGCTTTTTTCACATTCACTCTGCAAGACCAAAACGAGACATTTCCTCACTAATGGAATAAAAACCTCAACAACCGCCTTCATTGAACCCCCTATTTAATAGTTTTGTGTCCATTTAAATTTATTTTTGCTTTTAAGAAGAGTAAAAATTAATTGTCATATTATGGCCGATAAGAAAACATATATTACGATATTTATTCCATAAATATAATAGTACTTTTGGAATTTTCTTTAAATAAAAATAAAATATGAAAGACTTTTTATTTTTGTCTTAAAACTATGGTGGAATCCAAAAGCTAAAATCTTTAGCAAAAAATAAAAAACCGGCCGAAATACTTAGAAGACTAACCAAAAAGTTAATTATCGATTAGTAAGATGATTCTTTCCGTTAAAACCGACAAAAACACTAATCATTCACACACAAACTGCAATTAATTATGAGATAAGTACTTAAACTTCCACAACAAAATGATGATTATTAAGAAAAGTACAAGAATGAAGGGGGTTAGGATTTATAATTCAAAAGAATAAATGATTAAGGCATTTGACTTTTAGTTAAAGAGAATCACAAAGTAAGAGTAAAGAAAACCTTACATTTTTATAGGGGAAAAAAACAGTGAAAGGTTGGAATGAAACTTAAAAAGGAAGTGAAAGTCCAAGATCTACCAAAGGTTGCGGTGGACTGATAATTCTTAGACGTTTTTCTTTAATTAGACGTGCTGAATTTTAACTTTGGAAATGATGCATTTGGGAGGGAGCATTTTATCACTATGCGAATATTTTTGTCGCGAATTTAGATAAGTCGAGGGCGTTAAAGCAGGTACTAAGCACTGAGTGAAAAACTAAAAAAAAAAAAGAAGAAGCTAGTATTAAATTGTGATCATGATCGAAAGAACAAACTGTGTTTGAAATTTACCCTCAAATTGGGATTTCAATTCCTGCAAATTCTAATTGATCGTACTCCAAAACTAGTATTGAACATCATGTGACATATCATGAAAAAAATGAGATAGTGTTAGATTATAATCAGGGTCAAAAGAACAAAATATGTTCAAAATTCTCCTACAACAAGATTTTTTAGACATAAATTCAAATTAATAAAACATCAAAGCACAAATAAAAAAGCCGGATAAAAAATCAAATTTAGAAAAGATAATGCTGGATTGTGATCAGGCCTCAAGGTCACAATGCAATTTTTTTAACACAAGTCCAAATTAGTTAATTTTAAAATAGGTATCAAATATTGGATCGAAAATCGAAAAAAGATAATGTAAGATTGTGATCAGACCTCACAGGGTCAAGAGAATAAAATATATTTGAAATTAACGGTCCAGAGTTAATTTTCCCAGAAAAAGACAAAAAAACATACTGTGGAAAAAATCAGTTATCAGTAGTGAATTGCCTAAACGAAAAAAAGGCAATCTTACAATTGATAATTCTGCTACATATATTTGGTACAAATTTTTGGACCTCACAAACCTGCAAAAAAAAAAAAAAACATAAGTTGCCCTTGACTCTTTTTTAAAATAATGTCATTATATCATATGGTAAAAAATATTAATTTTTTTTCCATTTAGGTGAATAAAATTTGTAGTAATATATAGTCAACCCTCCTGTCATTTCATTTTTGTAAAATATACTCTTGCTTCATTCTTTTTACCTTAAAAGAGAAATATCACTTAATTGTTAGCATAAATAAAACAAAAATTGATGAATAATAAGAAAGCTTTTGCCGATTCTTAATTAACATGGTGTATCTCTTAGTAGAAGGGTGAAGAAAAAGTTTATATATTTTTGTTTATGATGTGGATTCATATTCACACTAGATGACTTAAATTTGAGAATTTAGCGTCAATTATTAACGTTGATATCGTTTGAATTATCATTGTTATACCTTTGTTTAACTAATAGTATCCCACAAATTTGAATAATAATTGCAATAAATACCTTATTAGTTAGTGCGCAATTCTCTATTAAATGAGTCCTATTTAATGTGAATATGAATGAGTAGGAATAATGAATTTCGAATCCCTTAAAGATTTGTTAGGCCGAAACTTTAATTTGCATTGAAGGACTTAACTTCAAGTTATTAGGAGTAGGATTAGACATTTCATAGAAATGATCTTCCTTATTTATTTTAGTTTGTTGATTTTGAGATTGGAAATTGGATTTAAGAGGAAGTAAGACAATTTTTTCATTCAGATTTGTGTCAGAAAGTTTTATTTCGAAGATTAAATAGTTATCTTTTAAAAAAAAAATAACTTCGAGGGTAGGGGGAGGAAAATGGGGTGGGGGCGGAGGCAGAGCTTGTAAGGGCTCAAGAGTTTCGAATTCCATTCCGCAGAAAACCAAACTAATATTTATACATGGTTAAAATTCGTCGTAGATCTCGAATCTCATTTAACTTATTCGTGTGTTTACTTTTCATATTTTAAACCTCGTTAGTGAAAATTCTGACTCTACAACTAGAAAGGAGAAATAAAAGGTAGGGAATCTTCCTTAACCCGAGGTCCTCGAGTTCAAGTTTCCTTGGGTACATAGTCTCTTTTTTTAGGGAGCTTTTTACCCCCCCCCCCCCACCCTCTCCAATATAGGATATTCTGGCAGAAATCTGGATTTAGTTGAGCTCCAACGTGGAAACTAAATACATCATGAGAAACCATAAAGAAAAGTAGGGAATTTGATTCTCTCTAATAAGGTGACAATTCCTATGATCAACCAACTGAATTACTAAAATCCTCGTATAGTGCTCTACCAAAGACGACTCCAAATAACTTTAATTTGTTTATATAGGATTCTTTAACATGGTATGTGGTGTAAGAAAACAAAAAGGCAAAAAAGGGAAATCCAAATGGAATTTGGTAAATTGGAGTAAAGAGACAAATAAAGAGCATGTGCAATTTCCTCCATTACCGCACAATCCCTCAACTTTCAACTTGTCATTTTCAACCCCACCAATTTGCAGAAGAACCGGATTTCATGAAAACCACCTTCCTTCCTTATTTTTCGATCCGTTAAGTCATAAAAATTATTCACTTTAAAAAAAAAATAGAAAAAAAAATTGAAAAAAAGTTGTATTTAAGTATAAAAATATAATCAATTACAACTTCATCTTCAGGTCCGGCTCAACATTATATTGTGTTTTGTCAATTTTTTTGAGGTCACAATCTTTCCTCAACGTGAAAAGTGCAATTCAATTGACAATTTTAGGAATTTATGTGAGGTTATTATCATCCAACCAAAAGAAAAAAAGAAATAAAAAGGATAAGGTTTTGGAAATTTGTGTGATCTTTTATTATCCAAGCAAAAAATAAAAAGCATAAATTATGGTATCTCAATTCAATATATGAAGAGAATGACTTATGAGACTTGATAAAAGTTTTTTTCTTAAACATGTGTTGCCTTTTTAAATAATAATAATAATTACACATCAATCTACTATACCTTCATAAATAATTCAATTTTTTTTATGTATAAATTCAAAAGTTAAAGGTGTGAATGAGAAACTATATTTTAAAAAAAGTTAAGATAGAAAACAAGAGCTAACAATTGAAATAATAGTGTCACAAATTTGAATTATTAATCGTGGTCAAATAGTAAAAGGTCACGAATTTGAACCATCAATTTTTATAAAGTGTCATAAATTTAAATTATCGACTTTTAATTATCATTGAATCAACAATTTAATAGTATAATTGTATTGACAAGTTAATGGTACAATTATACCAACAATTATTATGTTGTTTTTTTCTTTTGCATGAGTAACACTCTTGAATCACATATAAAATGGGTCTAGACCAATAATTTCGGCTAATTAATTCATTTTTAATATATCATCTAACCTCACTGAAATATAATAAATAAATAGATCACGACATGTTTGAAAATTATAGAAGATCTTTGATTGTCGATTCACGTGTTGCAAAATCCCCAAAAATGTACTATCTAGTTGTAAAAGTAGCCAAAAAACTATTTCAAAAATTCAAATTCAATACTCCTAATTAATAATCCTTCCGTCTCATTTTATAAGAAAATGTTAACTTAACTATTTCATAGACAAATAATAAATATGCAATTTTTTCTTTCAAAATTGTCGAATTGACACATTTTATTTGAAGCTAAGATATTTAATTGACACCAAAATTAATTCGATGTCTAAATGAAATATTCCGATGGATATATAAAGCTTATTACTTAAGTAGGTAGGGAGGTTAAATGTACTTTTGGAGCCATCATATAAACTGCTATTTAATGTGGAGAAACAATAAACTAATAATATTAATATGAATTTGTACTAGTGTTTAAGTGAATTATTTCTATTAAATTCTGCTACCAAAAAAGATCTTACTATTTAATTCACTCACTTTTAATTTAATTCAATGTGCTATAAATGGCCTAACCACTAGAAAAAGCAGTAGAATTTATTCTATTCTATTTTTAATTTTAACTGAAAAGGCTGATATAGTATTTAATTTCCAGTGTTTGTAGCAGATGCAACACTTATTCTCATTATTAAAGTTTTTACTAGTAATTTGTATGGACAAAACCCTAGATGGTTGTACTGTCCGATCTCAAAATACTTTTCGTATTTTTCATTTACACGTCCTTAGAAAATGTTTGACAAGTCATCTAGACGTTCAATATAAAAATTTATCATTAAACAATTTGTTTATCCTATTTTCATTTTAAGATACATTAAAAAAATAATCATATGATATGTTTAAAATCACAAAATTAAAGACATTTTAGTACATTTAGCATGTCTTTAATTTAATATCATAATATTTTTTTTAAAAAAATTATTTTTAAAATTTTTGTATTAAATTAAATTCAAAACGTTGTAAATTTTAACCAACAGAGGAAAAAACAGAAGACCCTACTTGGATTTTGGGAATTTTTGGTGTTATTACAAAATAGCACAAACCTACAAAGATTCACGCGGTTTCAGCCCATTAAACCAATATTGTCCAGGCCCAGAATAAAATAAAGAATTTTTCCCTTTAATTTTTCATAAAATTGACCAATTTAACCCTTCAAATAAATTCGTCTTTCATATTTGTCCTTCGAATATATTAGTCTTTAATTTGTGTTTTTTTAGCTATCAAACTTATGTATAATGGAACATAAGCTTTTTAGAAATTGAAGTCATGCGGACATAACTTATGGGATAACATAATAAAAATTACATTTCAATTTGTTTGTCTTACTTTTTTTGATCGGTTTTAAATAAGAAATTTTGCCTAACAATTCTTGAATTCTACTTTTTTCTCACCTGGCACATTTAACACCACAAGATTAAAAGATATGTTGATATATTTTACATATATTTAGTTAAAAAACACAAAATTCAAAAATCTTATTATTTTTACAGAGGCGTATCCAGAATTTTGAGATGATGGGTGCACTGTTATATAAAGGTTGATCTATGATATAAATTTGATCGGTTCGACATTTAGGTTTTTACTACTAAAAATCGTTAAAATTTTAAAATTATAGGTCTAAAATTAATTCTTATATACCAATTACCACTTAGAGAACTGTTATCTAATTTTAGAAAGAAAAATAAAACAAGATAAATATAAAATTCAACTTTCTAACCTCGCGGAGACCCAATCATAATCGCATTATGTGATACTTGAAGTGTGGGTTCACGCATCTATTTTTCAATGTTTTCTTAAAATTATAACACTACTATATATGATTTCGGGAGGAGACCATGGGTTCACGTGAACCCGGTGACCCCCCTTTAGATACGCCTCTGCTTATTTACTTTCTTAAACCCAATGTTATGTAAAAACAAACATACAAATCGAAACGAAGGAAGTACTCCCTCCATTCACTTTTACTTGTCCAATTTGAACTTGCATATTTTTCATTTGATATGCAAACATCTATTTTTAGTATAGTGAACAAATATCATAAATTAAAAACCACAAAAATGGTAGCAAAACTGCACCAACAAGAATTGTGGTGGAGTGATAAATATTCCTTGATCATTTACTGAATGTATCGAATTTGAGTTCCCCTGGATATGAAATCATCTTAGTTAGAGAGCGTCTTATCCTCTAATATCAGACTTTCTAACATAAATTTAAATTCTAATCAAACTTTGATATAAATTCGGGATGGTCAAACAAAAAAGAAAAGATAGCAAAAGTGCAAATGACCCTCCATTCACACCACCAAAAACTCAAAAAAAATTAAACCAAAACTCATTATTAAATGGTTCCTCTCTAAGGCAGTTTTTGGTCCCCTCAACAGCCTAAAAGAAAAGTGTCAGTCAGTTGTATAACTGTAGCACAAGCTTAAAGGCCAAACACCCCTTACAATCCCTATTTATATCCCCCTAAATCCCTCTCAATTTTCCACATCCAACTCCCATTTTTCACTCTTCCTTTGCTTAGTCATTACATTCTCTCTTGCTAGTCAAGGCTCACTCTCCAAAGTAAGAGTCTTTCTTCTCTTTTCTTGAAAATGCAAGAATGAACAACACAATTTTCAAGATTTTGTTAACATTTCTTGAATGTATACCTTAGAAAATGCTTAAAAGTTGTAATCTTTATGCAAAAGCATGGCTTAATTAACAGTTTTTCTTCTTGGAAGAACACCATTTTCAAGATTTGTTATCATTCTTGAATGTAATGCTAAAAAGTTGTAATCTTTATGCAGGAAACATGGCTTATTTTGGGATTTGCTTTGTTGGTCTTCTTGCAATGGTGTCATCTGTTTATGGTTATGGTGGAGGAGGTTGGATTAATGCTCATGCAACTTTCTATGGGGGTGGGGATGCTTCTGGAACAATGGGTATGCAGCATTTTCTTTAAATTCCTCAAAAGTTTTGATTTTTGAGTAAATTTAGGTTAAAATTTGTGCTGATTCTTGATTTTTTTGAATAGGTGGGGCTTGTGGATATGGGAACCTTTATAGTCAAGGGTATGGTACAAATACAGCAGCTTTAAGTACTGCTATGTTCAACAATGGGTTGAGCTGTGGTTCTTGTTTTGAATTAAGATGTGTGAATGATAGACAAGGGTGTTTGCCTGGTTCTATTGTGGTTACAGCTACAAATTTTTGCCCACCAAACAATGCCCTCCCTAATAATGCAGGGGGCTGGTGTAATCCTCCACTTCACCATTTTGACCTCTCTCAGCCCATTTTCCAACACATTGCTCATTACAAAGCTGGAATTGTCCCTGTGTCTTATAGAAGGTAAATTCTTGGTAAAAATATGTTAGGTGTATTACTAGCTGTTTCATTTGGTTTGTATCTTGCTATGTATGATGTTGTTTTAGTACTTTAAAGAGTGGTAAGGAGAGTTTTGTCTTTTCACAAATGCTAAACCTTAGTCATGTCTAAATTACTTAGCCAAAGGTTTGAAATTTCTAAATGGTCCCTTTTAAATGACCTTAATTTACTTTGTGCATGCTTAAAAAATGAAATGGTGAAACCACATGGTGTGGTCCCTTTTGATAAAGGTTTTAACTTTATCACAAGAAGTTTCCCATTTGGCTATTTTTAATGGTACTCTTTAGCATTTACTTCTATCTTGGTTGTTGTAATAGTAGAAGATACATAAAGTTACAAATATTGTTCCCATTTGTCTCTTACTTGTTTGAATTGTGCTCTTTAGCATTTACTTGTTTCTTGATTTTGGTAAAACTTGGAATAGCATAAGAAATAAAGTTACAAACTTTTAACACCATTTAAAAACATAACATGACCAATCTTGGAAATTCTAGTAACTCAGTTGTTTAACTATCTGAACTTTCATGCCATGACCAATCTTGATAATCTCAGTAGCTTAGTAGGTTGATTATCTCAACTTTCACATCTTGACAAATCTTGGTTATCTTAGTAAATTTGTTGATTGACTATAGAACTTACATGTTATACAACCAATCTTGGTAATCTTAGTAAATCAGTTCGTTGACTACCTCAACTTTCATGTTATGACTAATCTTGACAATCTTAGTTATTCATTTGGTTGACGTTGACTATCTGAATTCTCATGTTCTAACTAATCTTTTGTCCAAATAAATTACAGGGTACCCTGTAGAAGAAGGGGAGGAATCAGGTTCACAATCAATGGACACTCATACTTCAACTTAGTACTAGTAACAAATGTTGGTGGTGGTGGTGATGTTCATTCAGTAGCTGTTAAAGGATCAAGAACTGGTTGGCAGCCAATGTCAAGAAACTGGGGACAAAACTGGCAAAACAACAACAACCTTAATGGACAAACACTTTCATTTAAGGTTACAACAGGTGATGGTAGAAGTTTGATCTCATACAATGTTGCACCTGCTCACTGGTCATTTGGACAGACATATACTGGTGCTCAATTCCACTGAAAACATCTCAAAGTTTAGTTAAATGGGATTTTTAATTTTTTGAAGTATAATACCACTAGTATTATTATATGATGCATACTGATTTGGTCACTAGTATTAGTATTGTGACTATTTAGTATATTAGTATAGAAGTATTTTGGTGGTAAAGGTGTGGTCTTTAAGGTAAAAAATGAAAAAAGGGCATATTTTAAAATTGTCCTTTTTTTTCATTTTTGTTTGAATTAAGGGTATCTTACTTTTGGGGACCCTAATTCTTGAAGGCCACTCTTTGTAGGTTTTTTTTTTTTTTTTTGGTTTTTGGGGGTATTTTGGTAATTTTTCCTTCTGTGAAGGGCAGAAGTGGAAAGCAGTGGTGGACTTTTACCACCCGCAGTTGGTAGGTGGGGGGTGGGTGTGGGGGTATTTTTGGTAACTTTTTTTTTTTAAAGCTTCAGCCTGTAGCTGGAGATGGACTTGGTGTTTGTGTGAGACTATAAAGTGTAAAGATCCATTTAACTAGTAATGATTCAAGAAGATTATGCTTATGTATTCAACTTTTTTGTAATGCTTTCCTCCGTTTTAATTTGTTTGTTTGATTTATGACTCGACATGTAGTTAAAAAATATGAAGAAGATTTTTGAATCTTGTAAGTTTTAAACTAAAGATTTATAAAATTAGCCAAAATGTTCTTTAATCTTCTGATATTAATCATGTCACATGAAAAATTAAAATTAAAAAACAATTGAAATAGGCCACGAACTACCTAGGGTTAAAGTGCATTTAAAGTAGCAGCCAAATTTAAAAGCCAACTGTCATTAGCCTAACTTTCTGACTAATTATGATAAACCATCTTTTAGGAAATGCTTAAAAATTATGTATCCATTAATTTGAGGATTAAACAATGAAACTTTACAAAAGAAAAAGAGAAGGATGAAAATACACATGATTTTGTTCCAATATTTCAACTTGTGTGGATTGAGATTCTTGTCACTAGTCATTTGTTTTGCAAAGAAGATTCTTTGGTTGTGGAGGACATTGTCCTTCCACAAATAAACTAAGTTGTTTTTATTATAATTCCAATTTTTTTTTAAAACATTTTTTTTAAAATCCATATGTCTTAAAAAACTTTGGAAGGTCTCACAAATAGTTGGAACTTTCCTGGAAATTTCATTGAATTGTGTGGAAAAAGATTGTTTGTTCCCATTCTGATGATAGTAATGTTAAAAGAACAGCTCCTATATTTAATTCACAAGCAAACATTCAAGGAAATTCCATAGCTTTTATGGCTTATTATTATTAATTCTAAGAGGTAAAAAAATAAAAATACAAATGTTTATATTATATAATTCGAAAGCAATAAATGCGTATCTACCTATTCTTGAAAGCTACATTAGCTCTCAACTAGAAATTAATGGTATTGCCTATGGTCAATGGTACGTGACACTCTTTTTATTTCTTATATGAAAATCATTTAGATAATTGAATTTAGTTTTGTTTTAGTTGAACATATCATATTGAAATTTTAATAATTTCATGAAATATTTATAGAAAAATTAAGATATAACCTGATTTTTTCTCTAAAGTTACATATTTCAAGAAGATTAAATAAATCTCAAAGAGGTTCAACCAATCTATGTTTGAGATATACATTATTAACCGTTCATGAATTATTGAGAAAATGCAAAGAGAAGAATCAAGTAAGTATTCATATTATTTATCAATAAAATTATATTTATTTTTTGAAAAAAATTGAATGCATCAACTCCTATAAAGTGATACAATTTGACACTATTAATTCAAATTTTGGAAAAACTTTGATGCTCTATATAACAATTCAGGTAAGATACATTTGAACTAATTTGTAAAACGTCATATAAAAGATGTATGTTATTCATTTAATTTTATATAAATTTAAATATCTGTAAATTTTAAAAAATTAAAGGCAGAACGCATAAGCGGCCCCTTGAACTTGTAAGGATTTTTCGTATAGACACCTTAACAAGGACTCTTTCCTATTGAACACTTAAACCACTCAAAAAGTGTACCTATCAAACACACCTGACTGACTTGGCACTTATCGTGTGAGGCATTTGTTTTAAGGTGGAGCGCGTGACATTACACATCTCCTATGTGGAAAATCTAATCCTACGTGGTAATACACATCACAAAACACCCAACCCCACACCCAACCCCTCAGTCATTTCTCTAAATCCCCAAAACGTGTTCCAAAAAACCCTAGATATTCTTTCAAGATTCCCGCTCAATATGTGGTCGATTCAAGAAAGTTGATCAATAATCTTCATGTTTTCATCCTACGGCGTGGTCGATTCAATAAAATAATTCTTGTTGTTGTGTTTTAGGGCAGATTCGAGAAAGCAAGGAGATTTTGTGTTAAATCTTGTGAAGTAAGTTCATTTTCGAATCTTTATGACTATTGCTATCAATTTCCCCTTTAAATATAGCGTCTCTTTTGTATATTACTACAGTGATGATGTTTTGTACATATCTGAATAAAGTTTGAATTTTTTAGGGTTTCCTTGTCAGTAATTTGTCGGGTTTATTTGACTTTTTTTCTAGGGAATCTTATGGATATTATTATAGTAACTCGCTTTCACCATGGTGGTAAATTTGTGGAAGACACATCTGGTGGAGGTCTCACTTACATAGGGGAAAGTGAAGTGGAATATGTAGGTATCGATAAAGACCACTTTTCTTTAATGGAATTGCTTTTTTATACTAGAGATCTGGGGTATGTTACTGTGGGTGGGTTTTATTTTAAAGACCCTACAACCAATAACTTTGTCTTAGTGGATAACGATTTCAGCTTACTAAACCTTATAAAAGACATAGGTGATGGTGACTTTTTGGACTTGTATGTTCAACATGTTATAGATGAGGTAGAAATTATTAAAGATGGGGTCCCTACAGGTTATCTTTGTGGGCCAACAGTTGGTGAAATTATTAATGAGGATGGGGTAGAAAACTCACATAATATTAATGTGGATGAAGAGTTACAACAAGGAGCTGCCCAATCTGAGAATATTAATGTTGAAGTTGGTGTGGATGAAGGGTTACAACAAGGAGCTACCCAATCTGAGAATATTAATGTTGAAGTTGGTGTAGATGATACATCAGATCTTGAAGGTGTTGAAACAGATTGGGATATTAGTGATGATTCACAAGAGTTTGCTATTCCAGATGATGATGACTCAGAGATTGATGAAGAGTTGAGAACTTTTAGAAATGAAAGAAGAACCAAATTGCAGAGGAAAAAACCTGATTCTACAGAGGAAATAATTCTTGGAGTAGCTGGTGTTGATAGAGGATTTGAAGACATTGGAAGGAACAAGACTGCTAGGTATGTAGGAAGATTGGGGGGAGATGAGCAATATATTGATAGTTCAGAACTGGATAGTGATGACAGTAGGGATGAATTAGATCCTGAAGCTGTGGAAGGTGTTGATTTACCAGCTAGAAGAAAAAGTAAAAAGGTTAGATTTGATCCTGATTGTGTAGTTGCTATATTTGAGCTTGGTATGGTATTTGAAAATGCCATAGAATTTAGAAAGGCTGTGGCAGAGTATGCTGTGGAATATAAAGTCAAATTAAAATTGAGGCCTAATGAAAAACATAGAGTCAGAGTTAAATGTCAGCATAAGAAATGCAAATGGTTGTTGTATGCTAGTCTAGACAAAGACTCTGGTGACTTTATTGTTAAGAATTACTATCCTGTTCATCAGTGCCCTACCACAACCAAAAACAAGTTGTGTACATCTAACTTTATTGCAAATAAGTTTAGGGACAGAATAGTTTCTCAACCTTATATAAAGTTGTGGGAAATTCAAGAGTTGGTGAGGAAGACGACAGGATTGTATGTTGGAAGAACTCTTTGTTATCGGGCAAAATTGATGATTCTCAAGGAGTTTATGGGTGATTGGAAGATGGAGTTTGCAAGGTTGTGTGATTATGCAGACATGATAAAACAGACTAATCCTGGTAGTTCATGTTGGGTGAGGACAGACATGGAATCTACTCCAGGAAAGAATATGTTTGTTTACTTTTATGTTTGTTTTGATGCATTAAAGAGAGGTTGGTTGGAAGGATGTAGAAAAATCATTGGTTTTGATGGATGTTTTCTGAAGGGTGCTTGCAAGGGTGAATTATTAGTTGCAATTGGTAGGAATGGAAATCAACAAATGTTTCCAATTGCTTGGGCAGTTGTTGATCAAGAAACAAAGCACAGTTGGAGGTTCTTCATCAACTTCTTGATACAAGATCTAAACTTAGGCACTGGACATGGATTGACTGTGATGTCTGATATGCAAAAGGTTAGTTTAATGTTCATTTTATTTAATTTTGATCTCATTGCCTATTTATTTAATTATTATTAGTCATAAATTTCAATTATTATGATATGTAGGGTCTTGTAGCAGCCATAATGGAGTTACTGCCAGATTGTGAGCAGAGGATGTGTGCTAGACACATCTGGTCCAATTGGCAGAAGAATTGGAGAGGAGAAGAAAGAAGAAAACAATTCTGGAGATGTGCAAAATCAAGTTTTGAGGTAAAATTTCAAGATGAAATGGATAAACTTGATAAACTTGGTAATAAGATCTGTGGAGACTTGTTACATTTTGAAAAAAAGACATGGTGTAAAGCATATTTTAAGGAGCATGCTAAGTGTGATGTTGTTGAGAATAATATGTGTGAGACATTTAATTCTTGGATATTAGCTGCTAGACATAAATCAATTATCACCATGTTAGAAGAAATTAGACATAAGATAATGGATAGAAATGTTGAAATGAGAAAATTTGTTGACACTTGGATATCAGACATTTCTCCTATGGCAAGTTTAGTACTTGAAGAAAACAAAGATTATGCTAGAGATTGTCAAGTTAGGTTCAATGGCCAATTTGGATATGAAATTTTAGATGGTCATTATAGGCATATTATTGATATCAGAAAGAAGACATGTACTTGTAGAACCTGGCAGTTGAGAGGCATACCATGTCAACATGCTGTTTTGGCTTATCAGCATGCAGGCCAAGACCCTGAAGATCATGTTGTACATTGGTATAGAAAAGATACTTTCATGAAGGCATATAATTACTTTATCCAGCCAATACCTAACATGAAAATGTGGCCTCACACTAGTGATATAGTGATTGAGCCTCCTGAACCAAAGCAAATGCCTGGCAGACCACCAAAATGCAGAAGAAAGTCAAAGGATGAGCCAAGAAAGAAGTATGGAAAGTTGTCCAGAGAGGTGTAAAAATGACTTGCTCCAAGTGTCATCAACAAGGCCACAATAATAAAGCCTGCAAATATGTGGTAATACTCAAGCAAACCTTTAATTACTTCAATTAAATAGATAAAATGCAATACAATTTTTCTTCTTCTTATTTACATTATTAAATCTTCTGAAATGGGTCAACCTGGAAGCTCAAGCCAACCTGCTAGCTCAAGGCAACCTACAGGTTATAGCCAACCACCAAGCTCAAGTGTAGGTTCTAGCCAGCCACCAAGCTCAAGGCAACCAAGAAGCTGTAGCCAACCACCAAGCTCAGGCCAACCTGTAGGTTCTAGCCAGCCACCAACCTGGAGAACATCACAACATGTTAGCTCAGGCCAACAATCAACTTCTATCTGTGATGATACTTCAATTGTTAGAAGAGTTCAACAAGCTGGAAAAGGCAGGGGAAGAGGCAGGGGAAAAGGCAGGGGGAGAGGAGGTGATGATACTTCAACTGTTACAAGAGGGCAACAAGCAGGAAGAGGTAAGGGAAGAGAATGAGCATCAACATCAACACGAGGAAACAAAAGGCCTAAGACTGTGGGATTTGACATCTACACTGATGATCTAAGTGGCAGACAAACATTAAATGTAAGAGTATAACCAACTTCAATTATTTATAATCCACTTTTATAATAGGCACTTAGTTTAGTTTCTTGTATACAGCCTGGTACAACAGGTGAAAGAGTTGTTACTCCAGCTGTTTTCAAGTGTGCAACACCAACAAATATTGATATTGGTTATAAGCCTCGTGGACTGAAATGGAAGGGTAAAGATGCTGTCACCACTCCACAATTACAACGCATGAGTAAGTCCAAAGGGAGTGGATCTGCAAACGTCTAGTGCAACAAGAGCAAGAACAGATGGGTGTGACTACTTTAATATGTTTTAGGTGTTTTTGATGTACACTTGGGGGTTGTTTTATTTGAATTTGTAATGCAAGCAGGAAACAATACTAAGACTGCTTTAATATGTTTTGTGATGTTTTTGATGTACACTATAACTAGTGGTTTAAATGTGGATTTTCTTACAAGGAAATGCCAAGAATTTTTTGTCAATCATTCATGCTTGTTTGGAGCTTAATGTTATTGGTTGTTCACTTAGTATGGTTATTGTTCTTTGGAGGTGAAGAAAGCAAGGAAGAAGCTTGAATGTCACTTAAGGCATCTCTGTATCCTCTTTGCGACGTGGAGATGAATTATAATTTGGCTCATGAAATCAAATTCCAGGCAGAGCACTCCGTTCCCTCTCCGCGAGGGATTCCTAAATTGATTCAACAAAGCAAGTTTGAGGCTACTAATACAATAGATTAATGAACAATACGATAGATTAATGAACAACTTATCTCCATTCCTTCTTCCAAAATCAGTACAACAGAAACACAAGACTACTAATACAATCACTCTAAGACTACTAACATAAATATTTCCATATAGCAAAAATCACGAGTGCAATAACGCATATGATCCTGATTTTTCTTGCTTGCTTCCTCTCTTGTTCATAGGATTTGATTCTTTTCAATAGACCCCATATGATCTTTTTTGCTTGAGGTGGTATTTCATCATCGTACCATCGAAAATAATCGCATCCACCTTTTCTCTACATAAATTATCTAAATAATTAAACTATAATTAGCGATTGACAACGATTTGTTTAACCAGATTAGAATAATGATAAAAAGCTTACCTTTGTGTTTTTGCAGCAAAAAAATCGACGTCCTGTATTAAGTTGTGTCCATGAAATTTTCAATTCAGCATTGACCCCACATCGACAGAACACATTTGCATCTAAAGAAGTTGAAATCGACAAATTGGACATTTCCTTCGTTGTGAAGAAGACGAATGAAGAATTTTTTTTTATCTCCACTGTAGCAGCAACAATGGTGAGATGTGGAGAAGAAAGAGATGAGAAATAAATAAAGGGGAAGAATCTAGGGTTGGATAAATAAAAGGGGAAGATTTTGACCATATGTTAAAGTGTGCCAATCAGACACATCAGCTTTTTTTTTCTCACTTCACGCGCTCAAAAGGAGTGCCTCACACGATAAGTGCCAAGTCAGTCAGGTGTGTTTGATAGGTACACTTTTTGAGTGGTTTAAGTGTTCAATAGGAAAGAGTCCTTGTTAAGGTGTCTATACGAAAAATCCTTACAAGTTCAAGGGGCCGCTTATGCGTTCTGCCAAAATTAAAAGTCATGTTAACATATTATATCTATTTTATTTATTTTCAATTGAATATTATCAGAGTATTCAAACTTGAAAATTGGGAAGAATTGAGGGTATGCGTGATGCCCTGAAAAGGCTGACAATGACTAGTCAAACAAACACCCCTCATCTTCTTCCATCTGCCCTTCTTTTCTCTTCTTGTGTTTTGAGCCTAGTGACTCAATATCCCATTAACACTCTCTTACTACTTTATTTTATTAATATGTAGTTAATGATGATTAAATATTGGCAAAGAGGTCATACTAGAAAGTACTCCTCCTTCTGTCCTAATTATTTGTCCAATTTTAAATTGATATACAATATCTATTAAGAAAATAATTAATGGCACAATAAATTTATCATTTTACCCCTATTGACTATGAAGTAAATGAAAAATCCTACATATTGATCAAAGTAATTAATCATTTAATTGAGGATATAATAAGTAAATTTTTTTGTCATTTCTTGATTTATCAAAATGGACAAGTAATTAGGGACAACTAAAAAATGAAAAGTGGACAAGTAATTAGGGACGTAGAAAATACTTTTTACATTAAAAAGACCAACATGAAATCACTTCTCTAACAAATATAGCCAAAATCAAGTGCTTGAACATTTAATAAGAAAACTCTCAAGTTAAAATCACATCTTTTAAGTTTTTATGCTCGATTATCACTAATAACATTAATCCATGATAATTATTCTAACATTAGGTGATTAGGAACATCCTTTCAATGGCTAGATGACACTTTTTTCATCCTCCTTCGTTAAAATGAAAGCGATTTGAGAGATAATAAAGATAAGTATATATGAAATTGACGTGAGACATGTTTGTTATACGTGTCTGAAGCTGCTATATTTTTTTGGCTATATTAAACGAGTGGAATGGATCGGACCGGAGAAACATCCTTTCAATGGCTAGATGACACTTTTTTCATCCTCCTTCGTTAAAATGAATGACGAGCTTACTCTTTATTTTTATGTTTGATCTCTTTTATTTTTGTCTAGCTCGTTGTCATCTATATTGAATTTTTTTTTAATATGCGATAGAAAATGAATAAGGACCAAGAATCTTCTTTTTCAACATGCTTTTCGAGGCTCCATTATAATGAATAAGGACCAAGAATTTCATCCGTAGGTTTACTCATATATTATTCCAAAACTCTTTCAACTCGTATAAATTTATCTTTCACCCCATATTAGTTTGGACGTCCCTCAATATCCCATTAAATATTAATTTAATTGCAATTCTGGCTGAGAAATAAGTGAGATTTTACAATAATATAATATAATTCTATAAGTATATATTTATTTCTATAATCAAACACTAACTCAAGGCCTGTTTGGATTGGCTTTTGGCTTATTTTTGTTATTTTGGCTTTAAAATATGGGCAAATTACAGAAATCACATACTTTTAAGGCAAAATTACAATTTATCCCTTAAAAGTTTACAATAACAGAAATCCCTCAAAGGGATACAATAATATAAGGGCTGATATACTAATCTGATGCGCGAGATACATTAATCGTTAAGTAAGATACATTACATTTTATACATGATACACTAATCTGATGAACATTGTATACATGATACACTAATCTGATGCGCCTGATACATTAATCTGATGTGCGAAAATGAAGGATTTTGGAGATTTATAAAACTTATAGGGGATAATGGTAATAAGTAAACTAAAAGATGAGATTTCTGTCATTTTTCCTTAAAATAAGTGCTTATAAGCACTTTTTAACTTTACCCAAACACTTTAAAACTGCTTAAACGCTATTTTAAATTAAAAGCACCTAAAATAAGTCAATCCAAACGGGCACTCAGTCTCCAACTTTTCGAACTCCATTGTATGGGAGCTAATTAATGGGGCCAAGAAAATAGAGATATAGGGGATCTTTGGGGATGTCATATTTTTTGGACATTTTCACATGTGTTTTCGCCGCATTTATCGCTCATCTTACTTGTCCTACTTCTCTTCTTATTCTATTTTTCTAAAATTTATATATTATAAATAATATAATATTGTGATGTGAAAGATGAGAAGGAAAAATTCTGGAAGAAATAAAAAGAAAACAAAAAATTTCATGCATCTTAATTCTTATCTTTCGATGTGAAATAATCATACGCTTAGTACTAAAAAAGCTATCTAGTTGCACATGATTTAATCATGTGTTACATATTGATGCAGCCAATTACTAGACACAATTTTCTTTTTCCATACAATTTGGATGAAATGTAGTTGCTTTTACTCGAATTTTGCGTATGTGTTTAAAAATTCATTAAACAAATATAGATAGTTGTGGATTAGGAATAATTATTTGATCAATTCAGTGATAACTTAGGTAGGTAAAGAGTATAATGAATTATGGAGATATGCACATTAAGTTTATATGAACCCAATAGTTCTGATTCAAATTCGAACTCATTAAGTCAGTTATCTTAGAATTGCCATAGGATAATAATTTTATCATAGAGCTACTGTTCAATTTCTAGTCCTATTCAATTCAATGAATTTATTTTCCTATGTCACTTCTGATTTATACTTTTAGTTATTCTTTTATATTTCATAAGTATTAAAAATTGAAATGTGGAGACATTTTGTCTCACTTGGTAAATTCCTTAAACTTACATATAGATATTGGGCTAGACATTATGTCACAAGCCACATTAGAGGCCCAATAACTTTGGGCTCGTCTTATATCTCCTGGTTTTCCTTGTTTATTTACGCAAGAGGAATATATAGGGGAAATTTCACAAAATACGATAGTATATTTTGGAATTACGTTATGCAATGATACTTTAAAGGGAAAATTATACATAATGGCAAACTATTAATTCAAATTAAATGGTATAACCACACTTTGATTTAATTGTGCCCTGTAGCAAACGTTTGTCAGTCGCCTCTCTCCCTCCAAATTCTCGCTCGCCACTCTCCCTTTCTCGCTCGCTCCCTCTGTGCTCGCCTCTCTCGCTTTATACAAAGAATTGTATAAATTGCGTCTCTGTTTGTATAAAGCGAGAGAAAATTGTATATACACATGCAAATACATATATTATATTCATCCTATACAATTATAATTATACAATAAAAATATTCCCCTGCCCAGTTCTCTTTTGTCTTTCTCTCTTTCTCGTTTTATACAAACACATATTATACAAATATAATGTATAATTTATGTTTGTATAAAGCGAAAGAGAGAGCGATTTTTGATATACAAATATTTTTGTCAACAATTTATACAAACGAGAGGCTAACAACAATTTATACAAATGGCCTGCCAGCGAGATTATACAAATCTGAAGAGGAGCCAACGAATTATACAATTGCCTATTTATATATATATATATATATATATAGCGAAATAAACATAGCTTTCAATTGTATATGTATATCGAATTATACATATATATGTTTACTATGGAGCATAATTATGCAAACTTTGCTATAGTATACAAGTATGATTTTTTTGTTTGCTATATGTGAAAGTTGCTCTACTTTAAATAACTATAGATCGTGTCGCTCCTCTTTTCTTTCTCTCTCGCCTCTCTCGTGGCTCCTCTTTCTTTTGCCTTTTTCCTATTTTAATCAAATATACATTGTATGTCACTCGCTAAGAGGTTATATTTGAGATACAGTTCGTGACACCTTTTCCCTCTCACCTCTCTCATCTCTTGTCCGGATATTTGATACATAAGTATGTTTGTGTATCTTCTTTTTATACCATACATGTATATGTTTCATACCATACATGTATGTATCAATTTCTAGTACTATACAATGCATTTGTCTTTCACAATATCAAATTGAACAAGATAAAAGACATATTTATCTAGATACATGTATCTTCTATCCTGTAGTATTACGTATCAAGTATACAATGATGTATACACTGTATTTGTGCATAATACATACTTCTAAGGAGAAAAATAAGTAGATACAGTTATCTAGATACATGTATCTGATATCAAATATATGCTAATACATTCATAAAATAAGAGTATATGTTTCATATACATGCCAATACTCACGTTGGTCAAGTGTTGTCTAGGTATCTGTTTCTTCTTCATAATTCACAATGGGCTATCAATCCTTTTTTTCATTCAAATATCTCACTCATCTTCAAGCCTTTTGAATGTATCCTACAGAAGAACGTTGGGCTTTACTATCTTCAAGGATTTGATATTGGAATTTTTTTAATTCATTGATGATAATCTGTATGTAATCAAATATACAATAATATACATATAGTATACAATATTCTACCAAAACCTCCATTTTCTAATTTACAAAAAATGTTTAAAAACTTGATGTACAATATTATACAAAATTACAAGTGGTTTTTATACATTCATATATAATAATATTCAATTTTATTCACTATCATACAAACCAAAATTTCGTCAAACTTTGTTGACTGATTTCTCTTGAACAACAAGATGGAATCTTCTGAAAATTTTGTGGAGAGATAGATCTAGTAATGATCTATTATCCTCAATTGGTGAGACATCATGAATCACAACAAAATTTGTTTGTAAATTGACAGTTTGCTATAGTGATCACGTTCACATATAGTTTGCAATTTCCCAAAGTTGTGGATAAAATTTTGAGTTTGAATTTTTGGAGGTTGGGAAGGTATTGTGGCCTCATGGTATTATTAACTAAATTACGTAAAGTTTTTTTTTTTTTGTAAATTATACTAATTTTCTCAAAAGTTAAATTGCGTAAGTGACAAGTTGAAAGGGCACTTACATAGTAGTATTTTTTTTTTCAAAAATAAAAGGTCGAAGGATAGGTGTATCCTAATTTTTGAGTTTCATATCTAAATTATCATGCGTGTGGACTTCTCAATCTGAACTATCAGTCTATCACCAAATATTTATCAATACATACTTGAACTATCAGTTGTTCACTTTTCCTACTTGAAATATTACTACCGTTCAGATAGGAAAAGTGAATAACTGATAATCAAAGTGTGTTTCGATAAATATTCAACAATTCACTTAGAAAACTTATACATATAATAGTTCAGATATAAAACTGACGTAACCAAAATACTTTGTGGATTATTTTAGCAATTAGCTCAAAATAAAATAAGAAATTGGTATATACAATTACAATAGGGATAAGGAGATAGGCTATAGAAGTAGTTTTTACCCAACAAAACACAAACTCAAAGAAAAACTCTAATGAAGTAGTCATCATCTTTCTCAATAAACTCCAACACAAAGCATGCAAACAGAGTCCTTTCTTCTTCAATGTCACTTCTTCTACCTGAGATGCTAACATGGATAAACCCTCCCAAAACCCTAATCCCCTTTTCTTCCATCACCCCAAACCCCTCTTCTCCAATACCCATTTGTTCAATTTCTCCAAAACCCACAAAAACCTCACTCAAATCCCTTCACCTCTCCACCCCACCCACCCTTACTTCAACTGACTGTGGTCTCAAATTCCGGGAGAAAATACTCTATCTTCAAGAACTCAATATCAATCCCACAAAAGTCCTTCAACTAAACCCCCATCTTCGATCAGCAACGCTCGATTCGATCAGATCTGTTGAAATATGTCTGTTTTCAATGGGAATTGAACGTTCGGCAATTGGTCGAATACTTGATATGCATCCTCAGCTTTTAACCTCCGACCCTTATATCCACCTTTACCCAATTTTCGATTTCTTGTTAAACGACGTCGTTATCCCTTTCCACGACATTCGGAAATCCATTATCCGATGTCCGAGAATTCTTGTTTGTAGTGTTGAAGATCAATTGAAACCCACATTTGAATTCTTGAAGGAATTTGGGTTTGTGGGTCAGAATCGGATTACTTGTCAAACCACTGTTTTGCTTGTTTCCAGTGTTGAGCTAACATTGAACCCTAAAATTGATTACATGTTGAGTTTGGGATTCGAACGCGATGATGTGGTTAATATGGTTTTGAGGTCACCTGGGTTGTTGACATTTAGTATTGAGAAAAATTTTAGGCCGAAAGTTGAGTATTTTTTGAAGGAGATGAATGGGGATATAGGGGAATTGAAGAGGTTTCCTCAGTACTTTTCGTTTAGTTTGGAGAGGAAGATTAAGCCTCGGCATAGGCTTTTGATGGAGCATGGGTTTTCGTTATCTTTATCGGAGATGTTGAAGGTTAGTGATGGGGAATTCAATGCCAGATTGATTGAAATGCGATTGAGGATAGTGGAAGATAAGCAATTGTAGTAAGTAAGCAATTCTTTTCTATGAGCAGAGTCGATTTTTGTATATGTTGGAGAATCATTAGAGTTAATACTAAATGTTTTAACATATATTCATTGTGGTTAGATGTACATTTTTGCGATAAAGTAATGATTTTTATCCTTGATGTGGTCTTGTTCATGGTTTTTATTGTTTCTCGTGGAATGCAATTCGAAGTTTGCTATGCTCGTGTTGTGTTGTTTAAGTACTGATTTTTATCCATGATGTGGTGTTCTCTATACATGGTTTTTATTGTTTCATGTGGAATGCGATTCAAATTCTGATATGCTCTTGTTTTTTATAACGGATATCATCCACGGATGATTTATCGTGTTGAAGTATTGCTCTCGAAGATGCATGTTCATCTAGTAATTTGCTTCTCAAAGATTGCAGTTTTTTGTTCTGTACTTTGTATAGTTGCGACCAGATATAATTATAGCCACACCTATGGTAGAGGGATGTGATTTTTCTTGGTGTGGTAGGAGATTTTAGGCCTTAAAACAGGCATTGCTCTGTGTATACAATAATAATGAGACTCAGTGACCACTTCTCTGTCCTTACTATTGAAGTTAGGATTCATCTCTTTAGATATCCAAGGCTCTTAATAAATACTTACTCCGTTCTTTTTATATGACTACATTAGACTGGTTGAAAAGTTAGTTGAATGCAGAAACCATCAGATCAAAGTTCAAAATTTTGAATAGTTGATGAGTAAATATTTGGGGATGACCCAAAAGGGAAGTGTCATACAAAATTGGAATGGAAACGATACTATTTTAGTGTGCTTGCAACTTTGCAAGGGTTAGTTCATTGGCATTGGCGATGATGCATAAGTTTAATGGTTGAATGACTATGTTATACGTTAGAATAATTGAAGTATGCTAGAAACTTGTTATGCGAGTGTTCTGTTGCATTCTCTTTTCTCATGCTGAAACAATGGTTCAACAACGGGTAGTAAGCAATTAATAACATATGTCCATGCTTTAACTGTTCCTTTCTATAACACCTCGTTTGACATTGCTCAGCTTTCTGCCGGCCAGAGATTTGTGCAACTATTACATTTCTATAAGTAGCTCGATCCCAGACTGGTTCTACTGAAAGATGTGCTTCTCCACGTCTGTAGAAAATCGTTATACTTTGTTGTTGACATATTCTTGTTGGTATTCCGTTATCTGACTCTATAGATACTCGAAATCTTATGTCTAGGGCATTCTTCTATAATATCAAACATGTACTTTCGAAGCTTGAAGGTTTCTATTGTAGTTTCCTCCTTGCTGTTGAACCTTGGGAAGAGTTGTTATCTACCAGTCATGTTCTTCTGATATTTGAGCGTTAAAGTTGGGGTAGTGTTTTGCCCTCTGTTAAACCTCAAATTATGTTTTGTTCCAATTGAACACATAATGAAGTCTTCTCATAATTGATTTTATGGAATACTACATTTTATTAGAACAAGCTTTGAGGAGCTATATTACATACTCAAATATATATACTGCATATGTTTTTTTTTTTTTGTGAGCAAATAACACCATTAATATTGATCGTCACTCTCTTGTTTGCCAAAAAAAATATTTATACCATACATGTATATGGTAATTTATGCATAAATTTTATAAAATGACAAGTATTGTGGTCCAGCTATTTACAGAAAGGGATGACATATAAAATGGAATGGAGGGAGTATTTTTTATTATTAATATGTAAACAATAAACCAGAAAATAAGGAGGAAAAGAAAGGAAAAAAACATTTATAGCCTATAAATGAAGGAGAATATGAATGTCATTTAACTCTTATTAAATTGATTGAATTAAGCGTGAGCATTAAAGTACTATTGCTTCATTTCAAATCATCCGTAAAATTATAATTTTATAATATTGAGGGTAAAAGTAAATATTCATAAACTACTCCCTCCATTCCATATTAATTTAACTTTTGAGATATTTTTCATATTTCAAATTCGGACCTTTGTTTTTTAATCAAATTTTTGTGGCCTTTTTATTTAACTTTCTGAAACCAACATTCAGTACAAGGACTTTGGCCCAAATAAAAAATACCAAAACAACATAAAATTAATCTAGAAGATCCAACCCAACAAATATCAGGTTCTAGGGCATTTCCACATTTGTAAAGTGAATGGACAACAGCCATATCTTCCGCCGCCTTGTCTGAATTGTCAATACACAGACTTTGTCCAAAATATCATCAATTGATCTCATCCATAAAAAAATATTTTTCTTTTCAGACAATTAATCTAGAAGATCCAACCCAACAAATATCAGGTTCTAGGCCATTTCCACATTTGTAAAGTGAATGGACAACAGCCACAGCCATATCCTCCGTCGCCTTGTCTGAATTGTCAGTACACAGACTTTGTCCAAAATATCATCAATTGATCTCATCCATAAAAAAATATTTTTCTTTTCAGACAATTCATCGAATCTATGGCTTCTTCTTCTTCTTCTGCGAGTAATTCAAAGTATTGTCCTCGATGGAAGTACGTTGTGTTTCTAAGTTTCAGAGGTGAAGACACTCGGAAAAACATTTACGGGTCACTTATACGAAGGTTTGAAAAATAGGGGAATAAGCACTTTTCAAGATGATAAAAGGCTAGAACATGGAGATTCAATTCCGAAAGAACTCTTGAGAGCTATCGAAGAGTCTCAAGTTGCACTTATTGTTTTCTCAAAGAATTATGCTACATCTAAGTGGTGCTTGAATGAACTAGTGAAGATCATGGAATGCAAAGATGAAGAAAATGGACAAACAGTCATACCAATCTTCTATGATGTGGATCCATCACATGTTCGAAACCAAAGTGAAAGCTTTGGAGCCGCATTTGCCGAACATGAATTAAAGTATAAGGATGATGTTGAGGGGATGCAGAAGGTGCAAAGATGGAGAAATGCCCTAACTGTTGCCGCAAATCTAAAAGGATATGATATCCGTGACGGGTTAGTTGAATACACATAATTACTTTAAATGAAAAAATGGAATAATTTCCATTCAAACACAATATAATTTCATTGATTATTATTTAGATGGTACAGTATATACATTTTTATTGTTAAGAAGGCATAGTTCTATCAATTTAATTAGAGAGGATACATAAAAGTCCTCCTAAACTAACAATCTTCTTCTTTATGTAGGATTGAATCAGAGCATATCCAACAGATCGTAGACTGCATCTCTTCCAAGTTTCGCACAAATGCTTATTCTTTATCTTTTTTGCAAGATGTTGTGGGAATAAACGATTACTTAGAGAAACTAAAATCCAAACTTCAAATGGAAATCAACGATGTTCGGATTTTAGGGATCTGGGGAATAGGCGGAGTCGGTAAAACAACAATAGCAAAAGCTATTTTTGATGCTATATCTTATCAATTTAAAGCTTCCTGTTTTCTTGCAGATGTTAAAGAAAATGCAAAAAAGAATGAAATTTATTCTTTACAAAACACCCTTCTCTCTAAACTGTTAAGAAAAAAAGATGATTACGTCAATAATAAGTTTGATGGGAAGTGCATGATTCCGAGCATACTTTGTTCTATGAAGGTGCTAATTGTGCTTGATGATATAGATCACAGTGAGCATTTGGAGTATTTAGCAGGTGATGTTGATTGGTTTGGTAATGGCAGTAGAGTCATTGTAACAACTAGAAACAAACATTTGATAGAGAAGGATGATGCGATATACGAAGTGTCTACACTACCTGATCATGAAGCTATGCAATTATTCAATAAGCATGCTTTTAAAAAAGAAGATCCAGATGAGAGTTTTAAGAAGTTCTCATTGGAGGTAGTAAATCACGCTAAAGGCCTTCCTTTAGCCCTCAAGGTGTGGGGTTCTTTATTGCATAAAAAATGTCTAACTTTGTGGAGAATAACTGTAGAGCAAATAAAGAAAAACTCTAATTCAGAAATTGTTGAAAAACTCAAAATAAGTTATGATGGGTTGGAGCCCGAAGAGCAAGAGATATTTCTAGATATCGCATGTTTCTTCCGTGGAAAAGAAAGAAAAGAAGTCATGCAAATTCTTGAGAGTTGTGACTTTGGAGCTGAATACGGATTGAATGTTCTGATTAATAAATCTCTTGTGTTCATCTCTGAATATGATAGGATTGAAATGCATGATTTGATTGAAGATATGGGTAGATATGTGGTGAAAATGCAAAAGCTTCCGAAAAAACGTAGCAGAATATGGGATGTTGAAGATGTCAAAAAAGTGATGATAGACTATACAGTAAGTAAGCTAAACAATGCAATAATATTTAATTTCTAATTTTATATTTCAAAGACGTATAAGCCAGTCAATTCCAATTATTTGTTCCTCTTGCTTCATATTCTTACAGGTACGTCATTTTAGCTCTTTACTTTACTTTATTTATTTATTTTTTAATAAAAGAAGCAAAAGTAACATCAATTGCCTAACATAGCTAATCGTCTATGAATTAGTGTTTAATATGTTTTATCCAGTTTCTTTCTTAAGATTGCATGTTATACACACCAATAAGTAAATAGTTTTTAAAGCTAATATCACCCACATATTTATCCTATAAAAATCCTCACATAAAAAAATACAAGTAAGAAGGGTCAAATCATAACATACCAATCCTCAACCAAGAATTCACTTAATCATTGATTTAAAAATAAATAAATTAAAAGATGACAATTATTTGTATTGTTCCAATTACAATATTTATTCTATCAGTACATTGAATTTTTTATGATTTGATGCTAAAGAACTTCTCAAAAAAAAGTATTATTAGAAAATATAAATATTTGCACAAAATATTTCTTGTAAGCAACATGTGAAGTTATGATTAGTTGACTCATGATCTTTTTATCAGGGGACCATGACAGTGGAAGCAATCTGGTTTAGTTACTATGGAAAAGAACGATGCTTTAATATTGAGGCAATGGAAAAAATGAAAAGTCTTAGGATATTACAAGTTGATGGTCTTATCAAATTCTTTGCTTCACGTCCCTCTTCGAATCACCATGATGACTCTATTGAGTACCTGTCCAATAACTTGCGTTGGTTAGTCTGGAATGACTATTCTTGGAAGTCATTGCCAGAAAATTTTAAACCAGAAAAGCTTGTTCATCTTGAACTTCGTTGGAGTAGGCTGCATTATTTATGGAAGGAAACAGAGGTACCATTTTATTTAAGCTACTTTCTAAGGAAAAGGGTAAATACCCTTCAACTTTGCGATTTGGAATTGATATATCCTTTGTTTAAAAAAATGATATATATACTCTGTCTTCTAACAAATGGTGCATATGTACCATTTCCGTTAACAAGTCTGTATTTATTGAATTAAAAATAATAATTATAAAATTGATTTTTAAAATTCAAAAATTTCATGTGGCTTTAAAAAATTACCCCTCATTTTTTTTCCCTTTAGACCCGACCCAAATGAATAAAAACCCAATCCATCTTCTACTCAAACATAAGATGAGTTTGAGTCAGGTCTGAATAAAGAGGGATGAGGTTCTTTAGTTGGATTAGGTCTAGAGGGGTAAAAATTGAGTGAGTAATTTTTTAAAAAACCATGTGAGTGTTTAGAAATTAAAAAACTAACTTCAAATTTTTTAAAATTTAATTGTTAATGAAAATAATAAATATGCATTATTTGTTAAACGTTCATGTTATATATGCATCATTTTATTTTTTTAACAAAAGGTATATTCACTCCAGATCACATAGTTAAGATGTATATTTTCCCCTTTTTTCTACTTTCTATGGTTACTTGTCCTAGAATTATGGTGTTTGTATTTAAATGAAATAAGTTATTAATTCCATAAACTCAAATTAATATATGTTATACAATATTGAGTTTTCATATTGTTACTATGAAAAAGGGCTAAAATTGTCCTTAAACTAACAAGTATAGCTCAATTAATCCTTCATTTGCTTCTGACAACCAAAACACCCTGCCATCTATTTTCTGTTGGATTTAATGTAACATACACTTTTAAACAATCAAGTTAAGTTCGAGTTTAAAAAAATAGATTAGGTAAGAATCATTCATTGATACGACGAAACCCAACGTCATATAAATGTAAAAATTAAATAAGCAATTTCTTCAAAGGCAATTTAACCCTATTTTGTCATATTGAATTGTCATGTCAGCTTTTTCTATTATTTAAATGGCCCTAACATGCTCATGTGGACAACATTAGCTTGGAGGCATTTTTTGGTCCAAAAAATAATAGCAAGGGTATTTTTGGTATATCAAAAGCAATGAAGGATAAAATGGAGCTATTTCTGATAGTTTAAGGGCAATTTAGTCCCTTTTCTATTAAAATTAAAATATCGTTATGTCTTTTTTTTCAAAGCTTGCCTCATTATTTTAACTAAGAAGCTCAATTTAAAATTTGATCATTCAAATATTTACCTACAAAAATATGAATCTCATCCTAGGTTTTATGTAGTGGGACAAAATGAATACTTATCGAAGGAGTTCATTCTGTACTACTATCTTCTTGAATGATGATTAAGGTTTCATATATTGGATTTGGACTAAAACTATACCATATCTATAGGAATAGGTTCATTTTGGCCTTCAAATATATATAATATGAACATTTTTAATCCCTTCATTTTGCTAAAGTGGAGTACTTTTAATCTCCTTAATAAAATCCGTTTAAAAGTAACAGTGTTAAACTCAAGTAACATCCACATGACTCTTAAAACATAAAATCCATCGGGTAAACTCATTCCCCGTTTAATAGTTGTCTAGATGCCATATTCTTAATATTTGATCTACACCGACAACTAAACACTCTCACCAAAAGAAAAAAAAAGATTTTCCATATAAAAATAAAATAAAACATTTTCCAATTTCACTCAAAATATTGTGTTAAGACTCTCATAATTCAGATGTCTTTATTCATTTTTGGTCTAAGGGGTAAATTAAACACAAAGATCATTCTTTCTCTATTTTGAATAGCAGCATATACATTTGCCGTCTCTACGAAAGCTAGATCTCATATTTTCTGAAAGCCTGGTTCAAACACCAGATTTCACGGGGATGCCAAATTTGGAGTATTTGTATCTGGAGAACTGTAGTAAGCTTGAAGAGGTTCACTATTCCCTAGCATATTGCGAAAAACTCATTGAGTTAAATTTGAATTAGTGTAACAAGCTTAGGAGATTTCCATGTGTTAACATGAAATCTCTTGAATCTATGAATCTACAAGATTGCTATAGTTTAATGGAATTTCCAGAATTCCTCGGTACAATGAAGCCGGAGTTAGTGAGTCTCTCAGTAAACAGTGGGATAAGGGAACTACCATTATCTATTCAGTACCAAACTCTTCTCACAGAGCTAGATTTGAGTGACATGAAAAATCTTGAAGCACTTCCAAGCAGCATTGTTAAGTTGAAAGGCTTGGTGAAGCTAGATGTGTCGTGCTGCTTCACACTTAAAAGCTTGCCCGAAGAGATAGGTGATTTAGAAAACTTGGAGGAACTTGATGCTAGTTGTACTCTAATTTCACGACCTCCTTCTTCCATTGTCCGCTTGAACAAGCTTAAATCCTTGAAGTTTGCAAATTATGTAAGAGAAGATGAAGTGTACTTTGTGTTTCCTCCAATTAATGGCGGGTTACTCTCATTGGAAATCCTGGAGCTTAGTTCCTCCAAATTCATAGATGGAAGAATTCCGGAAGATATTGGATACTTATCCTCTTTGAAAGAGTTGCATCTCGAGGGAGATAATTTTGAGCATTTGCCTCAAAGCATAGCCCAACTTGGTGCTCTTCGATTCTTGTACTTAGCCGATTGCACGAGGCTTACACGGCTGCCAGAATTTCCACCGCAATTAGATACAATATGTGCAGATTGGCGCAATGATTTGATCTGTAATTCACTGTTTCAAAATATCTCATCATTCCAGCATGACATCTCTGCTTCAGATTCCTTGTCGTTAAGAGTGTTTGCGAGTGAGTGGAGTAATATCCCTAGTTGGTTCCACTATCAGGGAATGGATAAAAGTGTTTCAGTCAATTTGCCTGAAAACTGGTATGTATCAGATAACTTCTTGGGATTTGCTGTATGTTACTCTGGACGTTTAATTCAAAACACGGCTCAATTGATTATTAGTTCTGAAGGGATGCCGTGTATCACCCAGAAACTTGTCTTATCCAATCATTCAGAATTTTATATATATTCTAAGATTCAGTTTTTCTTGGTACCTTTTGCTGGCTTATGGGATACATCTAACGCAAATGGTAAAACACCAAATGACTATGGGCACATTATGTTATCTTTTCCTGAAGAATTGGAGGAATGTGGACTTCGTTTGTTCTATAAAGATGAATCTGAGCATGTTGAGACCAATGATGAACCATCAACAGAACTTTCCCTTGGGATAAGGAGGATCAGATACGACGATAGTGAACATCATGAAGAAGCCAGTTGTTCCTCTTCTAAGAAACAAAGGTCATAAGTAGAGGTGTATATCTGGATATGTATCTAAACTTCTCGCTTTGCTTTCTGTTATTAATAGTTCATTTTGATGCTCTTTGTGGTTATTATAATAGAGGAAATTTTTGTTCTAAATACAAATATCTCTCATGTGATGGCAGGGAGGTTGGAAAAACGAGGTGAAGTTGAGGTTCGTCCTCCCTCATGATTGATCTCTTTTGGAGCAGATTACCTAGTTTCACTGTCCAAAAGAAGTGTGGATAATCTACATGGTAGAAGTAGTTTGTGCATACACTGCGGATGATCAATCTAGCACGTGGATTAAGTAGTTCAGATCGAGCAACTACATTGTTTTTTCATCCAGTGTCTGGTACCTGTCATAGGGTTTCCACTTAATGTAATTCAAATGTCACATTGTTGGAACCAATTGACTTAAGCCAATTAAACATATTTTTGTCAATCCCTTGTTACCGAACAAATGTTGTGCTTTAGGAAGTTGTGAAAAGGGAAAATGAACAAATGATCCCTTGTGATTTTATTTTATTTGAATAAACATAATGAAAGTTTAGCCAATTGACAAGTTTAAGAGGTTTTAGTTATTTTACCTTTTATTTATAATAATAATAATACTTTTATTTAGTTTCTTGGGTGTGCAATAGTTTGAGAAACGGAAGATGGTACTATGACAATATCGATGACACTAAGATTTCGCGAAAGAACTTGGGTATGCAATAGTTTAAAGTTTTATTTTGAAAATATAATCACATTTTCCATTTGCTTAAAAGTAACTGGTCCAAAAAAAATCAAAAGAACTTGGGTATGCAATAGCTTATGGGCCTTTTGAAGTAGTATCAACGTTGCTGGCCTCTTGGGCTTTAAGGCCCAAGAAGGTGGGCTTTCTGCTAGGAAATGAAGTAGTTAAAGCTAAAAGATTTGTGTCTGTAATATATGTAGTTAATATATCATGATCTCTTGAGTTATGGGCTTTAAGGGAGTGAATTATTTACTCGAAAAATTACAGTCTAATGTCTTTTGGTTGATCTAATTTACAAAATATGTAATAGACTTCAAACTCATCCTTTAGCCTTGGTATCTAGTTAAAGCTAATTGGGTGTGAAAACTCAAGAAATTAACTCAACGCACAGAGGAGCAAAGTTCATTTTCCTTGCAGATTAAGGCGACATTTTTTGTGTCTCTCTAAATTTGTAGTCATGGTATTATTTGTTTTGTTATGGAAAATGAAACGTTTCCTTTAGCACGAGGTCATTCCAAACCTCGAATTAATATGGTATATTCATTATCATAATATAGTATATGAATAATATCTTTGAAATATATCTTTTACTAGGGCCTTTCACTCATGAGGAGATAGTCTAATTCCTCTCCCTAGTAAAACACTTTTAACTAGCTACCGTAAATTCAAGAGGAAAATCATAAATGGTGAAGAAAAATCATCCACAATATGTAGACATCCTTTTATTCTCATTGAGATAGGTTCCGGGGCATGATGACTTGACATTATCATGATCCTTCCTCTGACTTATTACGGACAATTTATTCAGAGTTCTAGACTCAACGATGACAACTAAACATAAGAATTGCACTCATTGGAGAACTTAATCTAACACCTTACGACATCACATATCATTATTATTTGATATGATAAGAAAGATGCTCGTAAATTTCAAAATGGATTTGACACCTCAATTGCACTAGACAATATATTAAGTTGAGTTGAAATCCTACGCTCTAACAATATAAATGATACTTATATAATTAGATCTCCGCAAAGACAATTTCTACCATACGTAGTATTTTAACTTTAAAATGTTTATTTTATTTTTAATGATATAATTTTTTAGCCACATAAATATTTATAACTTGTTTTAAAACAAAAGTTTTTCTCTCATAAATTTCGTGTCAAAACAAATAAAATCACATAAATTGAGTCCGGTGGAGTATTAGTAATCGATAAATATGACACTTAAACTACCATAACTCATGAAATTATACTCATAATATATTACATTGTCAGGTTATGCTACTTATGTGTATGTAAAAAAATAGTAACCGTTTTGCATGATATAGAGAATATGGAGTATTGTTAAAATAGAGATATGGAAAATCTATGTGCAGATAGGAAAAATTATTTTTGCAGTGGGAAAAAGGACAATATTTTCAGTTCTGAGTTAGCTGATGTAATGCTCACTAACAACTCTGACATATTAATTACATTATTTTAATTGTATGATCCATAGAATTTATATTTGGATTCACTTCTTCCTCTCTATTTTTTCACCCCTTAAAATATGGTTGTATTCATTCTCAATTGGCTTCACATCTATTTGTAACAATCTAATTCGCTAGTGATATTGTTTGTTTTGAACATAAATTTGCACTGTTTTAAAATGTTTCACTAGTATATAAGCATGAATACTTATATATCCAATGGCTCTCCTATGTTTTACTATGAGGGACTTTCTTATCCTAAGTAGTCTTTGTGTTGTGATCACAATTTATTTATTCGTTGATCATATAACTATGATTTTGCTTTCCTTTTCGAATCCTTTTCATATTTAATTGGAATAACATGATCGGTCTTCAATTGTCTTCTCACCCGATGTCATTTCCCTTTTGATAATTTTTTCAATAACATAGTTGATCGTTAAATATCTAATAAGTTCAAATTTAAGTTGGATCATAAGTTTTTTTTCACTTAACCCTCCTATTCATGACCCCACCTTACATAAATTCAAAATTCAAATTTTATGTTTTTACCGTTCAACTCCTTACATTTTCAAAATTATTAGGTCAAAATTAAATTTTTATAGGAAATTTCAATTATTTCTATTCCATATAAAAAAACTAACACATATTTCAATTGAACTCATATATAATAATACTCTCCATCCCAATACATGCCACTTGTCACAACATCACATAGAAGAATCTCATCTACTACTAGTTGTTAGGGAGCGTTCATCATCTTTTCATCTTTAATAAAAAAAAAAAAAATTCTATTAAAACTATTGACATAAAAAATAAATATTCGTAAATTCAAATTTTATCGAACATCAATACGAAAAGAGGGCAATGAATAATCAGCTTTAAACAAAGGTGTAGTAGTACTGTCTTATATATGTCCAACACGTAACCAGACGAACCGTTTGGGTCTGCTTCTGTCTCTTTGACACTAAATTACTAACGCACGTGGGACATCTACCTAATCTTTTTTTTTATACTTTTTTGGAATTGTGTTTGACTGGGTACGATAAGTTAGTGTTTATGCATTTAAATATTAAAATAAAAATATTAAGTGCATATATTAGTGGGCATAAGTTGACAAAAATGTAATCATTACTTTGGTTTAACTCTTGTAATTATTATTGCCATGATCTACAACTAATTCCACCCATTATTCTACCTCTTTATTCTGGTAACCTATGTAACTTATAGGTCATTCACTTATCAAATTTACTATCCATTATCTTCTTATCTATTTCAAGGAAAAATTCATCACATATAAATAGTGGTCTTCCTTTGGATTGATAAAGTGGAAGAGAAATAGTGTAAGAAAACGTGAAAAGTTTATATTGAGGTTAGTGTAGTGAAAGAAAGAGTTGAGACATAAAAAAATATTCTAAGTTTTCAACTATATTCACTATACAAACAAGAGAGTAATTATTTGTTGAAGAAGGTGTTCTCTCGTGGAGTTTTGAAATCTTCAACTAATTCGGAGTTGTTTGAGTTGTAAGACGTTGTTGGGCTGTTGTATCCTGGAGGGAACAAGTCAAGAGTGATACTGCTGGATCGGTGTAGATTATGCCGCAGTGAGCTTGAATCTCCTTAAAGAGAGCGACATATCTGCGTCTCAGCCTAAAGATTTGTTTATTCATTTTTGTCATTTTATTTCAACTGTAATTTATTATATTTGTGATATAATACACTAACACGATATCTAAATTATAATTTTTTAAAGAAATTATGATTTAAAGCAATTCATAGAAAAATATATGATCATAAATTAAGATAAAATGAAAATTATAAATTCTATTACAATTATTTACATGATATGTGAATCGGGTTTGTTTTAGTTTTTGATTTAGTCGAACTTAAAAGAATATCTGTTTCCTGTTTTGAAATTATAGTTTTAATTTTTCACATAAGATATAATTTAAGACGGTAAACATTTTGATACATTTAATATATTTTAATCTGAGACGACAAAATTAAATTATTTTTTTTTGGTAAAATGACAAATTATATAATCATAAAAATATATCATTCTTTTGGATAGGGGTGTTCACGGGTTGGTTTGGATCGGTTATTGGTCAAAATCAAAACCAAACCAACTTAATTGGTTTTAAAATTATCAAAACCAAACCAAACCAAATATAATATACATTTATCGGTTTGGTGATTATCGGTTTCGGTTTGGTTTGGTTCGGTTATTCGGTTATTAATCATACAAAAATAAAAGAAACAATTCATTTAAAATGTGAAAAAAGTGACAACAATCCATTCAAAACGAAAAATAGTTATAATGACTTAAATTACTGAACTTTCGATCACTAAATTTACTATCAATAAAGCTTTAAAATTCACTATATTGGCCTAGAAGGAAGAGACAATAACATTTTCAATCCCACAAAGAATTGTCATAGACACTCATATACATGAAATCAATAAGATAAATGTTTCATCTTAGGCATTTTTGCTTTCAATAAGTAAATTACTATAAAGAAATTTTAATGAAAATATGTATAAGATCTTTAAAATTGCTTATAAAAACAATATATTAAGTATGTATATTAATAAAATATATGTATATAATTCATCGATTCAGTTCGGTTATTTCTTTGGGTTTTTTCGAATAAAACCATAACCAAACCAAATACTATCGGTTTTCTAAAATCTAAAACCAAACCAAACCAAACCCAAATAAAATCGGTTTTATTTTACCAATTTGGTTTGGTTTTTCGGTTTGGATCGGTTTTTATCCAAACCGTGAACACCCCTACTTTTGGATTAACAAAAAAGAAAAGATTATTAACATAAATAGGAAAGGAATATAAGAAATAATGTTTACATGGAAGCTGCTATTTGTTCGAACTTTTTTTAATCTTTGTTGGAATTATGTAGAAAAAACAATCTTTAAAAATTTGGGACTAAAAGCATGATAATCATTGAATAAGCTTCTCTGATTTGAATTGGATTAAAGTATGAAATGAATCGTTTTCAAATAATCATTGAATAAGCTTCTCCGATTTGAATTGGGTTAAAAGTATGAAATGTATTTGCATCATCATTGTATCGTTTTCAAATAAAGTCGTTTCTACGACAGCATCATGAATGGTACATAGCAAATAATGCTCAATACACGAACAATTTTCATCATATGAAAGAGGTTCAACCGTTCAAGATCTAATTATGAAACCATTTAGAAAAAAAGAATAAATCAAAATATTGTTGCTACATAAAATACAAATTCAAAAGACTGTCGATGTGTTCCGTCAAAATATTATACTTTCAATTTATTTTTTTAAAATGTAGATGTATGTGAGGACGATTCCTTTCTGTTTGTAAAGCAATGTCCTACCCCAATCAATGAAAGAAAATCTCAAAATGAAATCAAAGACTGTACCTTTTTTCATCTTCTTGCATTGCAGGTACCCCACCCCCACCCCACCCCCAACTACTAGAATTATCATAACAAAAACAAATTAAAAAAAATCTCTGTTCCATATTTATATTTGTTTATTACTGACACCATATTATATCATCAGCCCCATGGACAGTTACTTAGAATTATTTCTTTGTCACCAGTATATAGTTACACCTCTTGTACTATTTTTATTCAATATTCCAAGAATGCCCTTTTTTTCTTAAGAGGTCGTTTGGTTGATGAACAAGTTAATTATATCAATTGGAATCACAATGATAGGATTATAGTACGTAAATAATTAAGTCGACGTGAATCAGAATTGCAATCACAATAATGTTTGGTTGATGAACAAGTTATTAAGTGAATATACCTTGGTTTTGATAAGTACGATTGGTTTATGAGACTAAATATGGGATATATATGTGTTTGATTTTACATTAATTAGGATGCATTTTTATTTTTTCAATTCTAACCTTATACTTTTTAAAGGACAACTTGGAGAGAAGTGTCTTGAAGAAGGGTATTACGTGTCTTTTTGGTGTTTAATCCTGGGGTCATTATTATTACTCATTTGAAATGGTATAAAACTAACACTATAAAGTTTCATTTGATTAGAAACAAGTTATTTCAGAATAACTAATTTTAGGATAAGTTATTTTAGAATAGATTATTCCATCGTGTAATATATGAGATAATTAATTCCATTATTATGACAAAAAATAGTGAAGTAAATAATCCAATGACTACCTAATTAGGGGAGGACCTACGTGGGTGTCAAGGGGGTTCACCTGAACCCATCGACAAAAAAATACACTATATATAAGGTAATTTTCAATATTTATGTAGACATATTAATTTTGAACCCCCTCATGAACAAGAAGCAAAGTGTGGTGCAGTGGTAGATCTCCTTAAAGATTGACCTTGCATTCAAGGTTCAAATCCCAAGAAAAAGTGTTGAAATAATAAATTTAAACCGAAAAAAACCGAAGGGTCTCATTCCCAAAGGCTAAAAATCACTTTTCATCTTCCTAAATCACTTCATTAGTTCCTTCACCACTGTACCTTATACCTCACAACAATTACGACTCATAATTATGGTACATCTAGGTTTGCTACTATATCTACCAGAATTGAATTAACACTTCTCAAATTAGGCTAGGCCTCTCCAGCTAAGCCAGGAGCCGATCAGAGTCCTAAATGCACTAGCGATTGACACATGAGAGAATAGTATCCCGAATTTCTTAGCCTGATATCCTAACACGAAGTGAAATTATTTATCATTTATTCTGAAATTATTATCTCTTATTCTACGAACCAAACAACCCTTAGTAGTAATTGTTACTCCCTCCGTCCCTTTTTAGTTGTCCACTTTAGAAATGACACACAGATTAAGGCAACAATGATTAGCACAGTAAAGTTACAATTTTACCCTTATGACAACTTTTCACTTCAAAATTACAACCACTTATTTGAATTAAAGTGAAATAAATTGGAGGGAAACAACATACACTTTTACAATTTTCAAGAAGTGTAAATAAGGGTATAATAGGAAAAAAATTGTTGTCCTTTCTTGATTTGTCAAAATTGACAACTAAATAGGGACAACTAAAAAAGGAAATATGGACAAGTAAATAGGGACGGAGGGAGTACTAGATTTTTTTAAACTTAAACAGTGTCTCAGTCTCTTCACTACTCTCCTGCAGACAATTCTATTTAGTACAAATGGGGAGTACTGTTAAGAGTCAGATATCACAAACAGACAGTAGATTGATAGATTGATGAAAAGAGCACCATGGGTAATAGCTAGGGTTTAGTTAGCTAGGTTTCAGATTAGGTCCTTTATATTATGTAAATAGGTTTTCCCACTTTGTGTGTATACATGAAAATGCTAGAAATGAGTAAAAGTTGAATTTCATGCACTCATAACATTATCCCAAGAAAGTAAAATAGAAATATCACAATTACTTTATTTATAAAGCAACTATAGATAAGTTTTCTATATTTTGTCTCAATTTACGTGATATTTTTTCTTTTTTATTTTGTTCTTAAAAAATGTCAGGTTTCGTTATTTGATAATTATTTAATAACATTATTTTCATTATATTTTTGTTAGATCTGACTTAATACTTTGTTGTGAAAAAATAAAATAAACACTGCAATGACTTTGTTAAGGACAATTTGATAAATATAACAAAGTTTTTTCTTATTCATTAAATTTTATGCTCAATCAAACGGTATGTTATATAAATTATTGAAGAAGTATATGATTTTAGTTACATGAAACTGATTATTTGACAAAGATGATAAATAGTTGAGTGGCCTCTCCGCTAACACTTTTTCATATATCCCACCTTTCAAGAATGTTTTCTCAACCCTTTTTTCCTCATCCCTTTTGATTTAGGGACTATCAATACTTCATCTCAAAGAGGACACCAATGACTCTACATTAACCTATGTAATTTTAAAATATGCTTTCAAGTAGATTTGTTTTCTAAAAGGGAATGAACTAGAAAGGGGAAAAGCAACATGTGTCATGCTTTTGTTTATTTAGTATACATTAAAGAAAGTGACATCCTCAATTAAACTAGCTTCATCATCTTCTTACGAATAGAGGAACCATTTGTGTCCTCTGATAACACATTTTGCTGGAAAATTGATTTCTCATGTGCGTCTCTTTATATTTTGTCTTGTTTGATGAAAATTCTAATTTTATTACTGTTGTCGCAAGTTAATTTACACCAATTTTATACAAAAAAATATTTAATACCTATATAATCTATGCACGTAACTTAAATCCACAATAAAAAATTAAAGTCTAGTGGTATCAAGAGAAAAATCATTACTAAGAAAAAGAGATTTTTCTTATTGTTAATGAATAAAAAAAATTAAATTATAAAACATGATTTTTTTTCACTATGTAATGAGAAAAAAATATTAAAAATTAAAGCTAATAACCCCCCTATATAACTAGAAATTTTTTGGTTATGAGAGTAGTTAAGATCCACCAAATCATGAAAAAGTAGGGGGATGTGAAATAACAAACCTTTACTTACTATTTGTGTAGTAAATTTAGAATGAGGTCATGTTTTATTTTAAGCACTGCAAAATGGTACTTAATTACTTTTTTTACTGACTTATAGAGATATTAAATTTCTAACCACTTTTTTTTATTATATATATAGGCTATAGCCTATATGTAGTATTATTTGGTTGTAAATCTAACTCCATCTTTGGATAGCTAGCTACTTCACGGAAGTCAGTGTACAATTTTTCTTGTTCTGTGTGATGATGACCTAATTCTTATCAATTTCTTCATCTACCTATATAGGTCTTCTTAGACTCACTCAAGAGTCTTACTACTGTTGAAACCCACAACCACTCATCATCACAATTGTCATCTCACGATTCGATATCGAGTTGTTTGGTAGAGCATGTATGAATAGTATTGAATACAATGTGTTAGTGATGTCGATATTAATAATAATGAGATTAGTTAAGATACTTATTCATTGTATAGTTTGGTGTATGAAAGGCGCTTCTATCATTAACCATGTGTTTTCATGCATTAATAATCATATTAAAACAAATATCATTGTTTGCAATGTATATATACGGTCTCCGTATCAATTTCTTTGCCATGTTTTGGCTTGATTGATTTGTCTTAGTGAAAATAGACGAATGTCATCACGTTCATTTTTAGGTTATGATAGCAAACAAAAGACTTAATAATACACTAATACTTATATTAGTTTCTCTAATACATCCACCAAACAGTCCTTAACTATTTTGTTTTTTTTTTGGAATTATTGTCAATTTTATCTCTGAATTATTTTTGCACAAAATGCCATTGCCACAAATATGTAACTCAAAAACAACATACCATTAGTTAAGTAGCTCAAAAATGCTCTCCTGACTCTAACTATTACTTCTACTTAAATTAAAATAGTCACCCTAAACTATTTGAAATGGCTAATTAATGTGTTTTTGAGTTGATTATTAATGGTGATCAATTGCAAATATTTTCATACCTCTTTACTATGTTATTATTCCCTCTGTTTCAATTTATTATACTTTCTTTTCAGCTTGTTTTAAAAAAATATTACCTAACATTGTTTAACACCACAAAATTTAGAGACATGATAGTACATTATAGTATATTTTTTTTAAGGGAAAAGACATAAAATCCCCTCCGAACTTGTCTGCATAACTTACTTTAGCACTTTAACTATACAGGTGTTTAACTACCCCTCTTAACATCTTTTAAGTGTTTTTTTTTCAACTCTCCCATCACTGGCCCAGTTGAAGGCACGGTGGTGTTGAGTCACACGCGTTTTTATTCGTCCATAATTACTTAAATCTCCATAATAATATTTTTTTCATCACTAATTGTCTTTCCCAATGTTTGTCACCTTCTCAACAACAACTCTTCTTTTTATAGTGAAATTTTCTTCAACTTTTCTTCTTCCATTATATAATAATTTTCTCTTTATTAAAAATAAAAAAAAAACTTCTCCAATTTTCTTTCTTTTCGTAAGAAAATAGGTTTCAATATTCCATTTGTAGACATCAATTTCCACATTAAACCAACAACTCCTACACCCACCATGATTATATCTAAAATTGAGCCAAAAACTAAACCCATCGATGAATTTACCCCACAATCTACAAATTATAATTCAAATTTCAATTGCAATTCTAGTTCAGTTTTTAATTACATCATACCACCTTCCTCGAAAATTTAAAATTTTTTTACATAAAAATGTTAATTTATCAATAAATTGGACGAAATCTCCACAATCAATTTTTTGCCAATAATATCTTTGAATTTTTTTTAGTGGAAATCGGGTTCTTTTTTTGATAACTCTTTAAACTTATAGATCTAATAATCTTTTTTGATGTTGAAAATGGTGTCAATGAATCAATTACCAAAAAATTTTGTCAAAGAAAAACAGAAAAAAGAAGAAGAAACGATTAAAAACAAAAAAGAAAAGAAGAAGAAATGTGAAAAAAGCTACTGTTTTGAGTAAATGAGTAAATGTTTACCTTGAACTGAATGAAAAGAATAAGAAAGAGAAAGAGTCTTGACAAAAGAAAAAGAAAGGAAGAAGAAGATGCAAAAAAAAAAAACTACAGAGAAGAGAAGTTAATTGAAAAATAAAATGTTTAAAAATTAGTAAAATAAGTTATTAAATATGTCATCCAATAAAAAGATGACATGTGTCAGTTTTTCGATTTTTTTTTGTCTCACATGCTTATAGAAAGTTGGTGATACAAATTTTGCCACGTCACCCTTTAACGAGTAATTAAATTCACTTCAAATTAAATTAGGGGGTAAACAAACACTCATATAGTTAAAGTGCTAAAGTAAATTGTGCAGACAAGTTCAGGAAGGAATTTATGTATTTTCTCTTTTTTAAATTTAAAATGATAAAATTTAAATTTTACTTTTTGAAACTCCAACTCATGTTAGTCAAACAAAGACATGGAAATTTAAACAGATGGAGTATTTTTTTTTGTAACTAACATAAATGGAATTCAATGTGATCTAACTAAATAGTAGTTATGGTCAAAAGTTAAAGAGAATAATTGTACCAAGACATCCCAAGTCTTATAACCTTGGCTCTGAATTATTTGTCTTAGGTCATGATGGTGATCAAGAATAGTAGATAGGTGCATGATACATGGTAAATTGGCATGCATGCACAAATTATATTATAAATTAATAGAAGTCTTGTCAAAGTTTTTCACAATGGATTGATTTGACATGTCTTAAGGTATGGCAAAGCCCTTTGCATTGTGTTAGAAAGTGGTAGATGAAGAAATGGGGAAAACTAAACCCACATTATCAAGTTCATGTCCCCACCCCACCACCTATAAATTAAATGTGTATAAAAGAAAGAAATTAGGGTCCTTTAGGGTTTTCATAGAGGAACACATAAACCCCACAACCATAGCAAATATTCATTTCATTGATAAATTTACTCAATAGTTGTACTATTGTTAGTAATAGTTGCACTATTCCTTCTACTACTAGCCAACACTCTATGGCCTATTTTCTATTATTTTTCAACTAGCTTCTCACTACTATTTTTTTTATGAGGTTTGAAACCCGCATTAAAGCCGGATTAAATGTGGATCGGATATTGCAGGTCTCATTTAGGGGTGATGCTCCAAACAACATTTTCTCCATATTCAGGATTCGAACCTATAATTTTTAGTTAAGCATAAAACAATCACATCACTACAATACAAATCATATTGGTCTATTTATTATTTCTGTTTGTTTTAATTTATGTGATATTAATCTGTTTTAAAAGAATGTCATTTTTTCTCCTATTAGAAATAGGATAAAGTTAACTTTCAAAATCTCTTTTTAATCATAATAAAATGAATTATAATCACTTAATTATCAAAAATTTATCTTAAATCATAATTTTATAAGAGTTTTTTTCTTAATTAAATTTCCTTGTCACGTTAAATAATATCATATAAATTGAGATCGGCGAATACTCACCACAGGTGTGTTAGCTTAGTGTTCTTTTGTGAATTTGGTGCTTCTTCCTAACGGCTTTCTGTCAGGTTACTGTTTTTTTGACTTGTAATACTGCCCATCTTTTTGTCTTATTTTGATAATTCTAGTAATAATGTTTTTTCAATGTTCATGATGCGTGCCAACTTTTTGGCCTACCAGGCTATATAGTTAGCTACGTCTTGTTAAATCCTTTGTTTGGCCCAATGTTTGATCTCATTTGAAAATTTTGATACAAAAGAAATTAATTTTCACATCATCTTGTTTCTCGGAAATAATTTCTCTACTTCACAAGTTAGAACTCCCTCCGTTTAAAAAAGAGTGACCTAGTTTGACTTGACACAGAATTTTAGAAAATAAAAAAGACTTTTGAATCTTGTGATCATAAATTAAAGTTATGTAAAATGTACTAAATTGTCTTTCAATCTTGTGGCTTTAAACATGCCACTTGGAAAGCTGAAACTAAAATGTTACCAAAAAAAGAAAGAGGTCATTCTTTTTTAAACAAATTAAAAAGGAAAAGAGGTCATTCTTTTTTAAACGGAGGGAGTAATAAGGTTTGCGTAACCAAACAGAGTTGTGATGGCGTTGTAAATATTCTTTTTTCCTTATTCAGAGGTTTTGGATTTGAATTTCCTTACCCCTTAATGAGGGACTTCCTGATGTGAATCCAAATTTAATCGGGATCAGTGTAGATAATGAATACAATATGTTATTAAATAGAATTATGTTATCTATTGTTAATTTAAAAACAACATTTGATTGTGTAATGAATGTCCAAATCTTGCTATATATCCTTATTAATCTCCATGCAATTTTGGAGTGGTTTCCATTTTCTTTCCTTTTATCTTTGACTCTACTGTATTTTTCTCTTATTTCATTAAAATACATTAATGGTCTGTCCTTTGTACAACAGTTACATTGGAGGAAGGAACTTAAATTATTGCACGACCATTTATTTCATATGTTTGCAATTATTTTAACCCCTTTCATTAAATTGGTCTTTGGCTCCTATATTTGCTTTAAATTTTGTGACTAAAGTACTTTTGACTACTTTATGTATCATAATTTTTTTTAATTTAATTTGTTAGGTTCAAACTTAAATAATTATATGAGCACTAATACAAAATTTAAATTTAAATCAAAATTATTAGATTCTGTCAACTTTATAACTACAACAGTTGCCCCATGTTTGATCTTGCTTCAATTGGAGAAACCAAAAATGTTAACTTAAGGGTGTGTTCGGCATGGAAGAAAATATTTTCTGATTTTTCAAGTTCGATTGATTAAATTTTTTGAAAAATATTTTCATTAAAAAAAATAAGTTTCTCAAAAGGAGAAATGATTTCATTATGAAAAATAAGTTATAGAAGTGACATTACACATTGATAGTGTACTCCTATTAGACCCCTGATCAAGTGACTCAATTAGTTGGCAACGTTGATCAGGTTTTGAAGCATGTTGACCTTGTCACTTGCATACGCCAAGGAAACAAACATGCAAGGCAAAGTTGGCGACGGACTGTTGACAAAGCTGAGGTGTGTGCAATGGCACCAAGGACTGATTTCGAAGTGGCAAGTGATGACCAAGGACTTGAGGGCAAGGCAGCTTGGTGAGGACTTGACAAGGTGCAGGTTTAATTAACAATGGCACGTGAGCGTGGCATTGATGCCAACATAAAATAAGGGAATGACACTGATTTGGACATTGGCATGATTACATTGAGCCGGAGCAATGCAAGATTGAAAAGTCTTAGTATTGATCCCCAATTAATATGGTGGCGGATTCAATATTGAGTTTGCGAACTTGACAAATCCAGTATTTTGAAATGTAACACAATACATTTGTACAAAACAAATATAAGTATTTAATCGAGATGATCTATCGGAAACAATTTTTCTATCCTATAAAAATAGAAATAAAATTTGTGTACATCGTATCTTCTTTAGACTCCACTTATAAAATTACTTGAATATATTTTTAAATATGAAATTCACAACATATTCTTCCAATTGGAAATTCACAATGTTTAAATTTCTAATAATTAAGCATCCAACCAAAAATGTTGTTTGTTGGGTAAGGACTAGTTGGTTTAAGTTTGGTCTAGTGGCATGAGGACAAAGTTAACAGACTTCCATGCTTGATATATCCCCAATGCTTATTAGTCCTTTTCACTTTTAACTCTGGAGACATCCTTTAAGCTATTTCTTGGCAATCCCATGTTACTGGTTGGGACATTTGTCTTTATTTTGTGTGAGTTCTTTCAACATCATTATCCTTCCCTCTTAATTAATAATTTCATGTAGTTCCAAGGACCAGAATCCCATGAACTAGTCATACATTATTATATGGTGTGGACCTATTTCTAACTATATAACATACTTTAATTTCTTTCATGTTCATGATAAAGGGGGTCGTTTGGTATAGGTGGTTGAAATTATGCATATATTCGTCAAATTTTTCATTTAAAGAATATATATTTACAGTTGGACAACTTTAACAAAGTCTATGTTTTTGGTGTAGTGGTAATTCATTCTCTTTGAATGAAGGAGTTTTGAGTTCGAACTCCGCCACTGCTCCAAACCAACTATCAAACAACCCCAAAGGAGTCGTTTTAATGTAGAGAGATTGGTTATGCAGAGTTCACTTATTCATGTATTATTTATTCCATCTTCTATCATGCATCAAATTATAATATATAAATTCTTTCATAACCTTTACATGTATTAATTATGTGAATTTTTAAATTGCTCAAGTCAAACACTATATTAATTTTATTTATGAATAAATTACTTTTTATTAGCAATTAAACATAATATTACTTATACAAAATTTAATACCTATACAACTCACCTTCAAATCAACTATCAAACAACCGGTTTTGTCACACACATCCCCATATTTTTGTTCATTATGCTAAAAATAAAATTTATTTTTAGCATATCAAGAGAATTTTTTTAATTTTCTTATATTTTACTTCCATTATTAATTATTTATTCTCGATATTACTTTTTAAGACTTAAGAGTTAAGACTATATATTAATTAATATAAATATTATGATAAAATACTTCTATTAATCACAATTTTTTTAAAAGGCATGCAAAATTTAAAATTGACCAGTAAAGTAAATTGATTGAGTACGTAAATTTTACTTTAATTTCCTATGAAACCAATAATGTTAAAAAATGCACAAATAATTAGATGGGATAATTTTCGTACTCCGAAATCCAAATCGATGGGTCATTTTCTTTGGGAAAGAGGAATTATTCTTATAACGGTTATTATATATATATATGTCGATCATTTCTAGAAATCTTATACTATTATTTTAGTCGAAAGCCGATTACATATATAATTTTTCAAAGATAAGAGTATTAATTGACTCCTATTGAACAAGGTTTGCTTTGTTACTGTCTTAAACATGCCTCTTCATGTTCAAACCTAATTTTTTACAGGTCAAACACATAAAATTCTTTTTTATCATTATTATAATGTGTGACGTATAGACGATGAGATTCAATCACAACATTTCGATCAAACATAATATCATATTAAAGTATATATGCAATTATTTTCATTTACTTTTCGATAAAATGATCATACATTCAATCTTTTTTCTTTTTAATTTTTCACATGTTATTTGACATGTATATTAAAATTCGATTATATCTAAATTCACACTAAGTATCCATTTAATCAACTAGAACAAAAAAGTGATTGGAGTGGGCAAGTATACATGTGCATGTGTGAGGTCAGAGGACACACACGAGTGTATTGTAAGGACACAAGGCAGGTAGAGGAACAAAACAAAAAATCACGGATTTTGAATAACACAACTACCAATGAGTAGATGCAAATAATGTCTGAGTCGAAATTTTTATTAAATAGATTCAAAATATAAAATAGTCGGAGGAAGTTCAACATTCATTATATATGCTTATGATAATTTTAACTATATAAAATAGTAATATATATATTTTTTCATTGAAAGAGATTCAGATGAATTCCTCAATCGATCCTACCTGACTCCGCCTTTGATAGGAAAGTATAAAAAATCAAGTATAATAGTACAACATATTCTCTTGTCTAAGGTTGGGGTAACATTTGAAAATAATACACAATTCTAATAAATAATTCTTTAAATAAGGTGTCAAAAAGGGCACCCACACGTTTTCACTCAAGCTATTGAAGACCAAATAGCACAAAGATTGTCCTTTCCATCAAAATCAAAATCAAAATCCAAAAAAAAAAAAAACACGCATGGACCTCCTCATCTTTTCCTTGAATCCTTACATCAAACTTTGTCTTCACTTATAACTAATCATCTCATCATCTTTTTCCTTTTTACCTCATCACAATAATGTTATATTCTCATATGCCACACCCCACCCACCTCCACCCCCACCACATACACTATCTTTGCCCAATTTGTTAGAAAATATAATGTTAAACAAATAAAAACAATACTTTCTTCATCTCATTTTATGTGATGTAATTTGACTTGACACGCTATTTATAAAAATAATTGAAAAGACTTTTGAAGTTTGTGGCATAAAACAATCTTTAGATATTTCTATGACTTAAATCATTTCATTAAGGGTATAAAGAGAAATTTTAAAGTTCAATTTTTTTCAATTATAGTAAGCTGACATTTTTTTTGAAACAGACTAAAATTGAAAGGGTTTCACATAAAATAAAACAGAGAAAGTATGTTTTTCTAGCATTGATCACGCATAACTTACGACTAGAAGGAAGAAAATACATAGTACTCCGATCATTGATTGACTGGTTTAAAAGGCATTCCGCACAATGATTAATACACTCTACACATTTGTCGAGACATGATTTAGACAAAGTAAGTAGCTTGTGCAAAGGGAGTCGCATGTCCGCTCAATTATGATCTCCTTTTTATTTGAAGTTTGTTGTATATGAATGAATCTAAATAGATCAGTTAATATTTAAATTTTTTGAGATGGTAATACCTTAACATGGTGTCGAAGCAAGAATATGTTATTATTGGTTAAAGTCTTACCGCTACCTAATGAAAAAAAAAAGTCATGCTTTTGATTATGAAAACGAAGTAACCCAACACATAAGATGAGAGGGCATGTTGAGGATATAACTAAACAAATTAATTTATGATATTTCTAACCATTTAAACTTTTAATCCATATTGTTACACAATTGAATAAGATTTGACATATTAGTTATATGTTGTGTAATGATGGGTGAAGTTGTGCACTAGTATAACTCAGTACTAACCTTGCGTTTGAGTATCTAATATGAAATCATGATTTAAAATTTTGTTCGATATAGATTTTTTGTATATCCATATTTTATATCCCTTTTTTACCCTTTTCGTGTGACTTACATTCTTGAAATTTGTAAAGCAATTTACTTTTGAAGACATTCTATGAAAAATAAGAAACTTCGAGGGATATTTTTGATTCGGCATAATATATTAACATGACCATTAATTTGGTTTTAGTGGACAACTATGTCCTCCAACTTTGAGTGTGCACAAGTAGACACTTAAACTTGTATACAATTGAACAAGTAGACACATATGTCCTACATGACATAATATATGTAGGACGCCGCGTTGGATACAAAATTGCCACGTAGGGTGCCATTTAGGACGAATGTGTCTATTTATTCAATTTTATACAAATTTAAGTCTTGTGGATACACAAAATTAAAGATCATAGTTATAAACTGACATCAAGTTAAAGATCATGTTTATATTTATGTTTATGTATTATGCCTTTGGATTCCCCAAGCTCCCCACCCCATACTGTTTCCCTCTATAAAAGAACTTTATTGAAAAATATATTACCAATGAAACAAATGAAATGCTATTAATTGTTCCTCTTGTGGCAATTCAACTACCTTCCATTTCTTGAATGAGTCTTTTATGTGTATATTAAAAACATTAAATGTATTGCAAGTTTAATTTCCAAAGTTTTCCTTTGATCATCATGACATCAATGTATTATAAATAGTAGCAAAAACCAGAAATTTTGATAAAGATACTACAAATTTAATATTCTATATTTCATTTGTATACCATATAATTTTTTTACGTAAATTATTCGATCCACTATTAAATTTTACTTTTCACTGGTGTACTAATTAGTTGCAAGTCTTAAAGTATTCTGTCCAAGTCATGATGAATAAGCTGTTGATGCTTAACATACTCCCCATTTTAAACTTCTATATCTTAGTTTGACTACTTAAAAATATAAAGAAAATCTTATTATTGTGTCTTAAAAAAAGCCATAATATATTAAAATTACTATTTGAATCTTATAGTTCTAAATATAAATATGTCACATCCTATTTAAAAGCCTTGTTGAGGGTAAACTGTAATTTTAAAAAATAAATTATTTTGAAGCAGACTAAAAAAAAAGCAATTAAAATACATAAATTGTAATGGGAAGAGACATGAATATATTTGTAAAACTTGGAATATTTCTTGAAAATAAAATGTGTGCTTCAACCTTTGTCACTAGAGGAATACAATGATTTCAAGAGTTTCTCTCGTAAACAATTTCTTTACGTCATATGCAATAAAAGTAATATTTGTGTATGTTCTGTTCTTTTCAAATCCTACCTACAAAATTAAGCAAAGTATATTATCGCGATTCAAAAAATAATTATAGCATAGAAAAAAAAAGTGTTTCATCAAAAACCAAACCCTCACTTTTTTTAAATTTTGTGTATGTGTTTGAAGGGTAAATAAAGAACCCTTCTTGGCTGAACTTTATTTATTGATATATAGTAGTACTAAAGTACATGGTAATTAATACAAAATAATTTGCGTATACGTTATAGTGATCTTAATAAAAAAGATGGGACCCTAAAAATACTATACTCAATATTTATTGAAGTTGGAAGTAACTGAAAATGGGTGGTGATGTTTATAAAGACTTTTATTCTTGGTGATAATTTTCAGTTGGGTAGTTTCCAATATAAAGTCAGAGATTTTCAAAGATTTTGACTAAGAAATAATCACTGAAAATGTTGTACATTCCTGTTACTTTCATTTATTATACTACCAAAACGTCTCCCACTAGGTTTTACTAAAATAAATATGTGGGTAAAATTTTCACTTGTATTTTATTGCTTTATTTAATTAATACGTAATACATCGATAATCTGTTAAATTGACGGTCTACTTTACATAAAAGGGAAGCGATGAAATACAATGAAAAAACTTACTCGCACCTGATGTATACACCAAACTAATGCAATTTCTATTATTATGTGATTTAATGAAGTAAAACACATGATAATTAATTAAGGTTTAGTAAAATGAACTATAAATTTAAATACATGGCATGCATATATTGGATTGGTATGTACACCCGGTGCGGATACGTTTTACTACATTATTGTAGTAGTTGAAACAACGGATTTTATCGCTATATTACAAAAAAAAATAAAAAAATTCAATTTTTAAGATTTGTTTAAACTTTAAAAGATCGTATTAATTTAAGGGTAAAATGGAAAAAAATAATTAGTAATTAATTCTATCCTTAGTTATATGAGAAGTCTATTAATTGATTTTGTAACACCCCAGAAAATTTTTCGAACTAAGACTCGAACCGTTCATCGTAGTGAGTGAGATTTCACCGAGGAATTAAAATTTCTTTAAGTGTTAAGGTCACTAGATGTAGCACCTTGAGTTCCAAAAAGAATTAAATTGGAATTTTGCAAGTTAAGTTAAGTATGAGTTTTGGGTCGACTTCAAACGACCATAACTCCTAGCTCAGGATGATTTAGGCGTTCTACCAGTTACCGTAGAAAAGATATTTGAATTATCTTTCCAACGCCGCTGAGTTTGCTAAGTTTCGAGGTCGGATGAGTGAGATATGACCTTTTGAAGATAGGCTGTCCAGTTAAGGAATGTTAGCCGAAAATATAGAGGGGTATTTTGGTCTTTTCCTTACTCAACCAGATTTAATTCGTTTTTAGTAATATTTTAGGGGTCTAATCCTATTAGGTTCAGTTTTTTAATCCTAAAATACGCCTAGGGTTTTAGTTGAGAATTCAAGAAGAGAAAAGAGGAGAAAAGAAAAAGGATGAAAGCGTTCGTCGAGATTCTTGCATCTTGTTGCGGATTTTCGCCATGGGTTTGATCCCTAAGAGGTATGTAAGCTTCCATAGTGTTGGGTTCTTTCACCCACACGCCAATCATGATTTATTCAGCGTAATTTCGTTCTTGAAATTTATGGATTTAAGTTCTTGATGAGTTCTTGATAAGTGTTCTTGAAGTTTATTAAGTTTTGAAGTAAGATTCTGCTTAGGTCAACTTTAAACGATCATATCTCTTAGAATATTAAGAGTTACGTGAGCCATAACCTATCCAATTAAAGGTAATTGAATCTACTTTCCAACCCCACCAATTTCACGTCAATCCAATATCTGAGTAAAAAGTTATGACTATTTTAGTAACCTATACAGTGCTGTTACGAATTAGCCGACGGGAAAATATTGAAAATAATCGGTTTTTGTCTTTTTACCTCCAAGAAAGCCATCAACGAGTTTCTTGACTAATTAAAAAGCTCAAAACAATCAGATTTTCATCTTCCCTCATGAAAATCATAATTTTTGGCTATAGAGATTTTAAGAAACTAACTCGAGAATCTCAAGAAAGGTCTTCATGATTGTTTACCTTCAAGCTAGGGTTTCAAGGCTTCTAATCAAGTTCTTCTTCAAGATTTTTAAAGATTCTTCAAGATTCTTCAAGAATCTTGTTCTTCTAGGTATGTAAGGCTATCATAGTGTTGGACTAGTTCGTCCTCACACCCTACATCTACTTTCAGATCAGTAAAAGAGTAATCTAGGATACTTTCCCTAGATTTGAGTATTCTTGAGATAAGTTGATTTTGAGTTCTTGAATTCATGTTTCTTTTAAAAGTTCTATTCCTAATTATCGAATAGCTATATTGTTATTGAGATCCTTCATATCATGAATCATAACTCTTGAATTCATAATTCAAATTCAAGAGAGAGTTAAGAGTAGAGTTCAAGAAAGCCTTTGAGTTCAATTGTGAATCCTTTGAGATCAACTATCGATTTGAACTAAGTTTTGAGGAAGTAAGTCAGAGAATGAGAAGAGTCACATACATGAGTTTCATAATGTTATGTAGACTTACGAGTCAAGTCGTTCATGCCCATAAATTCCGCATGAACTCCAGAAGTTGAGTATCTTTGAGAGGAGTAGTATCTTCAAGTTCTAAGTCTTGAGTATTGAGTTCCTAATCCCCTTTGAGATTATATTTCTAAGCATGGGACTATTACATGTTACCCATAAAGTCTTTGAGTTGAATTGTTCATGCCCATAATTCCGCATGAATCCTATAAGTCGAGCAGTCTTAAGAAGAGAAGTATCTTTGAGTCCTTGAGTTGAGTCGTTCATGCTCATAATTCCGCATGAACCCTCTGAGTTGAGCATTCTTGAAATTAGTAGTATCATTGAAGTTCTTGAGTTCCAAGTATTTGAGTTCTATCTATGGTTATTGAAAACCTTGCATTTAGTAGTTCATGTCCATAATTCGGTATGAACCATATTTTAAGAAGTCTTTTACAAACGTTTTAACTTTGTTTAAAGACTTAAGTTTTGAGTTCAGTAAAGAGTAAAGAGTAAAGTTTGAAGTCCTTTTCTTCAAAAGTATATGGGGACTAAGTATTCCCAAAGAGTTTATAAATGTTTTCACATTTAAATTAGAACGGAAACTGAGATTTCCAAAGGGCTTTCGAGCTAGTTTTCAGAAAAGAGTAATAGCTTTCTAAATGAAGCAAGCAGGGAAACTGAGATTTCCAAGATAGCTTTTGAGCTAAGTTTTTGAGCAATTATCTCAAATCAGCAGAAAAAAAGTATGTTTTTAAAACATAAGAGCTAGTATATTTTGGGAGTAGTATTGAGCACCGATATGGGGGAGAGTTCAGACAACTCACAGCCCCCATAAACCATGTAGCCATCATGGGTAGAAAAGGGTCATACTTTTTAGATGAACCCTTTTCACATAGACTAGTGGATCCATTAGTAGTTCAGGTTCTATACCTTTGGCCGAGTATAGGATGCGCTGGCAGCGTGAGGTAGATCGCTGTATCATCACTATAGCTCTTATGTGATGGTTGTCGGTTAGAGAAACTCCCACATAAGTTATTGTATTTTTATATACATCAGTTTATTGTATTTTTATATACATTTCAGAGTTATGTTGTATCCTTGCATACACACAAATTTGACAACATGTTTTTAAACAGTTTATTTCTTTATATTGCACTTGTTTTAAATTGCTTTATATTGAAATGAGTTCAGTCATATTGAGTTGAGTATTCAAAGTTGAGTATCCAGAGTTGAGCATCCAGAGTCGAATATCATATCTTTGAGTCGAATATCATATCCTTGAGTTGACTATCTAATCTTATCCTTGAGTACCTTATCCTTGAGTACTTCTGAGTTGAGTAAGTTTGAAAAGAGGCAAATATGTTTCCTTTTTATCAAGTTTCAAGCTTATGTTTATGTTTTAGAATTCCCTTACATGCTCGTACATTCCACGTACTGAGCCATTTGGCCTGCATCTTCTCATGATGCAGACACAGGTATTCAGGATCATCAACAGGAGCTTCGTTGATACATCCAAGAGTTCGAGTTAGCTATGGTGAGCCTCCTTGCTTTCGGAGGATTTCATTTACCTTTCAGTTATATCAGTTGTTAGGATGTCGTGGGTCTTGTCCCGACTTCCATCTTTATCAGTTAGAGGCTTCATAGATAGTCAGTATAGTTGAGAAGTCTGTATCATTTATTTTATTAAATGTTTTAAAGACTAAAGTTGCCTTTTTATGGCGAGTTGTATATATTTTATTATACAGAGTTTTCTTTGGACTTAAAGTTTGTATTTAAGTTTTACGAACTTTTATTTCAGTTTTTAAGCTTTGTATGCTTGAATCAGTTTTCCGCTTGTAGTCAGCCAGGATGAGGGTTCGCTTGGGGACCAGCAATGGTCTTCAAGTGCCAGCCACGTCCAGGGTGTAGGCTCGGGTCGTGACATATTTAGTAGAATATTCAGTTTCTAGTAAATTTTCTTAAGGAGAAGTCTGCTATTTTATGTTTGTGCATATATAAAGACTTATGATTAGTAAAATTTATAAGATACAAATTTTCATTCATATTTTTTATTTTGTTGTTTGCATCTTTCTACAAAAATCGTAACAAAGAAATTTTGTGCTTTGATTGTTATATTATTATTTTAAATTATTTAAAATGTTACTTTTTTTTTTGTCCATTTTTACTTATAGAATTTACTAAAAATAATTAATTATTTTACTTTTCTAGTTGAAAAAATTAAAAGATAGTTTATCATAAATATACGTTTTTTTTTTTATAGTAAAATCGTATTGATATAATATTAATTTTTTTTTTGTATAATGTTAGTATAGTCAATTTTTTTTTATAATAATATTTCATTATGACAACTAAAATAATTCAAATAAATAAAATTATTATAAAGAGATTTTGATACTCCCTCTGTTCCAATTTATGTGATACTATTCATTTTTCGAGAGTCAAACAATTTAAGTAATTGATCGGAAATTTGCACATGTAATTTTCATTTTTTTTAAATTGAAATTTATATATTTGTAAACTACGTAAAAATTACTATAAGTCACAATAATTGATAATTCAATAATGAAAAACTTAAGGTCAAAGATAAATTTGTTTGAATCTTAAAATCCGAAAAATATCACATAAAATGAGACGGTGGGAATAGTATATATATTTAAATCCTTTAAATAAAAAGTTCAAGAAGGATGGACTAATCATTGATGTTACATACAAATAGACACCGGATACATTTCAAATTTCAATATACAATAATCAACAAAACAAAAATAAAAATACAATAATCAACAAGAAATAAAAGACAAATGAATTAGGTTGCTTTGTTGTGACATTTCATCATTGATTCATGGGATATATAGTAGATTACTAGAATCAAGCTAGCATAGGAGAAACAAGTACCATAATTTACTAGCTCTTTATGAATTATCGGGTGGAATCAAATCACTCGACAAAAGATTAGGTTATTTATATGATTAAATTATATTTATATATAGAGTAGAAATTGAACTTTTTAATAAAGTTTTGGTTCCGCACACTAACTTCTATTTGTGATATTGATATATCACCAAAATTATTCTGTTAATTTTTAAAATATTTTTTCAGCAAGAAAAATATGTGTTGAATATAAACATGTAAACATGAATAGAGGAATTACTATAGAGTTACTATATTGCATTAAAATATTTTTATTTTTTAATTAATAAAAAACTCAATATGTTAGCTTGTTATAATCTGATTAACTTATATAAAGTGCTTCGATGGGCTAATAATTATACTAATTGACTGCTAAAGGTCTTAAAATTTTACTATAAATCTTCCAAATCCCAACAACACCACAGTGTTCAATTCCCCATATAATATAAAAAGAATATATTAAAGTCCTAATATAGCAACAAGAATGAAAATGATTGTAGCAACTTTTGATAATCACTCATATAATCAATTTGCTTATGCCTAATTTGGAAACTTAATTATATCTTCTACTAATCCCTCCAATCATTTTTTATTTGTCTTATATTTTAAAAATATATTTTTTAGTTGTCACCTTTTAACATATTTAGAAAACATAATAATTTTCTTTTCTCTTTAACCTTTAACATTAATTACTTAATCTTCAAATTATTTCGCAAGACCTAAGAATGTGTAACGACCGGGTTTGTCGTTATAGAAATGCCAACGGGAGAAAATTTGGGGCCGAAAAAACTTTTTTCATGGTATTTGAATTTCCCCAACCTTGTCCAGATTGGAAGAAAATCGGAGTCACCAAGGTGTAGGGAAATCTGGTAACAATCGGGTGGAGTGATTATGGTTTTGATTGCATAAGTAGATGGTTAACTTGTTAAAGAATTTGTACGACTTTACGAAACTGAATTCGAGCGAGTAGAACTCCCGAAATCGATCTTAGCGCAAAGGGTATTTTTTGAGTGTCGTGAGTTAGAAGTGTGTTGTGAAAGGGAATTTTGAAATTCTTTAAATAGCTCTCTGTTTCGTTTTGGCGCTAGGTTTGGCCGCTCTGGCGGAGCCACTACAACGGGATTAGGGTCGATGTGGCGGGTACGACGAGACTTAAAATCGTAGGTGAAAAACGAAAAGCTCACTGGTTCAAGAATGCTGCTTTGGCAGGAGTTATTGCTGCTCTAGCGTCACCGCTGTGGCGGGGTAGTGGCCGTTGTGGCCGGCCCGACGCGAATTAAAGTCGTTAATAAACTCCTAAATGACCTCATTATGCACTTTTCGACTTTTAGAGCTAAGGAACGAACCCCAGGCGATTCCTACTTATTTTTCACCATTCTTGAGGTTAAAGGTAAGTTTTTCACTCCCTGAATCAATTTTCGATCCGTAGAACATAACATAATGGGGTGAATATTGATGGGGGAGAGTTTTGATCTTGAATCTATGGTGGAAATATCCCTTAATTGGATAATTGGGATCATGGGTTGATCTATGGTTTGTTAGATTTGTTGGTAATTCGGGTAATTAATAATTGTTTATTGGTTCCTGCATTATATTGATTATTTGTTGACCAAGAACAAGCGAAACGAATCTGAAAAGGGAAGGATCAGGTTTCTTAGGGTTTCAAGCTTGTTTCGAAGTAGGTGATGGTTGTGATTCTATGATTGTGTGATGTATGTTTGTTCTTGCTTCATTATGATACATGTATGTATGTGAATACTGCATTATTGATCACACTTGTTGTAAATGAGAATAATTGAATAATTGTATGCCATGAATCATCTCTTGTTGTATGATTGTGGAGAATATACATTGTGATTATGGTTTGTTGAATGAGCAGGTGTCATGATCCGACACATTAACTGGATCGGTTGCCACGTTTCGGTATAAATATGGGATCGACTGCCACGTTTCGGCATAACTAATTTGAATCGGTTGCCACGTTCCGGCATAACTATGGGATCGATTGCCACGTTTCGGCATAAATATGGGATCGAATACCACGTTCAGGTATGCTAACTGTTTGAATTTGGGTTCTATGAGAGGACCATTGAGTTGGGTTCCGTGAGAGGACCATTGAATTGTGTTGTGTATCTACTTGTGATGAATTCGTTCAAATCTAATGATGATTGATATTAACTGTGATATGTGAGAATCGTGAAGTTGTTCATTGTTCGTATATGTTGATATTGTATATGTTCGATATGTACGTGTGATTATATTGTTGTATTGACTAATGTATGTTACACTTAGTGGGATAGCCGCATGATCCTACTAGTACACTGTGATTGTGTACTGATACTGCACTTGCTCTTATTTTTGTTGAGTACATGACATCTTTCGGTGGCTATTGACAGACCTCGTTTAGAAGATCAATGATCGTTGATTCGAATTCAAGGGTGAGCCAGTTCTTCCGGGCTGCCTTAAATTCTCTTTTTTGTCTAGTCCATCATATTCAGACTTAGATTAGTTCTTTAGATGATTTTCTCGTTTAGACTTATGAATCTTGTTAGAGTTTTGGTACAATGACTTTTACGTTCTAGGTATTTAATTCCGCATTTGTTTAGTTAATTAACTTGCTTTCGTAACTTAATTGCCTTAGTTTTGGTTTAGTTGCTTAGTTTGGGTTGTAGTAGTGGTTCTCCCATCGGACGGTTAGTGTGGATGTCAATCACGACGGTCTGAGTCGTGACAGAATGTCCATCAATTAATATGAATATTCTGATAAAATATTTTTAGTAATTATTTTTTAAACGTGTAAAATTCAAAATAGACAAGTAAAGATGCACAGTGGAAGAGTATCAAATTGTGACCTAGAATACTTTTTTTATTTTCAACCCAGTATCTGAAGTCCGTATTAGAGCTCCGACTAAATTCGAATTATACATTTCAGAGTCCATTCGAAAGTGACCCTTCCAACAAAAAAATGTTTGTACCCAAAATTCGAAGACCTCATATTAAGGGTGAAGTGATGTAAACAATCAAACAACTCAACTTTAAGTTTAAGCAGAGTAGAATAAGTAAAGATTCTGAACATGATTATCCAAAAGAAAAAAAAAGGTTTTAACTGATGAGTCTATATAGATAAGTCTAATCTCTTACCAAATTTACCAAATGTGTCCATGGGAAAGCTATCAACTGTACTAAAACAGCAAATTAATTACTAAAGGGTTTCTTTTCTACGTGGATTTAAAAAAAATATTAATTGGTACGTGTTAGATTTTTAAAAAATAATAGTATTTAATAATAAGGATAAAATAGACATAAAATATTAAAATTATCTCTTGATTTTTTTAAAACTGGACAAGTAAAATTGGGCAACTATTTTTAATATATTGAAGAAGTAAAAATGGATGGAGAGAATATATTTTTGAAATTCAATACAAATACAACATTAAAAGTGAAAGAGTCTGTGCACCTTAATTATGTTAGTTTTACATAGATACTATATGTTATCTCTCTTAATTTTCTACGTATGTCTAATTTTTTCTATATTGTAATACTTCTTAGTAAAAAATTTAACTTGATCACCGTTCAAGGTGTAAATAGTTTTTTATTGTAATACTATTATGTTTTTTGGTACTAATTATACTTTTTAATTTTTTCTTAAAATTGAGAAATCTCTAAATGTTAATAACACATGATTCAAAATTCAAACTAGTCATGTGTATACCTTTACCTTTCTCTGGTCACTTAAATATCAACTTACCTATTTCATCCTTACCACTAGACCAAAGTTCCCAAACTTATTAATACCATATTTCTATCTTCAATAATGGAGAAATTCCTTTCACTATCGCACCGTCCAAAACCCAATCGATAATGACTTCACCCTCTACTCTTCTCTACTTATTATCAAATAGAGTACTAAACAATAATATTTCAAACCTACAACGTAACATGCACTCATCAAATATTACATTCTTACCATCAAACTAAAGTTGCGTGATACTAATCTCACTCTTTATGAACGATTACCTATAATACATTGTATAGAAGTAAAAAACAACTAGAGGACATTGATTGGATATATAGATTGAGCTGGAAGTTTGACTAGTTTTTAATTTGAGTTGGTGTTTAGCTGGAGTGAAGAAAGAGGGTGGGGTGGGTGTGACAAAGCTTCATTTTGATAATTGATGTGTCTTAGAGGTGTAAGAAACCAGGTTAGCAGTTATGAACCCCATATGAGTCTTTCATGTCAGCATTGAGTGAGACAGCCTAAAACCCATTTCTATCCCTACCACACCACCCACCCCCCAACACCTACCTTACTCTATGATTATGACAACATTGTTATAAAATTACAATAACAAAAAAACAATATTAGGAAATTCTGACTCAATCTCACACGTGCAAGTGACATGTTTTTGCTTTTTTGATAATTATTACTACTAGTATATTATTTATTTTAATTATTTATCTTGTTTTGACTTAATACAGATAGAAATTTAAAAAATAATAATTCAATCCTGTGATTTTAAAGTAAAAAATGTGTTAAATATTCTTTACTCTTATGATTATAAATATGTCATGTGAAAAAAAATAAAATTGATAAAGAATAGTTACTTCATCTGTTTAAAAAAGAATGACCTAGTTTGATTTAGAACGAAATTTAAGAAAATGGAGGGAGTATTAGCCTTTAAAAAGAAAAGACTCGAGACAAAGGAATTGAAATGGAGAGGATATAATTATTTTTTCATACCACTTTATATGATTTTTTTTATATATATAATGAGATGATTATAACTAAACAAATATAATTTATCTTAAATTATAAGTCGGTATGGAAACTAAGAATTTGAATATAACTTATTACTCCCTCCGTCCCTATTTACTTGTCCATATTTCCTTTTTTGGTTGTCCCTATTTAGTTGTCTATTTTGACAAATCAAGAAAGGACAACAAATTTTTTCCTATTATACCCTTATTTACACTTCTTGAAAATTGTAAAAGTGTATGTTGTTTCCCTCCAATTTATTTCACTTGAATTCAAATAAGTGGTTGTAATTTTGAAGTGAAAAGTTGTCATAAGGGTAAAATTATAACTTCACTGTGCTAATCATTGTTGCCTTAATCTGTGTGCCATTTCTAAAGTGGACAACTAAAAAGGGACGAAGGGAGTAACACTTAAATTTGTTATTTTAGAATTTAGAATTTATAAAGTCAAAATTATAACTTTAATAATGTCATAAATTTTAGGTCGTTATTTCTTTTTTAAATTGCATGCTCAAACAAACACATTATATTTTATATTTTTATTATTTCATCAAACATATGTTATGTCTTATTTTTGTCCTTTCTAATCGTTTAAAATGAGATTAAGAATTAGTACTACATTTTTAATAAAGTTGACCGACAACTCATTCTTAAAAGCCCCTTTTTCATACATTATTATTATAATATAATGTCCTAGTTAAAACTACATAATAATAATAAAGAAAAATGTCCTATGTGACTAAAATATACACATATCAAACGTTTTAATTTTGCTTATTTCAGACATGCTGCAGCAATAATGCTGTCGATATAAATGAAATAAATAAATAAATGAATAAATCATTATTTGTTTCTTCAAGAAAATAGTTTTTAACTTTATATTATACATTTATATAAGTAGGGTAACCATTTGGGGTCAGTTAACATCAGGTTTGTTATGTGTTCTCTTGTCAAAACACACATACAAAAGCACACACAAACACAAACACAATAACAAAATCCCTCAAAAGAGTCAGAGAAGAAGCAAAGGGGAAAAAGGGGTTGTGAAAAAATGGAGGTTTTTGAGGTTTTCTGTTAGGAGAAGAAAAAACACACACTTTTTATCTGTTTCTTGATATATAGAGAAGTAGTAAAGATTGTTCCTTTATCTCATTTTCTTGATTTTGTTCTTCAAGAATCTTGTAAAGATCAAATCTTTATGCAACAAAAGTCTCATGTCATCATCAACATCATCATTTTGTTCTTGTTTTTGGTGTTGTTCTCTTATGGGGTGCTAGCTACTTCAATGGGGTTGTTTTCTTGATATACAAAAAGTAGTAAAGATTGTTCCTTCATCTCATTTTCTTGAATTTTGGTTCAAGAGTGTTGTAAAGATCAAATCTTTATGCACCAAAAGTTTCATGTCATCATCAACATCATTTTCTTGTTCTTGTTGCTTTTCTTCTATGGTTGCTAGCTACTTCAGTGGGGTTGTTTTCTTGATATAGAAATAGTAGTCAAGTTTCTTCCTTTATCTCATTTTCTTGAATTTTGTTCAAGAATGTTGTAGAGATCAAATCTTTAAGCACAAAAAGTCTCATGTCATCAACATCATCATCTTGTTCTTGTTCTCCTATGGGTACTTCAATGGGAATGTTTTTTGCTGATATGAATTCACTCTCTATAAACACTCCAAAAAGTCTTGATGAGGGTAAAGGGAGGAGGAGGGGTTCTTGGGATTTTCAATTCTTGAATAAAGGGGGGTCTTTTTTTTCTTCTCAGAGTCTTGATGAAGCCCAAAATAGTGAAGAAAATAATGAGACTATTGATCTTAATGCTTCTTGTTTCAATGAAGAGAATCCAATTACAATGCATAGTACTTTTATCAGTAATAATAATAGTAGTAGTAGTGGTTGTGGTGGTAATAATGGCAAGGAAACAGAGAATGGACAATCAAAGCTTTGTGCTAGAGGTCATTGGAGACCAGCTGAAGATGCTAAGCTTAAAGAACTTGTTGCTATTTATGGCCCTCAGAATTGGAACCTTATTGCAGAAAAGTTAGAAGGAAGGTCAGGTAAGAAATAAAAATCTCATCTTTTTCAAGATTCTAGTTGATTATCGGAAATAGTCTCTCTATCTCCCCAAGATGGTCTAACGTCTGTGTATACTCTATCCTGAGAAATCTCATTTAGTCTTCAAGATTCATAATGCCCCCTTTTCATTATGTTAGATGTTGTATCTTTTTTCAAGATTCATAATGCCCCCTTTTCATTTATTCTTCTTGTTTTGGTGTGAAGGAAAAAGTTGTAGATTGAGATGGTTTAACCAGTTAGATCCAAGAATCAACAGAAGGGCATTTAGTGAAGAGGAAGAGGAAAGATTAATGGCTGCTCATAGATTGTATGGTAACAAATGGGCAATGATAGCAAGACTATTTCCAGGGAGAACAGACAATGCAGTGAAGAACCATTGGCATGTAATAATGGCTAGAAAATATAGAGAACAATCAAGTGCTTATAGGAGGAGAAAAATGGGACAATTTGTTTACAGAAGATCAACAACTACAGTAGTTGAAGAAGTAGAAAATTCAAGTGGCCAAAATTCTGTTAACCACTTTGCTGCCACTTGTAGTATGAAAATGAATAATGATGGTCCAAATGGTTGGGTTGTTTATGGACCAAATGGCTCACCCCACATGGCTGCTTCTGCTGGAGAAGCAGCAGCAACTCCTAGTAGCACCAATAATGTGCCTCTCTATTCTCCATACTCACCATTTTGTGCTCCCCCTTTTGACTCATTACCTGCAGGTATATATATCTGTCTTTCACTTTAAACAATTGTTTCATTTGACATTAAATTCCTCCCACTTTTTGGATCATATTTGGTTGAACTTGAAAAAAAATACAAGTTTCTAGAAGTTTGAAGTCATAAAAAGTGAATCTTGATTTAGAACATGATAAAAATCTAAACTTTTTGCAATTTCAAGTTGAAACTATGTTTGCTCAAACTCCTCAAAAATGTCGACGGGTGCGTGCGGGTGCGTGTTGAATTAGTGCTTTTTGCAACTTCATGTTGCCCGAACTTTTCAAAAATATCGACGGGTGTGTTAATTTTTTGAAAAGTAGTGTATTTTTGAAGGATTTGACACGGTGCGACATCATTTTTGGAGAGTCAGAGCAACATAAGGTTGACACAATAGACAAATTTGTATGTTTCTTTATGGTTAGTTATGAATGTTGGTTTTTCTTGATTTGGTTGAAGGTCATTGTGGGAATGAGATGATGAATATTCTAAACCAACAAGCAGGCAGATCTTGGGATAGGCAAAGTGAAATTACTCATCAACACCACCAACATCCATCTAATTCATTAATGATGATGAATAGTATGCAACAAGATCAATCACAGTATGTCTTGCAGTTTCCTTGTGTTACACAAATTTCATCATCATCAACAGAACAAGGACTAGTAAAAGAGGACAAAAGAAGCAACAACAACAGTGATAATACCACAATTGCACCACCAACACCACCATTTATAGACTTTCTTGGAGTAGGAGCCATTTGAATAATTGAAAAAGGTCCCAATCCCCCCCCCCCCCCCCCCCACCTTTTGAGTCTTTACAATGAGATGGTAACAGTATTAGTAGAGCATGTAACAAGTATTTTAGTTTTCTCATTCTGTTATTATGTGTCAATTTGTGACACTGAAATATCAAAAAGTATAAAAAAAAACTCCACTTTGCAAACTGTTAACAACAAGGTGTTGTCACTTCTTTGCCTTTTTTCACATTTGTTTTAGTAGTGAGATCAAATAGTGTGACCACAATAAAGTTCATAATTTTTTGGTCATTGAATTAAATTTTAAGGGGGGGGGGGGGGGGGGGGTTGTAAAGCAAGAAAAGTGGGGAAATTGAAGACATCCTTTTCTCATGAGCCTGCCAAAAAAACAGGCAGAAATTCAGGGGTCCTGAACACCAAAAACTTTATATAAGTTGCTATTTTATGCATTCAATTATGGTAACTGTTAAACATACATTGGCCTCAGCAGAATCTTTATGTCACCAACATGAGAGTGCTTATTTGGAACTGTTCCAACAGTTCAATACAAGACAATTCCTCACCCAACCACCCCTCCCCCCTCCCCTCTCATCATACAACAATATATCATGTATGTGAATTCAGATTTAGTCGGAAAAGAATGTCACATACTGAGCCGCACCCACACCTTTAGGAGGGGGTGCATGTGCACCCGCTAACGTCGAAAAATATCATATGTATATCTGTTTTGAAAAACTTGCCGAAACTAAGATATAGTAAACAGTGCACCCATGAACTAAGGTACTATTGGTACACTCAAAGACCAGCGTCTTCAAATTTAGGGTTCGCTTCTATAACTCACATGTATCATGAGTGGCGAAGCTAAGAATTTGGATAAAGGTATTTAAGATAAATTATGCACTATGTAAGATACATACATAGTTTTTCTTTGTCCCAATTTGAATACACAAAAAATTTTAAAAATAATTAAATATTTTTTAAACTTTTAGACCTATAATTTTTTTTTGAAGTTTATTGCCTTAAATTTGACAAATTTTGTGTGATTCTGATATCTTGTATGCAAGGTGGAATGCATAGTAATACGTCTGAAAAGTCAAAATTAAAGTATTTTTTTAAAAAGCTACTTTTTCTATTCCATTTTATGTGAATTTTTTTTTCTTTTTAGTCCATCCCACTAAAAGGCCATCTTACTATAATTAGAAACAATTTAACTTTAAAATACTTATTTTATTCTTAGTGAAATGATTTTCAACTACATAAATATTTAAGAATTGTTTTAAACCACAAGTTTTAAAATTTTTTTTTTTTTGCTTAAACACCGTGTCAAGTCAAATAATTCTACATAAAATGCAACGGATAAAGTGAAAGACATTATGATAAAGACGGACTAAGCGGAAAAGTAAGACAAATAAATTACCGCAGAATGAATAATGAAAAGTGAAAAAAGGTGAAAGGGGGTGCGGGGGTAGTGGGGTGGAGGGGGGGGGGGCATGTATACAGGTAGTTCCCTGTAATACGCATAAAATTTGGTGGAGCAGTGAGTGAAAGAGATTGCAAAATGTGCATGTTTCAACTTTCTGTTTCAAATGAGTTGTGACACACATGCTTTTACTGACCTAATCATCTTTCTTACATATTTCATCTTTTTACATACACACGGGACATGTGTTATGCTACTTGAGGTGAATTTATAGGTTAAAATATGATGTACGTGAATTCATAATTTCGTTTTAAAATTAAATATTTTATGTATAAATATGTCGTTGAATTGATATGATACTATTTGTTGGTAGTTTTGCTACAATAAAGCATTTGATCGAATGTTATGTTGTTTACTTAGAGTGATATTTTATAAATTCTAAATTCGTCGCTGGTGCGAGCTACGTGTACACTTGTAATCTAATTACTACAAGAAACAGTTAAAATGAAGGAACTATGAGCTAGCACCCGAAATGGATAAATGGGATTATACGTACAAATATAAGAGTTCATTGTTATAATTATTTCAAACTAGTAACAAATCTTCCAAGGGAAGAAGAGGAAATAAAAAGAAAGGAGGGAAGTTTCTAAAATTAATCTAAGCAACTAAGAAATAACAGAGGTTAAAATCCTCATATTGAGAGCTAAATATATTCTATAATGATGAACTAATATAGTAGAAGTGTATAACCATATTTATTTATATAATTTTATATTGGTATTCATGAAAGTTTAAATGTGATATATCTGATATACATAATATATAATATGATATACAATGTCAAGAAGCATTTTCCACATCTGATTATTCTTTATATATTTATCTCTTCGACGAAACTGTTAATCATAGTATATATTGAATCCCCTATAGCTTTTTGTGTGTTTATTTTTTCCCATATTTTGAATGTTCTACTGAAAATTTTGATTCCACCACTACTTTGCCGCCGGAAGACACCAACATTTTGAACCCTTAGATTGTTGTTTGATATTTGACAAGTTTTTATTAGTTTTACATGCAATTTTACATGTTACGTACGTTACGTACCTAGTAATGTCTTCACATGAAAGCAACACATTATTCTTACGTTGTTGTCCACTCCATCCCTCCATGCAACAAAATCAAGCAAGGTCCTTACTTGCACCAATACCAAGAGAAAAAAAAAACTAAAGTGCTAACTAATTTTGTATGATTTTTTAAAATTGCCTAACTAATTTTGTATGATTTTTAAAAATTGCCTAAATAATGATTAAGTACCTAAATAAGTTATATAAAGTGTATATATTATTTTATGTGAAATAAATGAAGAATAACAATGTGTATTAGTAATATGAAGATTAAAATAGTGAAATGATATAATCACAATACAAATTGTATACGTTTCAAATAAAGATAATCCAACTAATGTTTCTTTCTTCCGAAGAAAGAAAAAAAAACTCTCTCCTAGTATCGGATGTATAAGATTATTTCCTCTCAGGATAAAATAGTTAAATTATATTGATATAGCGATAAAGCTATTTTTTGAGGTTTGTTGAGTAGTGGTACTTCCTATCATAGTGCAAGTATTTGTTGAGTCTCCCACATTGGTGAAGGATAGGTACTTTCATCTTCTATTATTAACTTGGAAAATCATCCTCTTATAATTTTTTTTTTTTTTGGTTGAGTTAAACCGAAATTTCATATTTTTACATGATATCAAAGTCAGAACAGACTTCCAATATAATTAATCAAGAAGCAAGGTGAAATTGAATGGTTAAAAGGAGTAAAGAAAAAGGGGTTGTTAATTATACCCCTAAACTTATGTGAGTGTCCAATCACCCCGAAACTTGAATTTTTGAATTTTGAAATTATGTTTAAATATGTATTTTGCTTAAAATATAAATAATTATTTTGTGAGTGAGACTCTCAAAAACTAGTCTAATTTGGGCTCTTTCAGTAGGTCTTGGAGCATGGGCTGATAGGGCTCAAAGGTTGCAGGGCTTGGGCCATTTCTTTATTAGAAGTTGATATGGATCTATTACAACTACTTCTAACTTCCTTCTTCGTTTGTTTCCATTAGCTTTTCTTAATTTTTTAGTCTGTTTAAAAAAGAGTGTCTTTTCTTTTTGGGAATTCTTTATTTTTTAACTTTACGCATAAAATATTTAAGATCATAAAACTAAAAAATATTTTGATACATTTTACCTATCTTTAGTTTAAAATGAGGAGATTCAAAAAAACAAAATTCTCACAAGTGGAGTAAGCCTTGCGAAAGGCTTGGACTCAAATTCTATTTTTTTCATCACATTTGTCTTGCGTACATTCATTTATCTATTAAAAAGCTATGGGTAAATGATACATTTTATATATATATATATTCTCTCTTTAATTGTTACTCTAAAGGTTAAATTATTTTATTTCGATATAAACATTGAATGTTAATTTAGTGTAATCTTACGAGTGAAGTTTAGGAAGGATATGATATAAGTAAATCTTATGTCTATATATCTTTATGGGGTAGAAAGATTGTTTTCGGTAGATTTTTGTCTCAAAAAAAGTGTTATCATCAAAGTAGTAATGGAAGTAAAGTAATGACCGTCAATAGGAAGATGAGCAAAGCAAATGAAACAACATGTAATAGTAAAATTGGAAAAAAAGACACTTCCCGAATACAAACTAATATTACTAACTATGAAGAAGAAGAGACTAGACCATGTCTCTACATAAAAGTACTATAACAATATTCAACTACCTATTACCTTTTTATCCTAATCCTCGACCTTCACATCTTCTTATCTACATCATGTCCTCGATAAGTTAAATATGTGTCATGTGTTGTCTAATCAACACCCCCACTCCCTTTCTACTTCGATCTACCTCTATCTCTCCTACAATTTATTATAGTCAATCTTTCACATTTCCTTACTGGTGCATCTGTACATCTTCTTTTCACGTGTCCACCAAAATTTCTTCTCATTTACACAAATATTATGCATTTCTAATTAAATGAGGTTCTCTTTAAAATCAAACAAATGTCCTAAATGAAGGAAAAACACTAAAATTAGATCCAAGAAACTAAAAGTAATTTAAAGCTTAACATGCACTTTGGTCTAGGGTCCCATAGAACAACACATTTTTTAAAGAAAATATGTGGTTCAAAAAGCTAATGGGGGTAATGAAAATATTGGTGTCTTAACTTGAAAGAACAGTCAGGAAAACATACAACTGGCCGGTCCAACATTAAATATTTTTAATGTATAGTTTATTATTCAAATCATGACATATATCTACCTTATTGTCAACTAATGGATAAACCATATATTATATGTCTATCTCTCATTGGTTATAATATAAAGTTATATACTTGGAAAAAGAAACCAAAAAGTAAGAAGAAAAAGAGAACTTTATCCTCAAATTTTCCACCTTTTTAGCATATGTAAGGAATTAAGAATAGATCCTTTTTGCCATGAAAGTGAAAGATGCATTGACACCTTTATTTTTTCTATCAAGAAAAAAATTCTACTTTATCTACACAAAATTTGGGGGACCTGACATGTCCTTATGTTATTTTTCCTTCCTAAAATGTCCAATTTATAGTCAATTTTCTCTTTTTCTCAATGAGCTGTTTGTTTGCTGACCCTATATGCTCTGCCTAATATAATGTTTACCCTAAAAATTATCATGATTTGTGGTTGAAGTTTAAATACTTGGTGGTGGTGATGTTTAGAATGGATCTTTTCATTTTTTTGTCAATATATATCTGGTGTTTATGTCAAACTAGTTAATCTTAACAGCCGCAAATTAAAGTGAGAACACATAACGCTTAACTATGGTTAAACAATAAGTATTTGTATGAAACAACACATATTTTGGGATATAAACATTGAATACAAAAAATCTGTATTTTTTGTGGAAATAGATGTTCTTTTGTCGGATACAACAACCTTTGATGTTCTTTACTTTCAACATAAGTTATGTTGTTCGGATCTTTCAAAAATGAAATCGGATGTGTGTTAGATCTTTCAAAATTATGCAATTTTTTGAAAATACGATATAAGTTGGTGGCCTTTTTGGAGGATTTGAGCAACATAATTAGTGAAAGTAACCATAATATTAGGAGAGTGTAATAGGATTTATTTCCTTATCCAAGAAAGTGAATCTTTGCAAGAAGTACAAAGCCCATTAATATGATAGATTTAGTATCATAAAAATAATGTAAATATTCAGAATAAAACTATCAATATGAGAAGTCAGTAAAAACTTCAGCTGCATCTTATTTATCTCTATCTATTAATAACTCTACAGGTCAATGTACAAGGTAACACATAGTACTGCAAAACTATAAAACTTGAAGACTCTGTGCATACTGTCTCCTTCTCCTCCTAGACACAAGAACCCGCTATGCGCAGGGTCCGAGGAAGGGCCAGTCCACAAAGGTAAAGGTCTATTGTACGCAGCTTTACTGCATTTCTTCAAGAGACTATTTCCATGATTAGGTGCTAGCTGCACTAACATCAATGATTGGTACTAGGCAACCATGAACCATGTTGTAAGTCTTATCATTGTGTGCTCTCGCGGAAATGAAGTGATCTAGACAAGGCTGCTGGATTAGCTTGCAGGGCAAAAGAAGTGTCATGTTCGCGATTTCTATGATCAGCTTTTGGATTAAAGGCACTGAAGAGCATTGTACCACGAGCCGAATCAATCTTCTCATTCCTGATACCTAGTGTTGACCATATAGAGCTTTTAGCCGCTTCATTTGGATCATGAATCCTTAATGTCTTCGGAATCAGTACACATCTCTCGCCTTCTCTATTCTGCAAATTAGCATCTCTTCTCCGTGATTGTGATGGATCAATCTTGCTTTCATCCCGAGAATGTTTTCCTAATGTTGGTGAAGTAGGACTGTTGTTCTGGACTGATGATTGATCAGAAGAAAGCCAAGGTACGTTCCAAGGGTTTGCTACGGTGCAGCCCCAGTACGGTGTTGCTGGATAGAATGATACTGGAAAGCCAGAATAAGGCCACGGAGCGCCCTGAAAGTACGGTACTTGAGGAGGAAATGGCTGGAAATTATTCCAATTTGCTAAATCATGAGTACCAGCACTGCTTTCTTTGTCAGTTACACTTGAGGCTGTACTACAAGTTCCATTTGATTGATCATTCCCAACTGCAGGCATTCTTCGTTCGGATCCATAGAATTCATTTCGATTCATATTATGTGAATTCTCAGCTAAGTTCAATGCAGAAACCATTGAATCACAAAGGGGTTTATCTGATCCAAATGTAAGGACAGTTCCATTTGTCCTTAAAGCAGGAAGATGCATTCCGTGAGATGCTGCTTCGACCCGACCTGCTTGAAGAGGATAATTTGAAATGGAAGAACTCTTGTTCTTTCGGCGACCAGATCCCACAGGCACATTTCTCATTGTCCCTCCAGCAGTCCAATATCTCTGGCAGTTCTTGCAGAAGTAACGAGGCTGGTTGACGTTGTAATTGTTGTAATAACAGAACTTTGTTTCCATGCTATTACATCGCGGACATGGAATCAATTTATCAGGCTTCTTGAGTGCCTTTTCCTCACTCGAATCCTCCTCCTCGATAGATTTTGATGATAATGTTTCTTTATCTGCATCCTGCATCTTGATGTCATCGCTTATACCAGATGATGTTTCTGGTTCAATCGACGAGTCTGCAGTTGGATCGACAAGTTCATCATCTTGTTTGCTTTGTGTAAATTCTCCTTCTAAAGTGATCTGATCAATTGACAAGAAAAAACAGGTCAGTTTGAGCTCTCTCACAACAAATCAAAACTATTCGTCACTGAAAAGACGACGATCTCATCATTTTAGCATAAGCAATTGAACAAGGCAAACGATCCGGGCAGTTACGCCTAAATCTCCACTCCTAGCAGTTGTTAACAATTCCACTTGATAAAAAACATAACAATATGATCACCATAAATACAAAAGTTTTACAAGGCAGAGGATCTGAATATATACAACTACAATAACAACAACATACCCGGTGTAATCCCACAAATAGGATCTGAAGAGTGTAGGATGTACGTAGACGTTAGCCTATCTTTTTAGGATAGAGAGACTGTTTCCGCTACACCCTCAGGATCTGAATATTTCAGGGCATATAATCCTTGTGCTTTCCAAATTACACAACTTTAACTTACTTAACTCCAAAAACATATAAAAAAAATATCTTGGAAAGTAAGATCATATATATATATATTTTAAATGTTGATTAACATCACCAGATCAAACATCAGAGTTCTATGGTATCTAAATTGAAAAAATAAAATAAAATATAATCCCAAAACAGTAAATTTCCAAATTCAAATACAGAAAAATAATGAGAAAACAATTCCCAAAACAGGGTCTTTCCTAAAACTGGTTTTCTTTACATTTCCATTTTAAGCTATGGTATCAAGAAAGATCCAATCTTTTCATAAAACAAAACTCACCCAAATACTAAAACTCCGTCTAGTCGTAGATTTTGAAGTTGAAACTGGAAAATTTGAACTTTTATTTGAAAAAAAATGAGACAAGTCCTAAAAAGATCATATTTTTAAAAGTTTGATCAAATTTTATGGTCAAATAGATATATCAAAGATAACGTTTCAAACTTTATAACTAAAATTGGTGACCCAAATTCCATTTTTATTAACTCATGATATATTTATAAACAATTTGGTAAAAAGATTTACCTTATCATCATCAATTGAAAGAGGGGATGAGGTTGTATGATCATCATGAAGATAAACACAATTGGTTTCTTGTTGTGTCATACCAATTGTTTTACCAAACAGTTTAATAGCAGGATCTCTAACTTCAGACATTTTCTTGACACTTCTTCTCAATTCTTGATTTTCCTTCTTTTTTGTTACAACACAAAAGGGGGGAAAGAAATCAAAGTAGTTTGTGTTACTTGAAAAAGGGTAAGATGGGAACAAATTTTTATCTTCTTGTTTTGTTTCTTTGATGTTTGGTGTCTTATAAGTTTTGGACTATGAGGACTATAGATGAAGAAGAAAAAGGGTTTTAGAGGTGGGGGGTGGGGTGGACACGTCACTAAAGGTAGAGGGATTTGTAGCCACAAATTTGTATGTGGCAATAGAGAAATCTTGATACATTTGGTTTGAGGGAGGGGAGAGTTGGTTTTGTTCTTTTTAGGTCTGCGTGGTTTGTTTGCTGTTTTTTTGATTCTGTACCCAAAACCAAAAGTAAAAAGGCAAGTGCTTTTGGTACTATTTTCTCCCTTTCTTATTTGTCCATGTCAGCAACTACTTTCCCAATTTTTTTCTCAAATAGATTTGGCCTAATACTAAAGAGAAAATAAAGATTTGCCTTAATATCTATTTCTGTTTTAATTTTTTTTACTATCATGGATAAGAATGTTGTAGAAAGGTGGATTAGAAAAGTTATGAAAATGGATTCTCTATCAAAAGTCATTATGTTTGAAGTGTGTGATCTACTCATCTAAAAACTTAAACTATTAGAGAAAATATATTTTTATTACACATCAGTGACACGTTTTAATGTTGTACAACCTAGGCAAAATGGATAATATCATTAGCGGATTGGATTGTTACAGATGGTATAGAGTCACTCTCGATGTGATATGTGAGACAAAGTTCAACTAAGTTTAGACAATCTCAATAGGATGGGGCAAATCTCAGTGTTGAGTTTAGACAAACTCAATGTGGTAGGACAAATCTCAACGAGGACGCTAAATCCATAAGAATTGGTATTTGTGACACTCCAATTTAGGATAAGAAGTCCTACATTAACAAAACAGATGAGAGATATTGTATATATAAGTAAGTTGACCTTACATACTAGTGACGTGTTTTAAGGTCGTGCGAACTTAGATCCAAAATAGACAATATCACTAGCGGACTGAATTGTTGAAATAAGATTGGAAAAACATCATGTACTCAATCCACTTAAACCATGACTGTTACCTTGCCACACCTACAATTTTTTGTGAAGCAACTAATCAAAAGGACTAAAGAAGCTCTTGAATGATATAATTCATCTAATTAAAAAGGAAAAAATGATCGATAGTCCAACAAGTTTATCAGGATGAAGTGAAGATAAAGTAGGGAGGTTTGGGCTCGCGGTTGACTTAGGTCTTTGAAAACATGGTTCTAGCCTTCATATCCCTTTAAGCTCATCTATTCATTGAGAGTGTTTGTTCATTGTTTAAGTTCATGAGTGAGATTTATGTAATATCTCGCAATTTGAAATAGCTAGGAAGAAGCTAAGAACTGGAAATAGTCATTTTTGGAAATAATGAAAATCTGGAAATTTGTTCAAGTTAGGAAAATTTGAGTTTTGGCCAACTTCAAACTGCCATAACTTCTAGCTCAGGATGAGTTAGAGGTACTTCCAGATATGGTAAGAAAGATCATGGAATGATCTTTTCAACGCTGCTGAGTTTGCGCGATTCCGAGTTTGTATGAGTGAGTTATTCCCTTTGGAAGTTGGGCTGTTGGAAATAGGAAAGTCCAAATCCGGATTTTGAAAGGGTAGTTTGGTCTTTTTCTTATCCAACTTAATTAGTTCGTTTTAGAAGTTTAATTAGGGTAAAGTCAAATTTTAGTCAGTTTTAGAAAAATGATTTTCATGCTAGGGCTTGGAGAAAGGAGAAAAGAGGAGAAAGGAGAAGAACGTTCAAGATTCGTCAAGATTAGCTTGTGGATTTCGTCGGGGGTGATCCCTATAAGGTATGTGAGATCACATAGCATTGGGTTAGTTCACCCATGTGCCAATCATTATTTATTTTAGCAAATTTAAGTTCTTGAAAGCTTAGAAATTGAGTTCTTGATGGGTTTGTTGAAGTTCTATTAAATTATTGATTTGTTGAAATCGTTGAGGAGTTGTTTGATCCGAATTCATGATTTTAGGTTTGATTTTGAGTAGAATCTGATGTACTATGAACATCAATTTTAAGTGTTTGGGAAAGAACCCATGGAGTTTAGAGGGTTTAGAGCTGGAAAACGAAGAAATTTAGTCGGTCGAAATTTGGACATGCCTCCGCGTCGCGGACCCACTCCCCAAAACTGAGAAAAATCATTTCGCGGAGCGGAGCGGTCACGGACCGTTCTTCCTCAAAAGTTATTTTCGAAACCAAAAATTAAATATCCCTCTGCGTCGCGGACCCACCCTTAAATATTGATTTTTGGTCTTTTCTCATGTTTAGCCGTCTAAAATCATTTCTAAACATCATAAGATCTTTCCAATCACAAATCACAATCCTTGAATTCATAATTCAATTCAAGGACCAGTTAAGAGTCAAGTCAAAAACAGTGAAGATCAAGGTCAAGAGAAGTTCTTAGACTTTTCCAAAAGTCTCTTTTAAATGTTTTAACTTTGTTTTAAGAATTAAAGTTCGAGTTGAGTAAAGAGTAAAGAGTAAAGTTTGAAGTCCATTTCTTCAAAAATATATGGGGACAATGTATTCCCAAAGGGTTTAAAATGTTTTCACATTTAAACAAGAAAGGAAATCTTAATTTCCAAAGAGCCTTCGGGCTAGTTTTCAGAAAAGAGTAATCGCTTTCTAAATGAAGCAAGAGAGGAAACTTTGATTTCCAAGATAACCTTTGAGCTAAGTTTTGAGCAATTATCTCAAACCACAGCAGGAAGTTATATTTTTAAACATAAGGAGCTAGTATCATATTTTGGGAGTAGTATTGAGCACCGATATGGGGGAGCATTCAGAGAACCCACAGCCTCCATAAACCATGTAGCCATCATGGATAGAAAATAGTCATACTTTTTAGATGAACCCTTAGTGATTTTTAGCATAGACTAGTGGATCCACTTAGTGAGTTAGGTTCTATACCCTCGGCAAGGTATAAGACGGCCCTTGGCAGTGTGAGGTAAAACGTTGTATCATCACTATAGCTCTTAAGTGATGGTTGTCGGTTAGAGAAACTCCCACAACAATATTTTATATTTTTATATACAAACAAAGTTCATATTGTATCTTTGCATACATACAGAGTTATTATTGTATTTCTAAATACACAGAGTTGACATCATGTTTTAAACAACTTTTCCTTATATTGCACTTGGTTTTAAAGTGTTTTATATTAAAATGAGTTCAGTTATGTTGAGTTAAGTTGAGCCAGGTAAGTTCTTCAGTTCCTCCCAGATTCTTTTCAAGCTTAAGTTGTGTTTAGCATTCCAACTCGCATACTCGTACATTCAGTGTACTGATGCCAGTTGGCCTGCATCGTCTTATGATGCAGACGCTGGTAACCAGGATTAACATCCAGCGCATCGTTGATCCAGTTGAGCTTCAGAGTTGTTGGTGAGCCTCATTGCATTCCAGAGGATCCCCCTTTTTCATTACTTTATCATTTTAGTTCATTAGGATGTCGTGGGCCTGTTCCGACATCCATCTCAGTTGTTTTAGAGGCTTCATAGATAGTCAGTCAGATGCTAGTTCATTCATCATCATTTTGTTATTGGCTTATGTTCATATTTGAGTTGCCTTTTAGCTAAGTTAAATGTTTATTTTTAAAACATTATGAGTTCAGTTTGAGACAGCTCTATTATTTAGCATATGAATCCTTTTCTTAATGCTTAAAGTCTTCCTCTGAGTAAGTAAGCCAGGCCAATGGTTTGCTTGGGGCTAGCAATGGTTCTTGAGTGTCGACCACGTCCAGGGTGTAGGCTCGGGGCGTGACAATTTATGCTCATTGCAGTCACCTTAACTTCGTCATTTATTTAGGTAAGAGTAAGATAACTTTTTCCCCCCAGCTATACTGACTTTCACCATTAGCCATCATTTGCAATCATCATCACTAACCATTATTTCATCCACTAATCACTATAGATAATTATCATCTTATTCAACATTATATATCGCTAACTGCCATCATCACTCACCATCGTTATTATCTATCAGTGTCATTCCACTATTAATTATCAGCCGCAACCACCAATAATCATGATTAATCACTACTATCAACTACTATACGATAAAATATTACACACAAACACCATATTATCAGCCAACATCATCCCAAATCAAGACATACAACTACCATCATTAGTCATCACCACCAGTAGTTGTCATGTAATATTTTAATTTTTTTTATATATAATATTATATCAATTTAGTATTTTATATATAATAAGTTTTATTCAAAAATAAATTTTATTTATTCAGATGTTTAGAATACAAACAATCTTATTATTTAATATTCATAATTTGATGATACATCTTTATATTCAGATGTGTATTCAGTTTCAGATAATCAAATTTTACTTAATACACATTTTAGTATCCACCATTCAAATATCTGAATTTTAATTAAAATAATTGCGGCCTAAACTTAAAGAATAAAAATGATTCAGACGGTTAAGCTTTTGGTTGTTAATGGTAATAGTCATTTCATTATCTAAAGTAACATTATTTTACATTTATTTTTTTGGAATAAAGTAATGGATAAGAAAGATCAGAATGAAAGACTTATAAATTAAAGTGATCAAGTCGATAAAAACTAACTACATATTCTATTTGCGTCAATCAATTTCTATTAGATTTAAATCATTCGTAAAAGACACTTATCCATAAACAAAACTTACTAAAAGTATAGTAAAATTTATAAATAAAAGTTCAACTAAACATCAAAACTCATATTAAGTGTGATTTCGATTCTTGTTACTTTTTATCATCTTTCTCAATCCTCCAATGAAACTATAGGATATATTTTGATAAAGAGATAAGAAAAGTTGCTTTATATGTTTTGACATTTTGTCTTGATTAAAAATGCACAAGTACTATCCTTACGTTTTAAGTCTAGAAGAAAAAAACATTTGACAACAACTTCTAAAGTTTGTCCAAAATTTGATAGGTTGAAATTGAATTACTGAATTAATTAAAATCATGAGTTGGACAATATTTTGAAATTGAAAAAATAGAAGATTTAAAATATAAAATTGATAAAGTTAAGTTGTATTTTGATATGAATTTTACTAGAACTTTTTCTAAAGCAAAATTTGTGGATGGAAATTGTTTCACTTGAAACAATCCTCAAATTTTTATTTGATATTTTATCAATAATCCAATTACAAAAGTTTAGTATTTGCGAGGATTGAAGTTCAAGCTAATTTTTGGAAATACTAATTACTGAATTGTTCAGGTAGAAAAAGTTAAAGACGTTTTTAATATGGAAATATAAATATCCAAATATAAGTATTAAAATTAAGACATTTATTAACTAAAAATTACAAACAAATAAGGTCTTAATAAAATTGATAAAGTAAAATGTCGAGAGAGTAATTCAAGTACTTATAAAATATTACTCCTTCCGACTCAATTCCTCTTGAAATAAAATTAATATATTCTACATATTTTTAATTTAGCATTAAAAGACTCAAAAAATTTCTTAATTTCGTTTCAAATCAAAACAGAGAGAGTATTATATTCGAGCAAGTATTACTCCCTTAATCTCAATTTATATGACATATTTTGCTTTTTAGTCGATCTCAAAAAAAAATATATTCTATATTTAATAATAATTTAATTTTAAAATATTCATTCTATCCTCAATGAGATGATTATATAGAGCATTTTCTTATCCTTTCACACTTATGTCAAAAGCCAGTTGAGTCTTACTAAATTATAATCACATCAATATTTAAAACTTGTTTTAGATTATAAACCTCAACTTTTTTTTCTTTATTTCATTCTTAAACTCTATGTCAAGTCAAACAATAAACTACGACGGAGGGAAGATCAAACTAGAAGAAATATGTAGGTCAAGTCAAACAACATCACATAAACGGCAACGATAGGAGGATCAAAGGATACACGTGGAGGATATCGATTGGTTCATCGATAATTATATCACGTGATATGGTATTTGACGTGTAATAAAAACAGCCACCAGACGTTGCCAGCTCAACAGCAGTCAGATAGAATGTTGTGGTCCCCAGTATCTAATAATAAAAAGTAAAGTGAAAATCAAGCTCTTAGTGATTGACACGTGTAGCACAGACAACCATTACCTTGTTGTCCCCAAATGGTCCCACTGGCCCACTTTCTAAAGAATCTTAATATTTTCGTGGCTCTCGTTTATTCATCTAACAGCTGTCTAGATTTTTTTTTTTTTAAATAATATTTTTTTGTAAAATTAAAAAAAATATGTGATTTTTGTAATAGATAAGAACTTTGAAGGGATTATCGTATCTTTTTCTTTTATACAAAATGCTTGCTTTTTAGTACCTTTGGAATTTTTTTCCAACTAGTCTCTTTATATATTGGAGTATCAAAAAAAGACTCAAGGAGACTCCTTGTTACCTTTTTTTTCTTCGAAATGGTTGCGTTTCAATCAATTTACGCGTATATTCATGATTCGAAGTTTATGAATTTTCAATAACTATAAAAATTTACAAGTGAAAAATAAAAAAAATATTTAAAGTATTTTGTTTTCTTGAGTTTCAAATCTGAATGTTTTCTTGAATGATAAGATGTGTGATTTTTCTATCTGTATTACTAAATGTTTATGAAAACATACGTTAACTTTCAGTTCTTTACTTTTTTCCTTTTTGATAATATAGTAGTTCAGGTTGAAAGGTGAACAACTGATAATTGATATTTATTTGGATAAATATTTGGTGATAATTCAGTTAGGAAACTCACATACTTGATAATTCAGATAAAGAAACTTAAAAAATCAAGATACTTTAATTAGATATTCTTTTTTATCCCAACTCAAACTTTATTATATGTGTCTGAGAGAAATCAAATCGCTATAATCAAGAAGGATAACAAAACTTAAAGCTAATTCTACTGGATCATGAGACAACTTTGATATTGGTTTCCAACAATATATTTCTTATATATTTTAATAAATTTCTCAATTTAAATATAAAACTTGGATAGAAGTTATTAACTTTTTGAGAACTCACTCCCACCATCCTAGGATTATCATATCTTTTTCTTTTAGGGAAAATAGTCAAATATGTCCCTAAACTATTCGAAAAGGTCTACATATAACCTGTAATCACCCGAAAGGTCATTTTGATAATTTTTCGTGGAAATGACTATTTTGCCCTTTCGGCAGTTGCCCCGAGTCCCATGTTTTGTGGTTGTAAAGTTGGTTTAAGGAAAAGTTGGTAAAAAGTTGAGTTTTTGAGAAGTTGAGTTTTTATGAGTTAAAGTTAGTTAAAAAGTGCTTTTTCGAGTCATTTGGAGTTTCGGGACTCGGATCGAATTTCTGTCGATTTCGGCAGTTTTAGAATGTCGAAATGGGTCTGTGTGAAGTTACGGAGTCGAATTTGGAGTTGAAACGAAGAATTGAGGTCCTAAGTTGCTAAAGTTGTGAAATTTTGATAAAGAGTTGACTTTGGTCAACATATGAGGTTTCAAGGCTCAGATTGAAATTCCGAGAGTACCGTTGGTTTCGGGAGGCGATTCTAAGTCTAGAATGAGTCTTGGTTGAATTTTTAGACGCTCCGTTTGAGTTTCGAATTTTTTTGGTGTTAAACTAGTTTCTTGGCATCTTATTGAATTTCGGGTCAAGGAGTCCTCGAATTCAAATTCCGACGGTTCCATTGAGTCCGGAACGTCGAATTTAGTGGGGGTACATATATAGTTTGTGTGCACGAGATTTCGAACGAATCCCGAGGGTCCAACGGGGACTTAAACTTTGGTGTTATTGTTGTGTTTCAGCTGCAATAGCAGTCCTTTTTAAGTAAAAAAAAAACAGTAGCCATTTTCCCCCAACTTGAAAAATACCCATTTCTCCATTTTTAGACTTTGAGAGCTCGAAAATAGGTGATTTCAAGTGGGTTTTCGCAAGAAATTCATTGGGTAAGTTATTTCCAACTGATATCATTGATTTCCATCGATTATTTATGGATTTTAACATCAAAATTTGAGATCTCAACTGTAAAATTTGGGGTTTTTTGCCTAATTCTAATTTAATAGAAAATTTGAGTTTGTGAACTCATTTCAATTCCTTTTTTGAAACGGTTTTCACTATTTGATTCTAAATATCTTGGGGAACATTTTTCACTAAAAATTTCCAGATTTCGAGAATATTTTTCGGAACGAGATTTTTTTTGACCATTTTACCCTTTTCTCCAAATTTCACGATATTGGTGTTGTTAGATTCGTATTGATTGTGGGATTTCATTTATGAATAGATTGTGGTGATTTGGAGCGTGCTCGGAAGGGTAAAACTCAAATTTGAGTTACTAGTTGAAGTGTTTTGAGGCAAGTGACTTCTAAACTTTGTTAAACTCTTAGACTACACATGACTACTTTCCTAATTGTGTTGGGGAGTAATGGGGATTGAGGATGAGTTTTATTTGTTGATTGAAATTGTTGTAATTGAAAGATGGGGAATAAAATGAGCTAAATGTGTTATATGTGACTTAAATTTGTTGAATAAGTCATGTGATAACTGATATTGAGGGGATAGAAGAGCATGAGTAGGCTATGATTGATACAAACATTGATGTTGAGACAGATGATGTGTAATACTTTGATGTGGTCGTGATATGGTTGTGATTGAGACAGACGATGTGTAATACTATGATGTGGTCGTGATATGATTGTGATTGAGATAAATGATGTGTAATACTATGATGTGATCGTGATATGGTTGTGATTGAGACAGATGATGTGTAATACTAGGATGTGATCGTGATATGATTGTGATTGATGACATGTGCATATTCATTATTCATCTCATGTGTGAACTATCTGTTGCATGAGTTCTGAGACACTGATATGAGGATGGATGGATATGAGACACAGTTGAGACTAGCTCCGGCTAGAGATATATGAGATGGACTAGCTCCAGCTAGCGATTTGGATGCCGATGGGATCTGGTTCCAGCGGTGATACATGGTCCATGTGTGGCCCCCATGGGTTCTGATTTGAGTATTCAGCGCAGACTGATTACGTCAACAGATTTAAGTCATGCATCATGACTACATGACATCATTATTGCATTTGCATCGCATTTGACTTCATCTTTGTCTGTGGTGTGTGGATTTTACCTATTTGCCCCTCTTCATATGATATATGATTTATTTGCTCTTACATGAGGATATGAGGTTGATGTTGAGACACTGTTGGATATATCTGTTGATTATGAATTGTGTAGTATAGGTTGTTGGTTCGCTGTTAGAATGAAGTTTCGGTGGTTCGGTTGGGATTGAAAGGAGTTGTTTGTAGCTGCTAGTTTAGCTTAGTTTAGTGTTACTTGCGAGTACCTGTTGCTTTTGGTACTCACCCTTGCTTCTACACAGTTGTGTAGGTTGACAGCTCTATCAGATCCGGCTTATTACTCATCTTCAGATTAGAGCTTCCAGACTTACTTGAGAGGTAGAGGTTCATTCCAGACGTGCCCTCAAGTTATCTATATTTATTGTTCTGTTCTATTCTAGAACTTTACTATGAGACTTGTATATTTTATTCAGATTCCGTATTAGAGGTTTGTACATGTGACAACCAATTCTGGGGTTATGTTCAGTTTATTTAAAGACTTCCGCTTATCTTTCTATCTTATTCTTGTTTTATTAATTCCGTATCGTCGGGTTTTTGGGTGTTAGAATGACGTGTCCGGTAGTGTTTGGGCACGTGCCATCACATCCGGTTTTGGGGTGTGTCATAACCTTGGCTTAAAGTTTGGTTCTCTCATCCCCTCGCCGTCCAACTTTTCGCACATATATGCCCTTATGGGGGTTAGTTGGTCTGCTGGACATATCCAACTCATTTTCTATTTCCTTAAATGCCACATCGAATTGCCATTTCCTTTTGACCTTACCACATAACATTTATATGAAAATGGAAAGAGATCAATTATGCCCCTAAAAAATTTGGACCCACAAACATCTAATCCGACCCATAAATCAACCAACTTTTAAATATATTACTCGACCCATTTTCAACAATTTTGTTTAAATTTTTATTTTATGGGTAAATCCCGAAATGAGTAATTTATTAATAAAAATTAGGAAATATATGAAAAAAATATAAAATTAACACAAAAAATTGACAAATAAATATAGTAACCTTGAATTCAACAATTTCAACAATTTTTTTAAATTTTTACTTTTTTTCGATAAATTCCGAAAATGAATAATTGATTAATAAAAAATATGAAAAAATATATAACATTGACGCCATAAATTCACAAATAAATATAGTAACCTTAAATTCAACAATTTTGTTTATTTGTGAATTTTTGACGTAATTTTTTTTCTTCATATTTTCCCTATTTTTATTAATAAATTAATCATTTTTGGGATTTGCCGAAAAAAAAAAAAAATTAACAAAATTTGTTGAAATTATTGACTTTATGGTTACTATATTTATTTGTGAATTTTTGGCATTAATTTTAAATTCTTTTTCATATATTTTATTAATTAATTACTCATTTTCGGGATTTATCGAAAAAAAATTTTAAACAAAATTGTTGAATATAAGGTTACTATATTTATTTGTGAATTTTTGGTGTTAATTTTATATATTTTTTCATATTCTTCATTAATCAATTACTGTTTTTCGGGATTTATCGAGAAAAATAAAATTTAATAAAAAATGTTGAAAATGTTGCAGGTAGTTTATTTAAAAGTTGGTTGATTTATGGGTCGAAATAGGTATTTATGCGTCCAAATTTTTTAGGAGCATAATTGATCCCTTTTCATTTTCATATAAATGTCATGTGGTAAGGTCAAAATGACATGACAATTCCATGTGGCATTTTAAAAAATAGAAAATGAAATGGATATGTCCAGCAGACCAACAAACTCCCATAAGGGCATATCTGTGCGAAAAGTTGGACGGCGAGGACATGAGTGACCCAAACTTTAAACGGAGGGTGTATCTAGACCTTTTCGAATAGTTTAGGGGCATATTTAACCCTTTTCCCTTTCTTTTATACAAAATGCTTGTTTTTTAATACCTTTGGAATTTTTTTCCAACTAGTCTCTTCACTTTTTTATATATTGGAGTATCAAAAGAAGACTCAAGAGTCTCTTCACGAAATGGTTGCGTGAATCAATTTACGCGTATATTCATGATTGAAGTATATGAATTTTCAATAACTTTAAAAATTTACAAGTGGAAAATAAAAAATATATCTAAAGTATTTTGTTTTCTTGAGTTTCAAATCTGAACGTTTTCTTGAATGATCAGATGTGTGAATTTTCTATCTGTATTACTAAATGTTTATGAAACATACGTTAACTTTCAGTTATTTACTTTTTTCCTTTTTGATATTATAGTCGTTCAGGTTGAAAGGTGAACAACTGATAATTGATATTTGTTTGGATAACTATTTGGCGATAATTTAGTTAGGAAACTCACATACTTGATAATTCAGATAAAGAAACTCAAAAAATCAAGATACTTTAATTAGGTATTCTTTTTTATCCCAACTCAAACTTTATTACATGTGTCTGAGATAAATCAAGAAGGATAGCAAAACTTAAAGCTAATTCTACTGGATCATGAGACAACTTTGATATTGGTTTCCAACAATATATTTCTTATATATTTTAATAATTAATAAATTTCTCAATCTAAATATAAAATTTGGATGGAAGTTATTAACTTTTTGAGAACTCACTCCCACCATCCTAGGATTATCATCGTATCTTTTTCTTTTAGGGAAAATGGTCAAATATGTCCCTAAACTATTCGAAAAGGTTTAGATATACCATCCGCTTCTTTCATCCCCTCGCCGTCCAACTTTTCGCACATATATGCCATTATGGGTGTTAGTTGGTTTGGTGGACATATTCAGCTTATTTTCTATTTCTTTAAATGCCACATGGAATTGCCATTTCATTTTGACCTTACCACATGATATTTATATGAAAATGGAAAGTGATCAATTATGCCCCTAAAAAAATTGGACCCATAAACACCTAATCTGACCCATAAATCAACCACCTTTTGATTAAACTACCCGACCCATTTTCAACAATTTTGTTTAAATTTTTATTTTTTTTCAATAAATCCCGTAAATGAATAATTGATTAATAAAAAATAGGAAAAATATGAAAAAAATTTAAAATTAACTCAAAAAATTCACAAATAAATATAGTAACCTTAAATTCAACAATTTCAACAATTTTTTAAATTTTTTATTTTTTTCGATAAATCCCGAAAATGAGTAATTGATTTATAAAAACTATAAAAAAATATAATATTAACGCCATAAATTCACAAATAAATATAGTAGCCTTAAATTCAATAATTTTGTTTATTTGTGAATTTTTGGCATAAATTTTATTTTATTTTCCTATTTCTCCTATTTTTATTAATAAATTACTCATTTTCAGGATTTATCCAAAAAAATAAAAATTAAAAAAAATTGTTGAAATTGTTGACTTTAAGATTACTATATTTATTTGTGAATTTTGGGCGTTAATTTTAATTTTTTTTTCATATTTTTTATTAATCAATTACTCATTTTCGGGATTTATCAAAAAAAAAAATTGTTGAAATTGTTGAATATAAGGTTACTATATTTATTTGAGAATTTTTGGTGTTAATTTTATATATTTTTTCATATTTTTCTTATTTTTTGTTAATTAATTACTCATTTTCGGGATTTACCGAGAAATTTTTTTTAAAACAAAATTATTGAAAATGGGTCGAGTAGTTTATTTAAAAGGTGGTTGATTTATGGGTCGGATTAGGTGTTTATGGGTCCAATTTTTTTAGGGGCATAATTGATCCCTTTCCATTTTCATATAAATGTCATGTGGTAAGGTCAAAATGTCATGGCAATTCCATGTGGCATTTAAATAAATAGAAAATGAGATGGATATGTCCAGCATACCAACAAACGCCCATAAGGGCATATCTATGCGAAAAGTTGGACGGCGAGGGCATGAGTGAGCCAAACTTTAAACGGAGAGTGTATCTAAACCTTTTTGAATAGTTTAGGGGCATATTTGACCCTTTTCCCTTTCTTTTATACAAAATGCTTGCTTTCTAATACCTTTGGAATTTTTTTCCAACTAGTCTCTTCACTTCTTTATATATTGGAGTATCAAAAGAAGACTCAAGGAATATCAAAAGAAGACTCAAGAGTCTATTCACGAAATGGTTGCGTGAATCAATTTACGCGTATATTCATGATTCAAAGTATATGAATTTTCAATAACTTTAAAAATTTACAAGTGGAAAATAAAAAATATATCTAAAGTATTTTGTTTTCTTGAGTTTCAAATCTGAGCGTTTTCTTGAATGATCAGATGTGTGAATTTTTTATCTGTATTACTAAATGTTTATGAAACATACGTTAACTTTCAGTTATTTACTTTTTTCCTTTTTGATATTATAGTCGTTCAGGTTGAAAGGTGAACAACTGATAATTGATATTTGTTTGGATAACTATTTGGCGATAATTTAGTTAGGAAACTCACATACTTGATAATTCAGATAAAGAAACTCAAAAAATCAAGATACTTTAATTAGGTATTCTTTTTTTATCCCAACTCAAACTTTATTACATGTGTCTGAGATAAATCAAGAAGGATAGCAAAACTTAATGCTAATTCTACTGGATCATGAGACAACTTTGATATTGGTTTCCAACAATATATTTCTTATATATTTTAATAAATTTCTCAATCTAAATATAAAATTTGGATAGAAGTTATTAACTTTTTGAGAACTCACTCCCACCATCCTAGGATTATCGTATCTTTTTCTTTTAGGGAAAAGGGTCAAATATGTCCCTAAACTATTCGAAAAGGTTTAGATATACCATCCTCTTCTTTCATCCCCTCGCCGTCCAACTTTTCGCACATATATGCCATTATGGGTGTTAGTTGGTTTGGTGGACATATTTAACTTATTTTCTATTTCTTTAAATGCCACATGGAATTGCCATTACATTTTGACCTTACCACATGATATTTATATGAAAATGGAAAGTGATCAATTATGCCCCTAAAAAATTTGGACCCATAAACACCTAATCTGACCCATAAATCAACCACCTTTTGAATAAACTACCCGACCCATTTTCAACAATTTTGTTTAAATTTTTATTTTTTTTCAATAAATCCCGAAAATGAATAATTGATTAACAAAAAATAGGAAAAATATGAAAAAAATTTAAAATTAACTCAAAAAATTCACAAATAAATATAGTAACCTTAAATTCAACAATTTCAACAATTTTTGTAAATTTTTATTTTTTTCGATAAATCCCGAAAATGAGTAATTGATTAATAAAAACTATAAAAAAATATAATATTAACGCCATAAATTCACAAATAAATATAGTAGCCTTAAATTCAATAATTTTGTTTATTTGTGAATTTTTGGAGTAAATTTTATTTTATTTTCCTATTTCTCCTATTTTTATCAATAAATTACTCATTTTCAAGATTTATCCAAAAAAATTGTTGAAATTGTTGACTTTAAGATTACTATATTTATTTGTGAATTTTGGGCGTTAATTTTAATTTTTTTCATAATTTTTATTAATCAATTACTCATTTTCGGGATTTATCAAAAAAAAATATTGTTGAAATTGTTGAATATAAGGTTACTATATTTATTTGAGAATTTTTGGTGTTAATTTTATATATTTTTTCATATTTTTCTTATTTTTTGTTAATCAATTACTCCTTTTCGGGATTTACCGAGATATTTTTTTTAAACAAAATTGTTGAAAATGGGTAGAGGAGTTTATTTAAAAGGTGGTTGATTTATGGGTCGAATTAGGTGTTTATGGGGCATAATTGATCTCTTTCTATTTTCATATAAATGTCATGTGGTAAGGTCAAAATGACATGCCAATTCCATGTGGCATTTAAATAAATAGAAAATGAGATGGATAGGTCCAGCATACCAACAAACGCCCATAAGGGCATATCTGTGCGAAAAGTTGGACGGCGAGGGCAGGAGTGAGCCAAACTTTAAACGGAGAGTGTATCTAAACCTTTTCGAATAGTTTAGGGGCATATTTGACCCTTTTCCCTTTCTTTTATACAAAATGCTTGCTTTTTAATACCTTTGGAATTTTTTTCCAACTAGTCTCTTCACGTCTTTATATATTGGAGTATCAAAAGAAGACTCAAGGAGTATCAAAAGAAGACTCAAGAGTCTATTCACGAAATGGTTGCGTGAATCAATTTATGCGTATATTCATGATTCAAAGTATATGAATTTTCAATAACTTTAAAAATTTACAAGTGGAAAATAAAATATATATCTAAAGTATTTTGTTTTCTTGAGTTTCAAATCTGAGCGTTTTCTTGAATGATCAGATGTGTGAATTTTTTATCTGTATTACTAAATGTTTATGAAACATACGTTAACTTTCAGTTCTTTACTTTTTTCCTTTTTGATATTATAGTCGTTCAGGTTGAAAGGTGAACAACTGATAATTGATATTTGTTTGGATAACTATTTGGCGATAATTTAGTTAGGAAACTCACATACTTGATAATTCAGATAAAGAAACTCAAAAAATCAAGATACTTTAATTAGGTATTCTTTTTTATCCCAACTCAAACTTTATTACATGTGTCTGAGATAAATCAAGAAGGATAGCAAAACTTAAAGCTAATTCTACTGGATCATGAGACAACTTTGATATTGGTTTCCAACAATATATTTCTTATATATTTTAATAATTAATAAATTTCTCAATCTAAATATAAAATTTGGATAGAAGTTATTAACTTTTTGAGAACTCACTCCCACCATCCTAGGATTATCGTATCTTTTTCTTTTAGGGAAAAGGGTCAAATATGTCCCTAAACTATTCGAAAAGGTTTAGATATACCATCCGCTTCTTTCATCCCCTCGCCGTCCAACTTTTCGCACATATATGCCATTATGGGTGTTAGTTGGTTTGGTGGACATATTCAACTTATTTTCTATTTCTTTAAATGCCACATGGAATTGCCATTTCATTTTGACCTTACCACATGATATTTATATGAAAATGGAAAGTGATCAATTATACCCCTAAAAAATTTGGACCCATAAACACCTAATCTGACCCACAAATCAACCACCTTTTGAATAAACTACCCGACCCATTTTCAACAATTTTGTTTAAATTTTTTTTTTTTTTTCAATAAATCCCAAAAATGAATAATTGATTAATAAAAAATAGGAAAAATATGAAAAAAATTTAAAATTAACTCAAAAAATTCACAAATAAATATAGTAACCATAAATTCAACAATTTCAACAATTTTTTTAAATTTTTATTTTTTTCGATAAATCCCGAAAATGAGTAATTGATTAATAAAAATTATAAAAAAATATAATATTAACGCCATAAATTCACAAATAAATATAGTAGCCTTAAATTCAATAATTTTGTTTATTTGTGAATTTTTGGCGTAAATTTTATTTTATTTTCCTATTTCTTCTATTTTTATTAATAAATTACTCATTTTCAGGATTTATCCAAAAAAATAAAAATTAAAAAAAATTGTTGAAATTGTTGACTTTAAGATTACTATATTTATTTGTGAATTTTGGGCATTAATTTTAATTTTTTTTCATATTTTTTATTAATCAATTACTCATTTTCGGGATTTATCAAAAAAAAAATTGTTGAAATTGTTGAATATAAGGTTACTATATTTATTTGAGAATTTTTTGTGTTAATTTTATATATTTTTCTTATTTTTTGTTAATCAATTACTCATTTTTGGGATTTACCGAGAAAAAAAAATTTAAACAAAATTGTTGAAAATTGGTCGAGGAGTTTATTTAAAAGGTGGTTGATTTATGGGTCGGAATAGGTGTTTATGGGTCTAATTTTTTGAGGGGCATAATTGATCCCTTTCCATTTTCATATAAATGTCATGTGGTAAGGTCAAAATGACATGGCAATTCCATGTGGGATTTAAATAAATAGAAAATGGGATGGATATGTCCAGCATACCAACAAACGCCCATAAGGGCATATCTGTGCGAAAAGTTGGACGGCGAGGGCATGAGTGAGCCAAACTTTAAACGGAGGGTGTATCTAGACCTTTTTGAATAGTTTAGGGGCATATTTGACCCTTTTCCCTTTCTTTTATACAAAATGCTTGCTTTTTAATACCTTTGGAATTTTTTTCCAACTAGTCTCTTCACTTTTTTATATATTGGAGTATCAAAAGAAGACTCAAGGAGACTCCTTGTTACCTTTTTTTTCTTCGAAATGGTTGCGTGAATCAATTTATGCGTATATTCATGATTCGAAGTATATGAATTTTCAATAACTATAAAAATTTACAAATGGAAAATCAAAAATATATCTAAAGTATTTTGTTTTCTTGAGTTTCAAATCTGAATGTTTTCTTGAATGATAAGATGTGTGAATTTTCTATTTGTATTACTAAATGTTTATGAAACATAACTTTCAGTTCTTTACTTTTTTCCTTTTTGATATTATAGTCGTTCAGGTTGAAAGGTGAACAATTAATAATTGATATTTGTTTGGATAAATATTTGGCGATAATTTAGTTAGGAAACTCACATACTTGATAATTCAGTTAAAGAAACTCAAAAAATCAAGATACTTTAATTAGGTATTCTTTTTTATCCCTACTTAAACTTTATTATATGTGTCCGAGAGAAATCAATCCTTATAATCAAGAAGGATAGCAAAACTTAAAGCTAATTCTACTGGATCATGAGACAACTTTGATATTGGTTTCCAACAATATATTTCTTATATATTTTAATAAATTTCTCAATCTAAATATAAAATTTGGATAAAAGTTATTAACTTTTTGAGAACTCACTCCCACCATCCTAGATTTGCTCATGCGCGCATCCTGATTATTCAATATGATATATTCTATTTCTTACTAATATAAGTATTATTGGATCGGATAACTCTGTAAACCAAAACTTAAACATATGAAACAAATTGATCACCCGATGAAATTTTCTTAAGTTCTTCCTATTATTAGAGTTAGATAAGACAATATCCTTATAATTGATCCAATTATAACATAATTGATTGGTTGATAGTACATGTTTTTCAGTTAATTTTGAACTTTAAATTTTTTATTGACACTCTCTCTTGTTTTTAATATAAACGAATTATCGAGTTGTACGTATCACAATTCTTAAGAAAGATATTTAAAGACATTAACTAAAGAATAATTTATCAATATTACCTATTTTATTCTTCCCAAACTCTTCTTAAAAGTAGAGATAATCATATATGAGATTTAAAAGCAGATAAAAACACTATAAAAAAAAAGAATAACTCTAAAAAATAATAACAATTAATACATTTTTGGACTTTATTTTTTTTAATATTATAAAAATTACAAAAAATGATCACTTTTTAAAAATAATAATAATAATACCATAAATTCAATGACCATATATGTAATTACATTTATCTTATAATAATAAGATGGATAAGGTAAGAAGAGGGAAATATAAGGAACTTGAGTTAGTGCATATATATAGATGCCTTAAAATGTGGTTCACAAGTTGAGAAAGTGGGGTCAAAATCAATCAAACAACTTTGCAAGTAAAAAGGTTTGAAGAAAGTAAGGTTAAAAACCCTAGTTGATGATTTGTGTACATCACATTAAGATATATACCTTTTTGGCCTACAACTATAGTACTACTATTTTGTCATTTTTGAAGCAATTAATGAATATAGATAAGAAGCACAAAGCATTAGTACTTCATTTACTTCTGTTCCTTTTGCTTCCAATTGAAGGTTTCTTCCTGTTCGTTTGCTTAGAATGTATAAAAATAATATTTAATATAATGTATTATCTAGTAATACTAGAAGAAATAATATTGAGATTAGTTTTGTTAGGATCAGTTATATTGAAATTAGATTTTATTCAAAGTTTGATATAGTACATTAAAGATAATTTTATCTTTATCTACGCTTATTCATATGTTAATAACCCTTGTATTCATTCACCAACAAGAGATGTATATAGTGGAGTGGTAAGTACTCCCTTCATTCTTAATCAAAGGTCTTACATTCGAATTTTCCTGAGTACAGAGTCGCCTTTGTTAGGGAGCGATTTACCCCAAATGATGGACTTTTCTGCGCGAATTCAAATTTAGTGCGACTCTAATGAAGACACTGAATATATATAGTTAGCAAAAATACATATATTCTCTAATGTATCCTACCAAACCACCAGCTTATCATATTATATATACTCTCTTCTTTCCCCTAACAAAAAGATCATTGTTATTATTACATCGGTGAAGCAACGAAACAATAATTACTTGAGGTATTAGACTATATTTTTTACTAGTTCGTTTATAAAAAAAAATGACACAATCTTCAAAAGACGATAAGATAACGTCTCATGTCAAATTGTTGGGATTGAAATATCAAGAGATTAGAGATCACACGAAATCTAATAATTGCAAATTATGATGGTGATAAATCAGATGACAGCGAAACTTATACAAAAAGAAGCATGATATTTGATATGGTTTGGTTAAGTGATAGAGAGAGCTTGTAGATCAAACACCATAAATTTCTCTACAAGTTGCAAGTATTAATTCTAGTGTTCTAAGCATTCGAAGATCAAGACAAATTTTTTAGAACAAACTTCAAGTTCTTGGACTAAAATCTAATCAAAATTCGAGATGAAGTTCAAAAACCCTTGATTTTTTTTAATAGAAAGATTATAGTTCTTGTTTCGAGTATATCCAGAGAAAGAGATTCCTTGTCTAGAATTTTAAAAATATGGAAATTGTAATATTCATTGTATTGTTAAGATACAGGTTGTATAACATGACTTGTTGAAGTAGCTAATTTCTAGATAAACTCCTTCTTTACAGTATCAATTTCTAATGCTTTCAACTCTTGATCCAAAACTTATTCTAATAGTGTGGATACATTGTTAAAACATAGTTATACAATGTTTATACATGATTATATACAGTATATACATTATTTATATATTTTATATACAATGTATATGTTATGTATATGTAATATATATTAGTTTATACATTGCTTGTACAATGTATATGTAATATATAAGGACGCATGTATAATATATAATTTTGTATATACACATATATACATTTCTATACATCATGTTAAATACATATTTTAAAAATTAAAAATAGGAAAATGAAGAGGGTTCAATGGTAGCTCAGGAAAGAAGGTACAAAAAAATAACTTCCAAATAGATTTGCTTCATGAAATTCAATGTTAACCTATATTGGTTATTTTTAATTAAAAATTTATTGGGATATGCTCATTGTAAATTGTTTGTTTAGGTAATACATATAGATAAGTATCTCTTTATTTATTAACTCAACCTATTTTAATCATCAAATCCGAACATTTGACATTTAGTACCTGTCCAGTTTCCTCTACTAAGGATTTTTATTAAACTAACACCATAGATAAGACTTAGAGTTCCAAATTAGAATATTGCACATTTTAAGATCGTCTTTGGTTGCCTCGATAGCTCGATGAGATGAGCACGAAAATGGCGGAGAGTAGTTTTATCAAAGATAAAGTTCTAGATATTATAAAGTTCATGAATCTCGTATTTAGTTCAAGGGACAAATAGTTGGATATGTGATCGAAGTCTTACATTAAAAGTTAATATGAAAAAGAAAACATGTATACTATAAGATATATGGATAGTTATATTAATATATATAGTTTGAGGCCTTTTGGAAAAATACGTGTGAATTTAGAATAAAGCAAACAATGGATACTTTTTCATATTGAAATTAAAATGAAGAGTGAAAACCAGAAAGGATATTTAATTGGGATAGTTACCGATATATATCATTTGATCAGCTTGATTACTAATATGTCTGAAATATACATAATATATACATTATTAGTATACATATATTGTGTATATTATATGTATATTTAAAATATATACAGTCTATACACTTTATATTTATTTTTTAAATTAAATAGCCAAATGGTTTAGACCCGTAATTATCCCTATTTGTTCTAGCTCATGAAATGCTCCACTAGGAGAAATACAAAAAAAAAAAAAAAAAACTTAACGAAAACAACAAATTGCATGTATCATTTGGTGCACCTAACAACTTGAGCTATAAAATAGGTCAATTTTATCTTTTTTGGAATAGCAGTAGGTTATTAGGGTAGGTGTTCCTCCATATAGGCGAAATCTTCTGAATATATATGTATCTATTTTCTGTTTTAATTTATTTGTTTGTTTTGATTTAACACGATGTTTAAGAAAGTAAAAGAGACTTTTGAATCTTGTAATCTTAAACTAAAGATATGTGAAATATCGCCCTACACTACTGACGCTTTAATAGGCGAAACTCTTGGTCATAGTTTGACGACCTGTCTTCAGTAGGAGACTTTAGTCTTTTGATTAGAGTAGGGATCGTGAGAGAGCAAAGCGTACCGCCCTGTCATAGTCATGAGTCTGCTTATAGTGACGACTGTTATCATAATCAACAAAGTTGAAACTTCTAGGAAAAAGCTTCGAAATGGGAGGGCGATTTTAATTTTTCTCTCAAGTGATAGCTCATGTCTTGTGTCACATCATCTATACATTATCATTTTAATTTAGTACCTCAAGTTTTTTTTCCCCTCTTTTTCTCTAAGAATAAGAGAGGCAGGGACAGACATCAAATTTAGTGGAATATCTTTTGACATTAATTCCAAAAAAAAAGGTGAATAAAAGGAAGTGCCTTTGTGTAAAAACTACCTGAACACTCCACAAAGATGGAAAGCATAAGATAATTATAGCATTAAGTGGATCTGAGGTGTCAGCCACTTATAAATGCAACTACTAGCTAGCTCTCATCCATCATCATCATTTTATTCCGATGGATTATGTTAAATGAACGGGCTGAGCTGAATTTGAACGAGGTAAAATGCGCTGAACTAATAATTGATGGATTCAAAAGTTACTTAGATTAAACTAAGTTGTACTAAAATGTGAATCATAATCCAATTCACACAATTCTTATTATATTTTAGCGGGTTGTGCTGCATTTGAACGAGGTAAAATGAGTTGAATTAATAATTGGATTCAAAAGTTACTTGGATTGAATTCGGTTGGCTTAAAATATGAGTCATAACTTAATTTGAATAATTTTTACTACATTTTAATTGTTTTATCTTCTTTGCTATATAATTTTTTAATCTCTGATAAAATTATTATTTTTCTTTATTATTACTATATATAACATATCAAATGAGAAAATATTTTAACGAAAATTTTATAGGCCAATTTGAGCTATATATCAACTCATGAACCCTCCCGAACTTAAATAAATCGGACAAATTATATTTTCATGAACTTATTATACCACGTTCACTTTTATTTTATTTTCTGGTCTTGATGGTCAAAATTAGTATTTGTTTTTTCGTCATCAAACTTTGTCCCCATGGCAGTTATTAAGGATGACCTGTAAATTCATAACCAATATATTTCAAAGGAAGTACTATAAATTTCAATCGCAACAAGCAACTTTTTCTAAGTGGAATTATATGTAATAACGAACTTAAAAAATAAATTTGTTTATTATAAAGAGATAGAATAACGTTTCTCTTTTGCATGTCTATGGAGTTTTTAAAAAATTCAGACATCTTAGAGATAGATAGGAATTTCCTTAACTAACAACGTTTTTTTAGAATATGTCAAAAGTCCATTAATAAGAAAATATTGGGAAAATGTAGGTGTAAAAAGAACTTCCAGGAATTTCATTTCACCCAAAGTCTTTGTACTCAATTTGTTTCCCAAGAATCATATTATAAGTAGACATTTGGTCATAAATTCCAAATATTTTTCACTTTATGGAATTGATGTGGTTGGAGTTGAAGATGGAGTTGTATTTGGTTATACGTTTTGCAAATAATATTTGAATATTGTTCATGATTGAATATACTACCGTCTCAAAAATGGAAGGTGAGTTGAAAAACAGGTTGTAAGCTGATGTTTTAGTATAATGTGTGAATAAAACCGTTCATTTGCTTGATCCACTGAAGTTATAATTAGGCCTCAATACCAAACAAGTTGTGGTGGCTATGTGAATCCTAAATTAACTCCACTTGTATAAGCTTGCTCATATTATCAGTCTCAAGATCGAATAAAGAGGAGTTATGATCGGCTAGTAGGTAACATAAAACTTATTAATTCATGAATCACAAAGGGGAGTTCGACTAAATTACCAAATGACTAATTATGGGAAATTGCTATATATATTTTTTCTTGGGAGTAGTAATAGTCAAATTGAGGAAAAATAACTAATTTCATCTTTGAATTTTTAAAATAACATATATTTTGAATTTCTTGCTAAAGAATATGTGGTTAGTATTAACCAAAAATAATAATAAAAAAATATGTGGTTGGTAAACAAAGTATCAGTTTTTTTTAAACAAGATACAAAACGTATCGTCAAATCTTTAATATGATTTCACAAGATCTAATTTCGCTAAAATAACAAATTCTAGCCAACTAAAAAGGTCTTCTGATCAACATAAACATTCTTGGGGAGAAATGAATTGCCACATGACCTCCACACTATCTATTTCTATTAAGAAAATATTCTTCCAAGAACAATTTTGACCAGTACAACTAAAACCAAAAGTGTACATCAAACAATTTTTGGCTTGAGAGAGATTTTGTTCTTGTGTCCTTTATTAATTTCAACCAATTTTTTGGTGAATGACATCAAAATTTTTCTATTCTCATCTTTTGTAGTATAGCTATTAAGACATCTATCAGGCAAATCAATAGGAACTATTTCATAGGGTACAATATCTGATTTTTATATGCTGAGGTAATTGGAATGCAAATCATGCACATGAAAAAAATATTTGAAATAAAAATAATTTATGACCAAGTTGTTATTTCATGCCCTTTGAAGGGTATGTGATACACATAGTTGTCATTTCAAGTTAATTGATAATCTGATAAAAAAAATTGATATCTCTAACATGTTACAAGTTGCATAATAGATATTTCTATTGTTAGTGTATATAACTTAAAACGGACTTTGAATATATCAAGAAATGAATGTCATTGGAGCCATGTGTAGAGCTGAGATGTCAGGAGATTCATTCGAACCTTTTTTGTTGTATCAGGTCAAAATTACTTTATGTTAATGTTATTGTGTATTTTAATATTAGAAATTAAAATAACACTTTTTATATATGTATATATTTTTATATGATAAATGATGAATTTGCTTGACTTCATCTTTTATTTACTTATTTTTATTTTCAATCTATTTAGTGAAAATTCAGACTCAATTTATTTTATCTATGGTTGTTTTAGGACAACACTTTATCAAAAATAATCTTTAACAATAATTAACACTTTTTGTAAATGTCTCTAAATCCTATATCAACATTGAATCCAATGACAATTAACTAATGTTGATAACGACTTTAACACTTTCTATTAATGTACATATTTATTGCCGCTAAAAATTGTTTTTATCAGTGTGGAAGTTGCTTCACTTGAGTTGATGTCCTATAAACCATCTGAGGAAATTGTGAAACTAGTAATCCTTGTCCAAAATAACATGCAAGGAATATTTTTCTAATGATTTTGTTTTGTCTTCATGGCTGAAATAGTGGGGTCTTGTAAACATAGATGTGCTAATATTAACAGACAGTACATAAGTAAGTGGGATATTGATTGCCTTGGTGAAAAGAGAAAAAAAAAACAATTATATATCCAACTCATAAAATTCCTTGAAAAAGTTTCTTATATTCACACTTAAAACATTTTTGACATGAGAAAAGAAAAAAAAACTAAACCTCCTTCATCTTTCTATGATTTTATCCTTCAAGAAAATTGATGTAATAATTTGCTGCTAAACAGTTCGTAGCTACTAAGATTTCGATACTTCATCATTATATAGAGTTAATGACAAATATTCAATAATTTGTTGTTAATTGGTTCGTAGCTACTATGATTTTTGATAATTCATCGCTACTTCATCATTATATTGAGTTGATAACAAATATTCATTATATAACAACAACAAAAAAATAGGTTGAAAGTTTGACTGCATTGGTGCTCCACATTGGATGTGGTCTTATACCAAATGTTTAATTATTATATGGAAATTTAGGAATCTTAATCATGTTACTTAGTCATCATGATTAATGAAGAGAGAAGGAATTTTAACTAAACTTGACCAGTCTGTTCAATGATTAGAACATTTTGCTTAGCCAATAAAAGAAACTATCTAGTTAAGAAACTATAAATTTATTCGTACCTATATTAAATAAGTACAAATAATAAATTTTGAATTCAGTAGATTAGATGGGATGGGATAGAATTCGAATTTAAATTTAATTTCAAAAAAAGTTCATCTTAAATTTGCTCCTTTCTAGGACCTATGTTGCTTGTATTATATATGTATCAGATACTTTAAAAATGCACCAGCAATGCCATAGCATGTAGGTGCAATATTCATTCCTAATAGGCAATATCATGATTTTTATTTTCCATTATGTATTTACACTTCCAATCATGTTATATTGCCTAGTCATGAATAACATTCAAGTCCAACAATTTTTAATTTTTTTTTTTTTTGAAAAAGAAGAAAATGATACTATTAGATTAAGATAGGTAAGAATGACATAATGCTTGTGTCATTTTCAATAGGGCAATTGTGTGTGTATATATATATGTTCCAAAGGTGTAAAAATAAAAACAGCTGGGGAGATAAGATATGAATTATATTCTTTGTTGGGATTGTGACTAGTTCCTTTCATTTCACTTTTTTGGATTCCTTATGAGGCCATATATTCTTCCCTCATCTTTTCTTTTCCTTTTTAAATTTTTATTTTATATCCGATATTTAGTATCTATTTTGCAGCTCGATTAATGAATTACGCTAAAAAGCGCTTCATACTAAATACAAATCTGTATTGAAAGCTCAACTCAGATAGCTCTGATTAACAATAAAGAAATACTCACCGTTTAACCGTAACCTTGAGTGGTATCTTCTTTTCCTTTAAATGTTTTTCGATTTGTGAGAAAGAGATATCTTCTTGTATATATTTATTTATTATATATGGGGTCCTATTGCACAATAATAATTGATGATCAATGTCAAGAATACTTTAGTTTAAGTGACTTTTTGATCTCATATTTGCTACTCAATATTAGGCATCATGCATCATCCTAGAATCTCCTTTTTTACTTTGTAATGGAATATATTAAAGCAAGAAAAAAAAGAAAAGAAAAAGATACTTCTATTACTACCTCTTTTTCTTGATTTTCACACATCTTAGCCATCTAATTAAAATATTAAAGAATCCAATCATTCCCTGTGTTCTTTTTAATTTTTCCAACTTCAACTATACACAACATGATCAAACACACCATTATTTTGTATTATTAATTAGTGGCGAAGTCAGAAATTTTAAAATATTAAACATGATAGTCAAACCCGTAGTTTTTCATAAAATAATTCACTCATAATTTCATATATAAATCTGGTAAATACTACTCAAAGTTAAACAATTTACATTTCCTACGTCAATTCTGAACTAATCTCCAATACGATTAATGTAATTTTTGAACCACTTTTGTTGCTACACTAAAAGTTTTACGTATTTCAAAAGAATTCTAAAAATTTGTATATGTACAAATATAAAGTCTTTATCTTAAACAATTTACGTTTCCTACGTTGATTCTGAACTAATCTTCAATACGATTAAAATATGTTTGAACCATCTTTATTTCTACACTAAAATTTTTAATTATGTCAAGGGAATTCAATTTTTTATATATATATATATTATCTTAATTGCTCAGTATAATTATGTTCCGACAAAGATAATTAAATTGAACCCTTCAAACCATATAGCTTCCCCCTACACTAGAATCAAATCGATTCCTATATATGCATAATGAATATACACACAGCTCCAACTTTAAGCCCTTAATAATTCTTCATGTGATAATGTAACCTAATTAGTTAAAGAAAGAACATAGGGAACTGTTACTTTATAGTTTTTTTTAAGGGTAAAATGGGGAGGTGATTATAAGGGAGAGAATTGAGCGCTTTTAAAAGTTCAGATAGTCAATCAACTGAGTTACTAAGACTCCTTGTTACTTTATAGTTAGAGTCTCTGTTCAAGTTTTATTATTGTCCTCCACCCGGGGGTATTTAGTATTCGTTTTAGGCTTGATTAATCCAGATCATATTGAAAAGTTCAATTTTGATGGTAAAACGCTCCCTATCAAATACAACTTGAAATAATATGATTTGATAAGATTTAAATGTTCTGTTCGAGTTTTAAATGCTTCTACTGATTATAAGAAAAGTATAAATGGGAGTAGACCTTGATGAATCCCGTAGCTAACGGCGGATTTGTTAGACTATTGGTGCACCTTGTAATTACAGATTACTGGTAAAGCCCTTGCTAGTGAGAAGGTAGAACTAGCATACAGTTACCGATATCCCTCGAGTAGGGATCTACCGATATGAATATTTAACTCTTTTATGAGGAGTTCACCATTATTGATTACTTCTTAAAGAGAAGGCCACACTGATCAAATGAATCATCCTTGAAAACCTCCCAAATATAAGATGTGATTACCACTCCATTGCGCTCTTTGGTGATTCTCGATTCAACTATTACATAGACTTGATCCAAAGATAAAAAGCCTAATATAGTTCTAACTAGTGTATAAATATAAGTTGCACTCTAGTTTTTGAGTCTTTTGGAACCCTTAGAAATAGAGGGTAAGGTGCCGAAAAGTCTAATATTTGGGGTAAAGCGCTCTCTATCAAAAATAATTTCTTATTTAGGTATCGAATCTGAAATTTCTAGTTAAGGATAAAAGACCAGAGTACTTATCACTCCACCACGATCAATAATTATCCGTTCAATTATTACAATGACTTGATCAAAAGCTAAAAAGCCTAGTATAGTTGCTACTTACTAGTGCATTATTATTATTATTATTATTATTATTTTTATATATATAAGTTGGAATCTAATTTTTTTTGAGTCTTTTGAAATCTTTAGAAATGGAGCAGACCAAGTGAATGTAGTGCACTAAGAAGGCAAAACTTTGTATATTCAATCATTGGATTTGGATTCCAGCTCTTGACCATACCCTAAAAAAATTAAATCCCAAGATTGATCTGATCTAATTGAATTGACTTTTTTGTGATTTGTTGTTTGCCATTTTGGCCTTCTTTAATTTGTCCTTTTTTTTCCTTTCTTTCGTTTTTGCTTTATGTATAGATAATAACTCTATTTACTTATTTAGATCCAATGGATGTGGTTTAAGGCTTTTTAAAAAGCACACTAATCTTCTGTTTTTTTTTCTTTTGTGTAATATAGTACAAGAAAATATGGATCTTTCTATAATTTCTACATTCGTGTGTTGATTAAAGGGAAAAAGAAGAAAAGATATATAATTAAAGATCCCCCCCCCACCCCTCACCCCACATACACACCAACCAAGTGGGTATCAAACACGTTTGGTAGAGTACTCCCATAAAATTTCGATGTCTACAGATGCCTTCATGAAGGGAATTGTCTTCTTGAAGTATTTGATTGAAAGGAATTGTGAATCTTGTTGAAGTATTTGATTATCAAGAAGAGTGACATACTTTGATCTCTTTATGACTATCCAAGAGTTGACGGATATTCGAGATTCTGATCTTTATGAATATCCCATGAATTTATGGAATTTTTGAGATGTCACTTCAAGTAAATATAATACCCTTTATATAGTCATTAACTAGGGTTTAAGGTTGAGTAACTTTCAGAAATCCTAATTGAAATTAGACACATCTTATAGTTTAGCTTAAATCAAGAATGCGCCTAAAAGTGAAGTTAATTTTGAGTTATAGATACTTATATTCAGATCAACGATCCAACTCTAACTAGGTTATTTACCTAGAAATGATAGAGGAAAGACTCTAGATTAATGACCTAATTCCAAGTAATTTACATTTGGAGTGGTAAAGAAAAGTTTTTTTTTGTTGGAGCATCAAAATCATTGACTTAGGTTCAAATTATTGACTTGGACTCAAGTGGATCGAGAAAATTTTAGGGATAATTTTTATCTTCTTCTTGTTGGGGGCTTTTCTTTTGAAGTATAATAAAAATAAAGTTGGGGCACGTTTTTTGAGAGACTTTAGTAGACTTTGAGTGAGAATTACGATAATTTTGAAATAATAAAAATAACAATAATATATTTAATGTGATTTCATAAATCAAATTTGTATACCTTTATTTTCAGTTAAGTAGAGCTTGTTTCTAATTATAAATCCTAGACTAAAAAAAGTGTTTTCAAACAAGTTTATGAAAATACCAAAATAAAATAAAATATTGATAGTAAAAATAGTAAGATAACCAAAATAATAAAAGCAATAATAATAATAATAATAATAATAATAATACAACATTTCCGATATAATTGCATAAGTGAATTTTCAAAAGGATAAATATACACAAAAGTTTATTCTTAAATATGTCAGGTGAAATGTTAAAAATATATTTTTTTAAATATATATACTTTTTAAAATATAATATAAAAAACAAAACCGAAGGAATATTTGTTTCTGCTATCACCTAAGTTATCATTAGCATATATTAGAAAAAAATTGTGATGATCAGCAATAAACTGATCAAGCTACCTAGATCTTTTTTCCTGTTTGGATTGGTTTAAAAAAATACAGTTTTTAAGTAAAAAATAAAAAGTATGGAAGACCTATTTTTTATTTTTTATTTATTTTAAGTCATTTTTCACCTTTCCAAACATTTTCCAACTTACTTTAAGTCATTTATGACTTATTTTAAATTAATTTATATTTATCAAAAATTGACTTAAAAATAAATTTAACCAACTTTTAAGTCAATTCAAAACCTCCTCTAAATCAAGAAGATCAGAAAGTTTCAATATAATAATAAATAAAATTATATTTATACCTTTCTTGGCACTTCAGCCAACGTCTATTAAATATAGAATTTATTCTTATTAGTGCAAAATTGTCCTCATGCCAGCCTTTATGCTATGAAATTTTAACCATTGAAATATTCTAGGATAAATGAAAAAATATATTCCATTGGATATGAACGATGGGGAAAGGGTCAAATTTGTCCAGTACTCCTCAATGGTGACGGAGTCAAGATTTTCATTTTAGAGATTTAAAATAGGGAAATAGAATAAATATACCCTTGAACTATCGTAAATGGTATGCAGATGCCCTCCGTCATATTTTTGGGATCGATGGATAAGATTATGACACGTGTATGTCCGTTAGTATAAATGATGTATATGCTCTAATTTTTGGACGGAATGGGCACCAATGCCCCAAAAGTATAACAGAGGGTATGTGCATACCATTTATGATAGTTCATGATATATTTGTCTTTTTTCCCTTTAAAATATAAAGAAGTTAACATATGAATTAATTGAAAGAATTCAACATCTATTATATATATATACAAAATAATTTTAACTATGTATACATAGTGTAATTCTTCGTGAAAGGAAGTTCAGCCCTACCTAGCTTCACCCCTAGCTCGTTATGTTTTTGATCTAATCTTACTCTGAATCTAGTCCATACATTTCATGTTATATCATCCGTTAATGGAAAAGCAAATGTGAGATAATTTTCTGATGAAAAAAGTCTAAATAATCAAACGTGTAACGGATAATATTTTTGAATAGTGTAAAAGCAAATTTGATATATTTTCTACATGAATGATTCATATAACTAGCTGGTGATGGAAAACGAAACCAAAGGTGAATTTATAAGTTAAAAAATGAAGTATATCTTTATAAAATTAGATATTTTATATATATTAATATAATTTTATCTATTATGTCATGTTACAAAAAAACTAAATATTTTAGAAATTTTAGATATATTAATGATATGGACTTGGTCTTCCCAAATTCTCTGCAAGGGAAGGGTCCCATTGAATAATTCTTCTAAGTTTGATTCCATTTCATTTCATTATTATCTATCACACTATTCTTGCTTTACATTAAAATTAAAATAATAAAATAACTATAGATTTCATTCTTCTGACCTCTTTTTTGTCTTCCATGTTTCTTTTACATAGTAGATAACAAGCATATACTTATAGTATATCTGAAAATTCAAAGATTGATAATAAAGACATATAAAACACACTAAGGTTAATACTTTTGATAATTAACTAAATAGTTCTATTTGAAAATTTTGTTTTTTGCTTCATTATTATCTCTTAGTAACTCATAAAGTACTTCTTGATAACATAAAAAAAAACTTAATAATTATGTACAAGAAAGAAAAAAATAATCTATTACTAGATTCCTTGATTCCTTTATCCCTATAAAAAAACAAATAGAATCTGCCAATACAACCACACCTCTCAACAAAAGAAAATTATTATGTACAAGAAAGAAAGAAAAAAAACCAAAGAAAATAATAATTTTAAAGAATCCCTTTTTATCAATATTTCCAATAAAGAAATACCAAAATATAGTTTGTTTTTTTTTTTGCTTACATCAAAGGCTCCTGTACTAAGATTTAAAAAAAAAAAGTTAGTTTCCATTATAAATAATGGTGGGGCTGGCTATTTTCAGTAGGGGAATCAAAGCAGAAAGAAAGAGAAATAAGAAGGAAAAACAGGAGTGTAAAAACAAATTATAAACTTTATTTTTTTCCTCTACTTTTCTCTCCTTTTGAGACTTCAAAATTGAAATGTGTTTGCTTTCTTTGTTTTTGCTGAATCGTAGATTCTCTCACACACACACCCTTTCAAGTCAAAGAAGAAAGAGAAAAGAGAATTATTAAATATCACTATCAGCAATAATAATATATTCAGTGTAATTTTATATGTCAATTCTAGAAAGAATAAAGTGCACTCAGACCTTATTTCTATCGAGCTTGTTGCCGATAGACCATTGGCTCAAGAAAAAACATATTAAAGCAGATTGGAAAAAGAAATATCAGAAGTGTCAATCATGACAAAATACTATAGAAAACATGACAAAGCATTTTGAAAAAAAAGAATGAAAAAATATTAAATTATTAGATCACTAACATCAACAACAACATATTTAGTGTAATTTTATAAGTTAGTTTTAAGGAGGATAAAGTGTATGCAAACGTTATCTCTATCGAGCTCGTTATGAAAAAAGAAATATCAGAAGTGTTAATCCCACAAGTGAGGTCTTGTGAAGGTACTAATCTACGCAAATTGTACCCCTATCTTGAGAGGTAGCCAGTAATAAAATTGTTTTGATAAACCCTTAATTTATAGGAAAACATATCAAAGCAGATCGAAAAATGAAATCACGATAAAATACTATAGAAAACATGATAAAATATTCTGAAAAAAGAACAATAACTACGACAAAATAGTGCGATAAGTTAAATGAGTTGGAAACACAAGAAAAATATTTTTTTATAAAGAAAAAGTTTGATATGAAATGGGAAATGGAAGAAAAGAAGGGCCACAACTCATAGGAGAGCATATATTCCCTTACAACATATGTTTCCAGATATGGAGTGAGAAAACAACATGGGACACCCTTAACAAACTTCCCAATTATATATACAACTATAAGAGTTGCCACATTTTTCAGACACACAAAAGCAAACTCTTTTCTACATGATTCAATTCAAAAAATACACATACATTTCTACCTTGTAAATCAACAACAAAAGATGGCTCTTGATCAAAATGCACAACAAACTAAAGATATGAACTTAGTTTTATCAAGTGATGCTAAGCCTAGACTAAAATGGACTCCTGATCTTCACCAACGATTCGTCGATGCAGTCTCTCAACTAGGAGGTCCAGATAGTAAGTACTTTTTACCTGCTCGGATCCTCCAAAAATGTCGTTGTTGCACTTGTGTCAACTGACATAGGTGCAACAACTTATTCTTGTTACAAATTTAAATATTACTATTTGATTGATAATGTAGAGGCTACACCAAAATCATTGATGAGAGTGATGAACATTCATGGACTAACTTTATATCACCTCAAGAGCCATTTACAGGTAACTATGTTACTCAAGACTCTTTAAAAATATTGTCGCACCTTTATCAGATCCTCCAAAAATGCACGACTTTGAATTAATTGATTGGTTTTCCTTGTTGTACAGAAATATCGTCTAGGAAAGAGTTCGGTGACTGATCAATCTTTTGATGAAAACAAACAAGAAGTTAAATTGGATTTGTGTGAAATAGTACCTAATGATGATGATACAAAGGGAAATGAAATCTCCAGAGGCTTAAAGCAGAGGACTTATTTTGATACAGAGTTGCCTCAGAGTGATCATAAGTTATCTTTGGGAGTATGTGATGGATCTCAAAATCAGATGAATGAGTAATGATTTCTTCTCTTTGAATGCAATAAATTAAGATCTCGTCTGATCGTAGATTTTGAAGTTAAAACTTGAAAAAAAATTGTGTTTAAACATGCATTTTACTTGGAAAAAAGTTCAAAGTTTTGTGAGTGGAAGTACCAAAAAGTGGTATGAGCCAGTTTTTGAAAACTTAAAAATATTTTATTGTCATATTTTGAGTCTCATCAAATTTGATGGTCAAACAGATATTTGAAGATAAACTTTCAAAATCTGATCCAAAATCTATGGTCAGACGCCGGTTAACGTAGAAACTTCACAAGCATTTACAACATCTAACTAGTTAAATTTTTTTCTCAGGAGTTTCCAAATTGCAAGAGCTTTACAAATGCAAATGGATGTACAAAGGAAACTTCATCAACAAATTGAGGTAAAAATTTATCAAAAAATATGAATATCTTCTTGATTTACATGTGCATACTTTTCCAAGATATTTACAAATTTGTATGTATTCGAAGATGATTCATCATAAATTGACTAGTTTTACACTGTTCGTCATAAGGGGTGTGTTACACTATAGATCAACATAAACTAGTCAAGTCATGATGAATCCTCACAATACATACAAAATTTTAACTGTCCCCAACTTTCTTGGGATTGAGGCATAGTTATTGTACTTATTTTAGGTACAAAGACATTTACAACTTAGGATTGAAGCACAAGGCAAGTATTTACAATCAGTTTTAAGAAAAGCACAAGAGACACTAGCAGGATATGGTACTTCTTCAGGAGTTGAACATGCTAAAGCTGAACTCTCACAATTAGTTTCAATGGTTAACATGGGATGTTGTCCAAGTTCTTCATTATCAGTCATAACAGAAATCGATTGTTCAATCTCGAAAGACACAGAGAATAAAACATTGAAAGAAGGAATCTTGTGTTCGATTGAAAGTTCGTTAACATCTTCTGAGAGCTCAGCAAGAAAGGATATTTGTGGACTTTCATTGAATCAAGAAACTAAAGGGAAAAAAAGAAGTAGACATAATATTTGTGGTGATGAACAATCATCTGGTAAAAGATATTTGGAGACAATTGATTTGAACAGAAAATGTCCAGATGAGTATGATGAAAATGTTACAAAAGTTATAGACTTGAATGAGTATAGTTAGTATTGTATTTATTTTTATTCTCTATAAAAGTCATTGATTCTTATAGCTAGTAATGTTGTTTATAGAAAAAATACTAATAATAATATGTATATTGTTTTGTGAATGAAACTTAAGAGAACTTTCCAAAGTATATTCATTTTGATTGGTATTGGATATAATGAGCACAAATTCACAAGTAACAACTCTGTTTTCCCTGTTTCACATTTACTAGAAGTACATCAATCTATTCCATTGCAGAGAATGAGTCCAATAACATATGGTTAATTTGATAACAACATTTGAGTATAATCTCACAAGTAGGGCCTGGGGAGGGTAAAGTGTATGCAGACTTTATTCCTACTTTGTAGAGATAGAGGGGTTGTTTCTAATAGACCCTCAGCATAAATAAAGCATTCTAAATAGTTTGAGAAAAGGGGTTATAATATGAAAGCAATAACAACAACGAAATAATGCGAAATAGCGAGCATTACACAATAAACATAACATCAACAACAACAAAAGAAAAAGTGAAAACTCACAAGTGAAGTCTCGGGAGGATAAATTGTACGCAACCTTAATTCTATTTTTATGGGGTAGAAAGGTTGTTTCTGATTGACCCTCGGCAACCATCCATCTTTATCCAGACTTGAAACCGACAATGTGAACGAGCTCAGACATGCCAAGTTAGATAGTCAATTTGATTTATGAAAAAAATGAATATGATGTTGAAAGATTATTCAAAGTGAAGTTCTTCTACCATAGGTGCAAAACAACTCAAGAGAATATGTGTAGATAAATGGCATCTCTTTTTTAGTTTTTCTTTTCTTTTCTTGTGATACCATATTCTAACTCAGGTGCATATGAGCTGCTAAACTTGGAGAATCTATATGTTCTAGGAATCCCATTTTTTGTTATGCTTTTCTAAAGATGCAAGCAAGGAACTTGAACTACACCAAAAAGGAATATTTATTTGTTTTAGAAATCAATACAAATGAATAATAGTACTATAGAGCAAACAAGGAAAATAGAAAATGCTTAGGACAGCTTTCTTAATTAGTGAGGGTATAAATCTCCCGAGGAATTTTAAGTTATATGCATCCACAATATAAGAAAATAATTACACTATCATTGTAGTTTAATGTGTTTGTCACTTATCAAATATTGTCATGTGAACAATTTTAACCATGTATTAGTAATTCTTTCTTTCTTTGAAAGGATTTATTAGAAACAGTTTATCTACCTTTGTAAGATAGGCATAAGGTTGCGTACACATCATCTTCTTCAGACCCCACGTGTGGAATTGCAGTGAGTATATTGTTGTTGTTGTAATAGAGTACTCTTTCTTTGTTACTTTAATAATGGAAAAAATATAAAACTTGAACCAAAAATCAGGTTAGGATGGTGAGAAGGAAGAAAATGGAACTCAATACTAAAACACATGAGAATATTTGAAAAGTGGTATACAAAATTAAGCAAGAGGCCATAGGCTACTGATCAAGTTTTAAGTGGAAAAAACTATATATTAACACAAAAGTTTTTGAAAATTAGCTTTTGTACTAAATTTGGAGGTTCAATTTTGATCTCCCAGTGCAACCTAAATTAGTGCAAGGTTTAGCCTCACAACTCTCCTAGAGTGGGTGAGAAGTCAAAATTAATCTTATAAGATAGATTTATACAAAACAAAGAGGATGTATATATTTCTAAATGTGGGGATAGAATATGGAAAATTAGATCTCTCTATAAATAAAAACTAAATGAATAGTGGTTTGCCTCAAGTTTGATAAACAAGAGAGATTTATCTATAATTTAATTATAAGGAAGATGATTGTGTTCCGTTAAAATAAGTGATACATGATTCAATAAATGAGGTCGTTGCTTTCTTAATTAAAAATCTCAAATTTAATTAAGATTTCATAAGAATTCCCCCACCCCCCTCCCTCCCCGAATGAGACAGGTTGTTCTTGTTTTAATTAAAGGTCTCAAGTTTGATAAAAAGACTTCCCTACATGAAACCATACCCAACTCGAATTAACAAAGGGGAAAATGATTGTATAAATAAGTATCTTTTCTTCTATCTACATATTGTTTCATTTCATGATTTATCATATTGCATTTAATTGTATCATTTGAATAAATATTTGAATGAATTTTATTTTTTTTAATTACTATATAATATCATACATTATAACACGAAAAATAGTCCTAGAAAATAAGATACGAAACAGAATTATGATTAAAAAAAATAGGTTAAAAGATAAAAACAAATAAAATAGTAAGTAACTAAATAACAAATAAAAATAAACCTCCATTTTACCATATTCAACAAACAACAAAATGTGGCTCTGTACAATAACATTATTCTTAAAAAAAAACTGCAAATTTTGAACAAAAAAATTAAAAGTTGCTTTTAAGCTTCTGATGCATGATCATTTTCAGAACTAAAATTAGCTGAAACTGTTTGGTTATTATGATTTTCTGAACTTGAAAAACTCATCCAAATCTCTCTCCTCCTTCCTCGATTTTTTGATTCACCATTTTCTTCAGGCATTTTATACCTACAAATCGGACACGACCCATGAATCTTCAACCATTTTTCAATACAATCTCCATGAAATCTATGCTTACAAGGCATTTCTTTCACTACCCCACCAATTACCCAATCATCCAAACATATAGAGCACTCCCCTTTTTCTCCTTCTTCGCAAATCTCAACACTTGTAAGTGCATCAATTGATGCTTTGGAAGCTGGGGGTTGACCCTCTTTGCTCATCAATTCGTTCAGAAATGAATCTAAGGTTGTAGATGAACGGGTTTCCATTACGATCATGTTTTGGGTTAACGGGTTTACGAGGATGATCCGATCAGAAAATCCAGATGGGGTTGTTGATTCATCTGTTTCCTCATCTGGGTTGGATGAATCTTGAACTGAATTTGATGAAATTGGATTGTTCGTGATGGATAAAATGAAAGGTAAAAACAAAGAAAGGTCTATGTTTCTGGAATTCATCAAATTCTCCATCAACGATGATGCCGATTCTGATTCTGAAGCCATTAAATTAAGAATTTAGAGAGAAATTTGGAGAAGAAGATTCATAATAGAAAGTTAATGGTTGCAGAGGACTGAAGATATAATGGAGGCAAAGAAGCACACAGAAAGTTGTAGAAGATTCTGGAATTATGTAGACAGTTAACTGTGGTGGTTGAATTTTATGATTTGATTAATTTAATTAATTAATTAGTGTTTATCCTTTTGAGATAGATGGCAGATATTTTTGAGGGATTTGATCTAATACTAGTGAGTCTTTACTTTCATTCTGTGGTCTAGCACCATTGAACTTGTCAACTTGTAAATATTAGTGTTTTAAAAGGGCAGTTTTGGAAATTGCTTGGGGCGGGGCACTGGCAAAACGTAATGAGATTCATGGGGTTTAGTTTTGTGATTTGATTGAATGTTTTAAGCCCGTCTAATAGTCAATGCTCCAGATTTTCCTAATTGTTAACGTAATGAGATTCATGTCTGGGGTTTAGTTTTGTAATTTGATTGTATGCTTTAAACACGTCTAACGGTCAATGCTCAAAGTTTACCTAACTGTTTTTGTACAAATTATGTGTCAAATTACTCAATAGTCAATAATATTATTAGTTTAAATGCAATATTTATTTCTATTGTTAATTCAATTGTATTACTATATCATATTGTTTTAAAACCACAGTTAGGTAACAAAGAAAAATCTCATTTTGTGTAACGATCGATTTAGTGGGATTGTGTTGTTACATTAATATTTTTCTTCTCATTTTGGCAAGTCACTTATTATTTAATAATTCTATTTTATCTTTCACTCTACCTTTTTCATTGTAGCTTTATCCATACCCTATTTTTCTTATAAGTTTCTCATTCAAATTATTAATTCGTAACATTATGTAAATTCAATACCCTTGTCCATGTGCTATAGTTTTATCTTTCTTTTTTGATAATTTTTTAATTCAAAATTTTCAATTAATAGACATGTTAAAGAATTAAGAGCATTAAAAATAATTTTTAGTATATTCTACATGCATTTAAAGGGTGTTTGACGATAATTATTTTTTTTATTTTTTTTCGGGGTTTAATTCTAAAAAACACGTTTGATCATGAGATTTCGAAAAACGTCATGGACTACAACTTTCTTTGCTTATTTTGGGCTTATATCCAGCCCAAAACCAATATACTTATTAATTAAGTCCAAAAACTATTTTATTCCCTTCTTATTATCTTCTACAGAGTGATAGAGTGTGCGCCTAGGAAGATGGTATTTTGCAGATAACCTGTTTGATTAAATTCCCCAAAGAGCGAGGCACCAAAATGTCCATTTTAGAGAAATGGGTCTGCTTTGATTTCTCTTAGCAAGTTAAAAAAACTAGCCTTAAAGAATGACAACAATGGCTTTGAGTAATGTTTGTTCGCTAAAAATCAAGACTTGTGAGCTCTTTGGAATTTGTATAAATCACTCATATACCACTCTTCCTATCCAAATTAAAAGTAAGTTTTAATGGTCAATTGCTCTAAAGTTTCTAGTTTTACTAGATAATAATGTCTTTTGGTATTGGAAATTTGTTCTGCTTTGTACTTAGCTTTGTATATTATACTTTGTAGGGTTAGACATGAAGCCATTAGTAATTCAAGCTACAGCTAAAGCTAAATCTCGGACTGAGAGTGCTAAACTTCGAAATAGGCGAATTCGAAAGAAGGTATGTGACATTTGTTAAAATTATGGCTCTTGATATTTCTGCCCAGCAAAATAATGTTGAGTGTCAAATTTGAGATATGATAAGCTAATTAATGTAGCCACATTTCTGTGTTATAACTTCAGCTTACTAAGGACCCTAGATAGGAAGGTAGGAAGGTCGGTAGGTAGCTGAGTGTGGCCGCATGTTAGGTGTGAGAAGCCAGGGGGCTAGCCCTATTTCCTCTTCTCCTTATTAGTAGTAGTGTTTAGTAATCGCGTAGTTTCTTTTCTTTAATGTGTTTCAACTATCTATTGCTTCATTTTGCTTTGTATCATGTCATTTTTACTTCTTGCAACCCTTCTCTGAATAACTTCTCTATTGAGCCGAGAGTCTATTGGAAACAACCTCTCTACACTCATAAAGATAGGGTGGTCTGTGTACATCTTATCCTCCCTAATCTCTATTTCTAGAATTACACTAGGTATGTTGTTGTTGTTAAGTAATGGTAGTGCAGAAGATTGGTGCTGATGTATTTTATTGCAATATTTTGGTGTTCGGATAGAAAGAAGAAACTAATTTATGTAACTTGGCTTTAAGATCGTACAATGTTGAGCACAGATTGATCGTTTCTGCTTAGAAACAGAACAAGCGTACATAATTGAAGAAGGTAAATGCAAAGAATTTATTGGTTTCTTGTCATATTTGTATAGGAGTAGCCAGCAATGACTTCAACTTTCTTACCTAATGGATTACTATTTAATGCTTTCACCCGTTGCATAAAGACCATCAGGGCTTCGACAACATGGCTCTTCTATAAGGACACTCATATGTCATATTACCTACACCATGACATTTAAAACATTGCATATCTCCATATCTAGTAGGAATAGGTGATTTGTACCTTTGCTCTTGCTTCACATCTTTGGACATGTTCCAAGATGTCTTGAAACGTCATTTGGTGTGTTCTGTATTTGTAAGTTTGTTTCTCCTTGACTCCTCGTTCTTGATCTACTTTCCATCTTCGTTCCCGAATGCAATGTTTAATCTTAATTGTTCTCTAAAATCATTTCATGGACTCGCTCGCTCACTCACTCAATCACAACAAAAAAAGCATATATGTGTAAGTTTATTGATTTACTTTAATCATTTAAACTTTTTATTTGGTCTTTGGCAGTTTAATGGCACTCCTGAAAAACCAAGACTTTCAGTCTTCTTCTCAGAAAAACAGTTGTATGCTACACTGATAGATGACCAGAACAAGAAGTGCTTGTTTTACGGAAGCACTTTGCAAAAATCAATCCGCGGTGATCCACCTTGCAGCACCATAGTAAGTATCTACAGCACATTGAGACCGTAATTTTGTAGTGTTATGCAAATTTCTACGTTTCTTGTTACGACAGTTATGGGATTTTCAAGTCTTGGCATTATTCCCTAACTTTGTCCCTCTCGATCACAGGAAGCAGCAGAACGTGTTGGTGAGCAACTAGTGCAGACTTGTGTTGATCTCAACATCGATGAAATTTCATCTTATGATCGAAATGGTTTTGCTCGAGGAGAAAGAATGCAAGCCTTTGAGATTGCCATTTCTCGACATGGTTTCCTGTTCAAATAGTTCTTCCTTATTTTCTATGTGCATTTTGTATAGCCTTTAAGATTCTGGAGCTCTAACCTTTTACAAAAGTAGTATATCATCGCAGTGGCAAAATAATTCAAAATTTAGACGAGTGAGTTATGATGTAAATCTAAATTCCATCTATACTTGGTTTTTGGCACATGCATATACATTTCAATCTCAAAAATTGTTGGATCCGCTACTAATCATGTGTGTGAACCGTGACCTAGTGGTCAATAAAGTAGATTGAGAACCTGAAATATCAAGTTCAAGTCTTAGAAGAAACAAAACCACTAGATGAGTTTGTTAGATAGAGTAATCTTATATTTGTTGTTTTATCAGATTATAGTTTGTTGTTGTACAATTTAAGATATTTTTATTTTTATTTGCTCTAGACGTATAGTCAAAATTCGAAGTTCTATTTTCCTTTTGTCTAACCAATTTTGAATAATTCATTATCTGAATAAGAAAATAGAGGGAAGGAAAAATCAATTGCCTGTTTTAAAAAATAACAGTAATTTATTACAAGCTCTGTGATGATCAGAAAATACTTAGTTCTCTCTAACTCTTATTTTCTTCATGTTTGTTAGGTAGCAGAAGTTAGGTACTTTATTAGGATTAGTAAGGTAAGGTCTAACGCCCCTTGCTTGTACTTGTCCATATTGATATTTTTTATGTTTAATAAAAAACCGCTAGACACTGTTTAGTGGTAAATTTGTTCAAAAAAATAAAATAGAAAAATCGTCTCTGCTGCGACTCATAAACATTTTTTATATTGGCCAAACACCTTATATTTTCAAAAGAAAAATATTTCTTTTATTTCAAAAATTTCAAAAAAGTGCTTTCCGGTTGACGTTTTTAAACTGCTTAGTATTTTAACTGACACTGATAAATTTTAACTATGAAGAATACAGTTATAAGTAGTTTCAAATTCAAACATTTAAACTGCTTGCGATAATTGTTAGATAAATACAAATTTACGCAAGTTTTAAAAAATAAAAAATAAAAAATAAAAAGATGAAAAGGAGTGCTTGCTATTATCAAGGAGTCATAAAACGTATATTTAGTTGCTACAAATAAGGGGCTTTTTATTTTTTTATTTTATAGTATATATATATATATATATATTTGTGCTACAAATAAGTATCATTCTTATCTATATTTAAAACAGCCTATTTAAAGTTAAATTGTCATTGATAAATTTTACTCTAGTTTAAAAACATGAAAATACTTAGTTGGTAACTCAATTTTTATATTCACGACAATTTTTAAAAAATATTTTAAGAATACATTTCACTCATGTTGAAAAATTAGGTGTATTTAAGTCCAGTTAATTAAGTAAATAGATATTTTAAAAATTGTCATCAGTTCAAAGATAAAATTAATAATTCACAAGTTTTAAGGGAAATTTTCAGTACTTCTCACTAATCGAAAAGATTTAGAGGTAAAATCAACATGGGACGTTTTTTTTTGTTTATTTAATTTTCTTAAAAAGGAAAAGTTAATAAATGGAGTTAAGTATTGAAGGATCCATTCAAATATTTTCACATTTTTTTTTATAAATAGCAAAAAAAAAATAAAAAAAAATTAATTATTGAAAAGCTTTATAGATCGTGCAGAAGTGGGTGTGTATTGGGCAGTTTTTAAACAACCATTTAAATTAAATTAAAATAGTAATAATTAATTAAAAAAAAATTATAGAAAAATACATGAAATTTTTTGTATATAGATAGAAGATTCAAAACATTTGTAAGTGCATTTACGTAACCAAAACTATAAATAAACCAACAAAACTTCATTCCTATTTCTTCATTCAAATATTACAAAATTAATTATTGAAAAGCCTTATTGATCGTGCATTGGGCAGTTTTTAAACAACCATTTAAATTAAATTAAAATAGTAATAATTAATATAAAAAAAAGTCTAGAAAAATACATGAAATTTTTTGTTTATAGATAGAAGATTCAAAACATTTGTAAGTGCATTTACGTAACCAAAACTATAAATAAACCAACAAAACTTCATTCCTATTTCTTCATTCAAAACTTTCTACCATTTTCTCAATCAAAAAACACAAAAATGGAGCAAACTAATGAAGGAATTGGAATAAAAATGTACAGTACATCGAAACGCGTCGATAATTCATCTTCTATGTATCCTACTAATTTACCACAAGATGATACAATCCCAGAATTACCAATTGGTGGCAGAAAAAGAAGAGCAATGGCAAATGGTGTACAAAAAACACTTTCAAAAACTTCATTACTTGTTAATTTTCTACCAACAGGCACACTTTTAACATTTGAAATGTTACTTCCATCAGTATTTGGTAAAGGAGATTGTTCACCAATTACTACATTTATGATTTTAACATTACTTGGACTTTGTACTTTGTCATGTTTTTTCTTTCATTTTACCGATAGTTTTCGAGGTCCTGATGGCAAAATTTACTATGGTTTTGTTACACCAAGAGGTTTGAAAGTTTTCAAGACTGGACTTGGTGTTGATGTGCCAAAAGATGAAAGGTAAATTTTTACGTTGGTTTTGTAAATCGCCCTTGACCACGAACACTATTTTAGAGATTTGTGATGGAATATTTTTTACTAAAGAGTTTCATTTATAAAATTGTGAAAATTTTATGATTGTTACAAAAGATAGAAAGGTAACTTTAAGTGATGATTTTAGCAATATTTGTGTGTGTGTGTGAGACGTAAATCGCTCTTGCACATGAAACACTATTTTTCTATGAGAAAAGAGAAAAATATAGATTTGTGATGTAATTTTTTTGACTACAGAGTTTCTTTGACAAAAGATGAAAGGTAACTTTTAGTGATGGTATTTGCAATATTTGTGTGTGTGAAACGTAAATCGTCCTTGGCCATAAACACTATTTTTCTATGAGAAAAGAGAAAAATATAAATTCGTGATGGAATATTTTTCATTTTACAAAATTATGAAAACTTTATGATTGTGACAATAGATAGAAAGGTAACTTTTAGTGATGATTTTTTAAATGTTTATGTGTGTGAGATGTAAAATCGCCTTTGGCAATGAATACTATTTTCTATGAGAAAAGAGAAAATACACAGATTTGTGACGAAATATTTTTGACTAAAGATTTTCATCCACATGATTATGAAAAATTTATGATTGTGACAAAAGATTGTTTTCCGTCACAAAATTTGTGACAGTTCTATGGTTGAAACAAAATAGAAAGATTTTTACAAAATTGTGACAGTTTTATTCCAGAAGTTATCAATATACACGAAAATTGTGACAGTTTTTTTTTCTTCCAACACAAATTAGAACGTCACGTTCTAATTTGTGATGGATTCTTCTTCCGTCACAAATATTGTCTATTTTATACAGCTATTCGATTTCACGTCTCAAAGTCATTATTTTACCATAAAATGTGACAGTTTTATGACAAAATCTTCAATATTGTGGACAAAATTCATAATGTTTTTGTAATTCCATCACAAATTTTGTGACCTTCTATGTTTATGACTGATTCTTACAAATACTGTGTTTTTTTTAATATAGCTAGTCGATTTCACACCTCAAAGTCGTTTTTTCACCATAAAACATGACAGTTTTTATATAATTAGTCGATTTCACGTCTCAAAGTCATTGTTTCACCATAAAACATGACAGTTTTAGGGAAAAATTTCCAATATTGTGGACGAAATTCGTTATATTTTATAATTCCAAATGTTGTGCATGTTTTTTTTATAATAATTTAGTGTGTTGACATTGTTACCTCTTTTTTTTGTTGGTTGGTTGTACTAGGTACATTGTGGGATTGACAGATTTTGTACATGCAATGATGTCTGTTTTGGTGTTTGTGGCAATTGCATTTTCTGATCATAGAGTGACACTTTGTCTATTTCCTGGACATGCTAAAGAACTTGATGAAATTATGAGGAGTTTTCCATTAATGGTTGGAGTTATTTGTAGTGGACTTTTTCTTGTTTTTCCTAATTCTAGATATGGTGTTGGGTGTATGTCTGCTTAGCTATTTTTATTTTATTCTACACTAGACTACATTTCTTTTCTAGTTTTATAAAGTTTCATATATATTGTAATTTAAGTTGATTGATATTTATTTAAATCTATCTATCTAGTATCGAACTGTAATGATTTGTAATGTACGTAGTTTTACTTTGTATTACTGTAAGAGACTATTTTCATGACTTCATGACCTTCGTTACATAGTAATAACTTTATTGGTGTTATATAGTAGTTAGGGGTGTATAAAATCGAACCGAAAACCGAATCAAACCGCAAACCGAGTCAAACCGGAAAGAGAATCCAACTTGTGGTTTGGTTTGACTTGGTTTGGTATTGGAAAAAAAAACCCAACTATACTTGGGTTGGTTTGGTTTTAACTAAAAAAAGTCAACCCGAGACCAAACCAACCCGACATTATATATATAATTTTTAAAATTTATTTTATATATAAAAATATTTACTTTGATGTAATTTCTAAATATTACTTATACGTTTTCATAATTTTTATCTTTTAACGTATTTTTTCAAGTTTTTTGAGACTTAGATTTTGAATGGTCCAATAAAAGTTATAACTCATAGATATTAGTAACTCTAGTAAAGCTCAAATATGTCATCGAATTTTCAGAAAAAGCTTATTTATGTCATCCGTTAAAAGTTTGGTTCATCTAAGCCATTACCGTTTAAGAAAAAGCTCATTTATGCCATTATTTTTTAACAGTAGTTTTGCAAAACTATTTTTTACACATGGTCAATTATAATTCGGCCACATCATTATTATCCTACCTTAAAAAGCTGCTAACTTTGTGCTTTTCTGAAAATTGGTTTTAATAACTTGGACGTATCTGAAATTATTTATAAATTTTCAGTTATAATTTCAAAAATTGAAATACTTTTTAAGTACAACATTTATGACTTAAGTAATTCTTTACCTCTTTTGATATTTCTATTCTACTAGGCTCATAATATGGTAGATATCCATCATTTTTTTTAGTTATAAAAGTTAGCAGCTTATTAAGAAACCTCTTTACAAGATCAGTAAATCCTTATAGAAGTGAAGAAACTTATTTTCTCAGTTAGGGTTTTTAGATTAAAAGTGAATTAAAGAATTGAATTACTGGGTTATAGGAATTTTTTAAAATTTGGGTGGGTCTTTATTTGGGTTGGTTATTTTTATTCAGAATTTTGATTTTTTTTTTATAAAAATAATAATGACGTGATCGAATTATAATTGGCCACGTGTAAAAAATGGTTTTGCAAAACCATTGTTAAAAAATAATGGCATGAATGAGCCTTTTCTTAAATGGTAATGGCACAGATGAGCTAAACTTTTAACGGATGGCATAAATAAGCTTTTTCTGAAAGTTCGATGGCATATTTGAGCCTTTTCCCTTAAATCAATACTAATGTTAACAAAATAAATTAATTCAACACTAAAAATGATAACGATGTTGAATATTTGTTCTTTAGTTTTACATTGGTTTAGACATTTGACATACATAATCTAATTTATTTTTCTTTAATGTTTCATCGTGTAATTAATACTTATTAGAGTTATTTTAGCATGATTTAGTACTTTTAAATTATGATCATTTTCATTATGACTTATTAATTTGCAATATTTATTTTATATGATTTCATTATTATTTTTATTGAATATTTTAGTGTCATCACTCATCTCATATTTTGTGTTATTTTTTTAAGAAACAACTTAGATAATTGTATTTTGATTGGACCTATAAAGAAATATTTGGAGCACAAGTTAATTATATATTTGTATGAATATTTTACTGGAAAAATCCAAAAACCTGAAAAAACAAGGTTTATTAGTTTGGTTTGATTTAAAAATTAAAAATTTCGACACAAATGGTTTGGTTTGGTATTTGAAAAACCCGAACCAACCCAAGGTTGTAAAACTCGAAAAAAACCAGAGTTTTATTAGTTTGGTTTGATTTATAAATTTAATTTTTTTTACACAAATGGTTTGATTTGATATTTTAAAAACCCAAACCAATCCGGTCATGTACATCCCTAATAGTAGTAACTTTACTTATTAATTCAAGACTCCCCTTCACGAAGGAAAGCCAAAATATTTTTGATTTTTTTCAAGTGCTAAAATTTGGGAGATCTATAAGTGTGTTTTTAAAGGATAATATAATATAGAACATAAAAAGATTTTTCTTCAAAATTAGCATCAATTTATACTAAAGTAATCATTCCAAAAATAATAATTTATTATTGTTTCATTTTAAAAAGTAAAATTCTCCACATTTGAACATCCCTTTTTCAAATATATATTTTATATATTTTAAATCTATTGACAGAGAATTAAAAAGACCACAGCTGCACCATTCAATTATTTTTCTAGCTGTTTCTAAATATGTCCCATATCCCTCCTAATTATTGCACAAAAATTACAAAGTTATAACTCTTGGATATTTATGTTGGTCAGTCTTTCTAAAAATATTTTGTGGTGTATTTCAAAATTTTCAGAAATACTCCTTCTATTCTAAATATAGTTGTCACGTTTCACCTTTTCTGAGTCAATTTCACCAACTTTCATAGCTAAAAATTTGATTAGATATTAAAAACAAAATTTAGATAAGATAACTACGTACAAGTTACAACCTCTGCCACACACATCAATAAATCTATCACTTCAACAAGATAAGGTAACTAGTTAAAATTTGTACATCCAAAATCTCTATACATTTCAAAATTGCTACTATTGAGCTGTAATCTTCTCTGTATCGTTCCAATTAAGTACGTACTTAATCATATGGCTATGTTAGTCCCAACAGTTATGTTGAATTCTGGTCATGAAATGCCTCTAATAGGCATGGGAACAGCACCAACGGCACCAACATTACCACCAATTGACCAATTAGTCTCCATTTTTATCGATGCTATCGAAGCCGGTTATCGACACTTTGACACCGCTGCGGTTTATGGCTCAGAGGAAGCACTTGGTCGAGCCATGGCAGAAGCGATACAACGCGGACTCATAAAGAGCCGCGAAGATGTTTTTATTACATCCAAATTATGGTGCACCGAAACACATCATGACCTTGTTCTTCCTGCCCTCAAAAGATCTCTTGCGTAAGTTTGCTTATATTGTCAGTTTTAAATTTCAATAAAATAGATCAACTTTTTATATATGCTATGGGGTGGGGGTGGGCGTTTGGTTTGACCTCTACCTAAAGATAGTGTCATAGGATATCGTAGCAATCTATATGTGGTAATAATATTCCCAAAATCATTTATGTGGTTATATTTCCTTTTTAGTCCATTCTAGATAGAATGACTATTTTCTAATTTTGAAAATAATTTAATTTAACTTTCTCCTTTTTTTTAATGACATTTATATAATAATTATTGTTGTTATTGGTACAAACTCAATATACATGCATCAAATTATTATACTTCATACATTTTGTCAATTTCATAGTTAATCTTTTTTGGGATACCCAATTATAAATGTAAAGATAGGGGTAAGATCTACATACATCTCTCATCCTCTCCAGGTTTCATATGTGGAACATAACTATACTGAATATGTTATTGTTGTAATCATGTATACCATAAAATTTCTCATCCTCTCCAGATTTCATGTGTGGAACGTAACTATACTGAATATGTTATTGTTGTAATCGTGTATGTCATAAAATGTTGTGTAGGAGGCTAGGGATGGATTACTTGGACTTGTACCATATACATTGGCCAGCGAGGTTGAAGAATACTCATGACCAAGATTTAAAGGTGGTAAATGAGGATGTAATTCCATTTGATATAAGAGGAACATGGGAAGCCATGGAAGAATGTTACAAATTAGGTTTGGCCAAATCCATTGGTGTATGCAACTTTAGTTGCACAAAACTCTCTCAACTCCTAACTCATGCTACCATTCCTCCTGCTGTAAATCAGGTAAATATAACATACTACACCCTTAGTGATATTTAATTGGGTACGAAATTTAAGAAAAAATATTCTTTTAAAGCTATAGATATTTATGGCTATACATCACTTCGTTAATAATAACATGAATTAGTTTAAAATTTATTTTTTGATCAAGAAATGATAATATTCTACTTTTTAATAGACTAAAGAGGAAAGTACGACATTCTTAAAATTCAAAGAATGGAGTCAGATGGGCACAAACATCTTATCACAATTTATGTTGTATTATTCAGATTTTGGAAGTACATTAGATTTCTTGATTTTTATCGTGAAATTCTAATATAGAATCTTTAAATCTTTTGAAATAAGATTTACATATTTAAAAATTGCATAAAAAATATATTATAAAATGCAATAATTGACAGGTGGAAATGCATGTAGCATGGAGACAAGAGAAGATGTTAGCATTTTGTAAAGAAAAAGGAATACATGTAAGTGCATGGTCTCCCCTTGGAGCAAATGGGATACCTTTTTGGGGCAATCATGCTGTTATGCAAAACTCTGTTCTAAAAGACATTGCCTTTCATAGACAAAAGAGCATTCCACAGGTACCACTAAATAATTGAACTATTCACTCGGTGTTTACACTAAATTATATTAGTATATTTACGTTTAATATATCGATAACTTTTTAAATTTGCTCTCAAATTCTATTTTGACACTTGAAGTAAGACTTGTTTCAATTGAACATTTGAACTCATGATAAAGTGATTTTATTAGTCATTAGACACTTCCAGTTCAAATTTTGAAGAAAAAAGATATGTGCACGTTCTCAAAGATCTATTAGATAGTTAAGTTAACTCCATGAAATATGACATCCCCTTTAAGTATGCGCATTAGCCTCAATTGAGGTTTTACGGCTTATTGAGGCAAATAAATATAATCAGAGGAGGTAGCATATTTTAAGTGTGACGTTTGAGTACACACACTAAAAGTTTTTCAAAATTTGAACCGAAAGCGTCTAAATGATTAGAACAAGTATTAGTTTGAGCATCTAAATGAAATTGCTGACAAAGATGGCATTGGTTGATATCTATAGGTGGCATTGAGGTGGGTATATGAGCAAGGAGTTAGTGTATTGGTGAAGAGTTTTAACAAAGATAGAATGAGAGAGAATCTTCAAATTTTGGATTGGGAACTAAACAATGAAGAAAATGCTAAGATTCAAGAGATTCCTCAATGCAGGGGATTCAAAGGTGAACTTTTTGTTCATCCAGATGGACCATACAAATCCCCAGATGAATTCTGGGATGGTGAACTATAAATGATACTGCTAATCATTCTGTTTTGAAATATTTTTGGTTGTTCATGTAAATATTAAAAATTAAATTCACAATCCATTTTTCATCATTTGGGTCGATTTAGGCTCCTTCCCTTCCACAGCGTAACCAGGTTGTTCAATAAAATTAAAAATTATATTCATTAAAATTTCTTTATAATTTACTTATTGAAAACAAAAATGCCCAAGATGAAAACATTTATCTTATTGATTTCACGTATATGAGTGTCTATGACAATTCTTTGTGGGACTGAAAATGTTATTGTCTCTTCCTTCTAGGCCAATATAGTGAATTTTAAAGCTTTATTAATAGTAAATTTAGTAATCGAAAGTTCAGTAATTTAAGTCATTCTAACTATTTTTCGTTTTGAATGGATTGTTGTCACTTTTTCACATTTTGAATAAATTATTTCTTTTATTTTTGTGTATGGTTAATAACCGAATAACCGAACCAAACTAAATCAAAACCGATAACCACCAAACCGATAAATGTATATATATTTGGTTTGGTTTGGTTTTGATAATTTTAAAACCGATTAAGTTGGTTTGGTTTGGTTTTGATAATTTTAAAACCGATTAAGTTGGTTTGGTTTTGGTTTTGACCAATAACCGATCCAAACCGACCCGTGAACACCCCTAATCATGGCCTTCGTTACATAGTAGTAACTTTACTGGTTAATTCAAGACTCCCCTTCATGAAGGAAAGCAAAAATATTTTTGATTTTTTTCAAGTGCTGAAATTTGGAGAATTAGAAGTGTGTTTTTTGGAGGATAATATAATATAGAACATATAGTTTATAATAGGTGCAAAAATAAAAAGATTTTTCTTCAAAATTAGCATTAATTTATATGAAAGCAGTCCTTCCAAAAATAGTCTAGTCATTTATGATAATTTTCATTTTATTAAAATTAAAATTTTTCGTTCCAACATCTCATTTTCAAATATATCAAAATTTAAATATATTGTTATTTTGCTAGCTGTTCTAAATATGTCCCATATCCCTCCTAATTATTGCACCAAAATAACAGCTATCTCTTAAATATTATTGCTTGGACTTTTTAAATGTATCACGTGGAGTATTTCAAATTCTTCAATAATACTCCCTCTATTCCAAATGCAATAGTCCTTTTCAAGAGTCATGAATTTCACTAATTTTCAAAACTAAATTTAATTAGATAAGATAATTATGTACAAGTTACAACCTCTGCCACATATATCAATAAATTTCACTTCAACAAGATAAGGTAACTACTTAAAATTTATACATCCAAATCTCTACACATTTCAAAATTGCCACTATCGAGCTGTAATCTTCTTTGTATCGTTCTAATTAAGTACCTACTTAATCATATGGCTATGTTAGTCCCAAAAATTATGTTGAATTCTGGTCATGAAATGCCTCTAATAGGCATGGGAACAGCACCAACGGCAGTAACATTACCACCAATTGACCAATTAGTCTCCATTTTTATCGATGCTATCGAAGCCGGTTATCGACACTTTGACACCGCCGCGGCCTATGGCTCCGAGGAAGCACTAGGCCGAGCCGTGGCTGAAGCGATACAACGCGGACTCATAGTGAGCCGTGAAGATGTTTTTATTACATCCAAGTTATGGTGCACCGAAACACATCATGACCTTGTTCTTCCTGCTCTCAAAAGATCTCTTGCGTAAGTTTTGCTCGTACTGTCGATTTTAAATCCGAATAAAATAAAAAGTTGTGATAGATCAACAACTTATACATGTTTCTATGGGGTGGAGGTTTGGTTCAACCCCTACCATGCAGTAATATATATATATAAGCAAAAAATTACTTTAATTAGAGAGACATGGATCTTGTCTATAATCTACAAAAATATTGTCATTGGCTCATAGCAATTTATATGTGGTAATATTCCCAACTTCATTTATGAAAAAATGGCACAACATGACATCCCATTTTACTAATTGGCAGAAAATAGCCTTCTTTTATTTTTTTGATAAAAAAAAGTTTTTGAAAATTAAATTTTGCAATTAGTAGCCCACGTATTGGGAAGTTCATTTTTAATTAAATTAAATAATTTTAGAAGGTGGGCAGCATGGTGTCCTTTTTTATTGGGAAGTGGTTTTTTTCTTCCTATTTTTTATCTTCTTTTCCATACACACACAATTCTTTTGAATTGTGTTTTTTTGTTATTAATTCTTTCTTCTTCTTCTTCATTACTTTGAATAAAAGATGATTTACTTTTTGTTTATTAGTTTTACATATTTGAGTTCTATACAAATATTCGTTCATAGTGTCTATTTTTTCTCTTCCGCTTTTAAATTTTTATGGTTTGTTGATGTCTACTCGTCAATTTCTCTAACTGTTTGCCTATGTTTGATCCCCCTCTTGTATTGTCGTTCAATTTTTTGGGAGTTTTAATTTTTGAAATTTAAGGTATATCTAATTTAGGCAAAAACTTACATAACAATAATTGATTGTAGGTATCAATTGTCATGTTTAAGAAAGTTATCCCTAGGATTATTCATAAAAAAAAGGATTCTCATTCTAATTTTGTGGATTCTCCATCCACAACTCTAAATTTTAGCCATGTAAGTTCTTCTCGTTATCCGATTCAACTTGTGTGTTTGCTATTGAGCATTTTAAATTTAATGTGCAATCCTCATTTACACAATGAATAAAGAATCTGAAATGTATACAAATTTTGAGGGAATGAATACGCGAATATGTATACATGAATGCAATGTATACATGAAGTGTTTGATTTTTTAATATGTATACACTGGAAGGGATAACATAGCTATAATTGTATACTAATATACTAAGTGAATGAATACACCATTCTTTTACCTATATACAATCATCAAGTATACAATTGAATTTTTTTTATCAAGTAACGAATAAAAAAACATATGAAAATACATAATTTACGCTTTTAGGTGGTTACGTATTGTATATATAATTTTTGATGTTTCCATTATTTTTGTTGTTTAGTGATGATTGGTTATACGAGGAAAACAAAAAAAAAATATTAAAATGTCATTTGTTAATTTGGGCCATTTTGTGCTTATTTTTTATTTGTCTATTAAATGCTAATTATTGTTGGGCTATTTATTGCTAATTATAACTATCAGTTGTATATATGTGTCATTTCCTCATCATTTATGTGGTTATATTTCCTTTTAGGCCCATTCTAGATATATAGAATGACTGTTTTCTAATTTTGATAATAATATAATTTTGACTTTCTCCTTTTTTCCATAATGACATATTTGTATAATCACACAAATATTATACAATATATTTAATATCACATATTCAAAAGTTTTATCGTCATATAAATATTATAATATGTTTACGATTACGAATTTTAAAAGCCTTTATTTATTTTTAAAACTTTGCATCCGATCAAAATACACTACATAAATTGAAATTTCTGATTTCGTAATATTGGACTGAAATATCATTAAATGAAGTGATGCAGACGTGAGGATTCATATATTATAATCGAACATAACTTGTTTGGAGTTGAAGCATATATAATTATTGTTGTTATTGGTACAAACACAATACATGCATCAAATTATTATACTTCATATATTTTGTCATCAATTTCATATATTAATCATGAATGTAAAGATAGAGATAAAATTTGCGTATATCTCATCCTCTTTCAGATTTCACATTATGTGGAACTATTAATCATGAATGTCATAAAATGTTTTGTAGGAGATTAGGGATGGATTACTTGGACTTGTACCATATACATTGGCCAGTGAGGATGAAGAATGGTAGTGACCAAGGTGTAAAGTTGGTAAATGAGGATGTAATTCCATTTGACATGAAAGGAACATGGGAAGCTATGGAAGAATGTCACAAATTAGGTTTGGCCAAATCTATTGGTGTATGCAACTTTAGTTGCACAAAACTCTCTCAACTCCTAACTCATGCTACCATTCCTCCAGCTGTAAATCAGGTAAATATAACATACTATACCCTTAGCGATATTTAATTGGGTACGAAATTTAAGAAATTTAAAGCTATAGATTTTTATGGCTATAAATCATTTCGTTAATAATAACATGAATTAGTTTAAAATTTAATTTATGATTAAGAAATGATAACATTCTTTTTTAAATAGACTAAAGAGGAAAGTATAACATTCTAATGTAGAAACTTTCAATCTTTTGAAATAAGATTTACATATTTAAAAATTGTATAAAAAATATATTATAAAATGCAATAATTGACAGGTGGAAATGCATGTAGCATGGAGACAAGAGAAGATGTTAGCATTTTGTAAAGAAAAAGGAATACATGTAAGTGCATGGTCTCCCCTTGGAGCAAATGGGATACCTTTTTGGGGCAATCATGCTGTTATGCAAAACTCTGTTCTAAAAGACATTGCCTTTCATAGACAGAAGACCATTCCACAGGTACCAATAAATAATTAAATTATTCACTTGGTGTTTACACTAAATTATATTAGTATATTAACGTTTAATATATTGATAGCTTTTTTAAATTTGCTTTCAAATTCTATTTTGACACTTGAAGTAAGACTTGTTTCAATTGAACATCTGAACTCATGATAAAGTGTTTTTATTAGTCATTAGACACTTTCAGTTCAAAGATATGTGCACGTTCTCAAAGATCTATTAAATAGTTAAGTTAACTCCATGAAATATGACATCTCCTTAGCCTCAATTGAGGTTTTACGGCTTATTGAGGCAAATACATATAATCAGAGGAGGTAGCATGTTTTAAGTGTGACGTTTGAGAACACACACTAAAAAATTTTCAAAATTTGAACCGAAAGTCTCTAATAAAACGCTTTACTATGTGTTTAATTGATTAGAATAAGTATTAATTCGAACATCTAAATGAAATTGCTTGACAAAGAAAAGATGGTATTGTTTGATATCTATAGGTGGCATTGAGATGGGTATATGAGCAAGGAGTTAGTGTATTGGTGAAGAGTTTTAACAAAGATAGAATGAGAGAGAATCTTCAAATTTTGGATTGGGAACTAAACAATGAAGAAAATGCTAAGATTCAAGAGATTCCTCAATGCAGGGGATTCAAAGGTGAAGTTTTTGTTCATCCAGATGGACCATACAAATCCCCAGATGAATTCTGGGATGGTGAACTATAAATGACACTCTCTAAACATTCTGTTTTGAATATTTTTTGGTTGTTCAATAAAATTAAAAATTAAATTCAATCCATTTTTCATCGTTGGGGTCGATTTAGGCTCCTTCCCTTCCACAGCGTAGCCATGCTAGCAGCTACACACAGCTACAAGATACAATGTAGACAAGAACTCGATTTTCAATGTTTGTGATGGAGTATTTTTGACTAAAGATTTTCATCCACATAATTATGAAAATTTTATGATTGTGACAAAAGATTTTTTCCGTCACAAAAATTGTGACAGTTTTATGGTTGTAACAAAATAGAAAGATTTTTACAATTTTGACAGTTTTATTCCAGAATTTATCAATTTAGACGAAATTTGTGACAATTTTTTTGTTCTTCCATCACTAATTTCGCAACGTTTTAATCTGTGACGGATTCTTCTTCCGTCACAAATATTGTCTATTTTATACAGTTATTCGATTTCACGTCTTAAAGCCATTATTTTACCATAAAACGTAACAGTTTTATGATAAAATCTTCAATATTGTGGACAAAATTCATCATGTTTTTGTCATTCCATCATAAATTTTGTGACGTTCTAATTTTGTGACCGATTCTTACAAATATTGTGCCTTTTTAATATAGTTAATCGATTTCACACCTCAAAGTCGTTGTTTCACCATAAAACATGACAGTTTCTATATAATTAGTTGATTTCATGTCTCAAAGTCATTGTTTCACCATAAAACATGACAGTTTTAGGGAAAAATTTTCAATATTGTGGATGAAATTCGTTATATTTTATAATTCCAAAATATTGTGCATGTTTTTTTTATAATTTAGTGTGTTGACATCGTTACCTTTTTTTTTTTTTTTGTTGGTTGGTTGTACTAGGTACATTGTGGGATTGACAGATTTTGTACATGCAATTAGGGGTGTTCACGGTTCGGATAAAAACCGATCCAAACTGAAAAACCAAACCAAACCGATTTTATTTGGGTTTGGTTTGGTTTGGTTTTAGATTTTTGAAAACCGGTAGTATTTGGTTTGGTTATGGTTTTATTCGAAAAAACCGAAGAAATAACCAAACCGAACCGAACCGATGAATTATATACATATATTTTATTAATAGACATACTTAATATATTATTTTTATAATAATTTTAAAGATCTTATATATGTTTCCATTAAAATTTCTTTATACTTTACTTATTGAAAGCAAGAATGCCCAAAGGCGAAAACATTTATCTTATTGATTTCATGTAATATGAGTGTTTATGACAATTCTTTGTGGGACTGAAAATGTTATTGTCTCTTCCTTCTAGGCCAATATAGTGAATTTTAAAGTTTTATGGATAGTAAATTCAGTGATCGAAAGTTCGGTAATTTAAGTCATTCTAACTATTTTTTGTTTTAAATCGATTGTTGTCACTTTTTCACATTTTGAATGAATTGTTTCTTTTATTTTTGTGTATGGTTAATAACCGAACAAAACCAAACCGAAACCGATAACCACCAAACCGGTAAATGTATATTATATTTGGTTTGGTTTGGTTTTGATAATTTTAAAAACCGACCTAGTTGGTTTGGTTTTAATTTTGACCAATAACTGATCCAAACCAACCCGTGAACACCTCTACATGCAATGATGTCTGTTTTGGTGTTTGTGGCAATTGCATTTTCTGATCATAGAGTGACACTTTGTCTATTTCCTGGACATGCTAAAGAACTTGATGAGATTATGAGGAGTTTTCCATTAATGGTTGGAGTTATTTGTAGTGGACTTTTTCTTGTTTTTCCTAATTCTAGATATGGTGTTGGATGTATGTCTGCTTAGCTATTTTTATTTTATTTTACACTAGACTACATTTCTTTTCTAGTTTTATATAGTTTCATATATATTGTAATTTAAGTTGATTGATATTTATTTGAATCTATCTATCCAGTATCGAATTACAATTATTTATAATGTATGCAGTTTTACTTTGTATTTCTGTAAGAGATTATTATCATGACTTAATTCATCATGACCTTTGTTACATAGTAGTAACTTTACTGGTTAATTCAAGACCCCCCCTTCACGAAGGAAAGCAAAAATATTTTTGATTTTTTTCAAGTGCTAAAATTTGGGAGAATTATAAGTGTTTTTGGAGGATAATTAATATAATATAGAACAGATGGTTGGTATTAATAGGTGCAAAAATAAAAGGATTTTTCTTCAAATTTAGCATCAATTTATATGACAGTAGTCCTTCCAAAAATAGTCTAGTCATTTATGATAATTTTCATTTTAAAAATTAAAATTCTTCGTTCCAACATCTCTTTTTCATATATATATATTTCAAAATTTAAATATATTGTTATTTTGCTAGCTGTTCTAAATATGTCCCATATCCCTCCTAATTATTGCACAAAAATAACAGCTATAACTAAATATTTATATTGCTTGGACTTTTTAAATATATCACATGGAGTATTTCAAATTCTTCAGTAATACCCCCTCTATTCCAAATGTAAATGTCCTTTTCAAGAGTCATGAATTTCACTAATTTTCAAAACTAAATTTAATTAGATAAGATAGCTATGTACAAGTTACAACCTCTGCCACACACATCAATAAATCTATCACTTCAACAAGATAAGGTAACTATTTAAAATTTGTACATCCAAAATCTCTACACATTTCAAAATTGTCACTATCGAGCTGTAATATTCTTTGTATCGTTCCAATTAAGTACCTACTTAGTCATATGGCTACGTTAGTCCCAAAAGTTATGTTGAATTCTGGTCATGAAATGCCTCTAATAGGCATGGGAACAGCACCAACGGCACCAACATTACCACCAATTGACCAATTAGTCCCCATTTTTATCGATGCTATCGAAGCCGGTTATCGACACTTTGACACCGCCGCGACCTATGGCTCCGAGGAAGCGCTAGGTCGAGCCGTGGCTGAAGCGATACAATGCGGACTCATAGCGAGCCGTGAAGATGTTTTTATTACATCCAAGTTATGGTGCACCGAAACACATCATGACCTTGTTCTTCCTGCTCTCAAAAGATCTCTTGCGTAAGTTTTGCTCGTACTGTCGATTTTAAATCCGAATAAAATAAAAAGTTGTGATAGATCAACATCTTATACATGTTTCTATGGGGTGGAGGTTTGGTTCAACCCCTACCATGTAGTAATATATATATAAGCAAAAAATTACTTTAATTAGAGAGACATGGATCTTGTCTATAATCTACAAAAATATTGTCATTGGCTCATAGCAATTTATATGTGGTAATATTCCCAACTTCTTTTATGTGGTTATATTTCCTTTTAAGTCCATTCTAGATAGAATGACTATTTTCTAATTTTGATAATAATATAATTTTGACTTTCTCCTTTTTTCCATAATGACATATATGTATAATCACATAAGTATTATACAATATATTTAAAATTACATATTTCAAAAGTTTTGTCGTCATATAAATATTATGATATGTATAAGATTGCGAATTTTAAAAGTTCATTTCCTTTTTAAACTTTGTATCCGATCAAATTACACTATATAAATTGAAATTTGATGCGGACGTGAGGATTCATATATTATAAGCGAACATAACTTGTTTGGAGTTGAAGCATATAATATTATTGTTGTTATTGGTACAAATTCAATACATGCATCAAATTATATATTATACTTCATATATTTTGTCAATTTCATATATTAATCATGAATGTAAAGATAGAGGTAAGATTTGCGTATATCTCATCCTCTTTCAGATTTCACATGTGGAACTATCCTCCCCGTTGTAATCATGAATGCCATAACATATTTTGTAGGAGGTTAGGAATGGATTACTTGGACTTATACCATATACATTTTCCAGCGAGGATGAAGAATGGTAATGACCAAGAAATAAAGGTGGTAAATGAGGATGTAATTCCATTTGATATAAGAGGAACATGGGAAGCCATGGAAGAATGTTACAAATTAGGTTTGGCCAAATCCATTGGTGTATGCAACTTTAGTTGCACAAAACTCTCTCAACTCCTAACTCATGCTACCATTCCTCCAGCTGTAAATCAGGTAAATATAACATACTACACCCTTAGCGATATTTAATTGGGTACAAAATTTAAGGAATTTAAAGCTATAGATATTTATGGCTATAAATCATTTCGTTAATAATAACATGAATTAGTTTAAAATTTAATTTATGATCAAGAAATGATAACCTTCTTTTTTTAATAGACTAGAAAGGAAAGTACGACATTCTAATATAGAATCTTTAAATCTTTTGAAATAAGATTTACATATTTAAAACTGCATTAAGAAAATATTAAAAAATGCAATAATTGACAGGTGGAAATGCATGTAGCATGGAGACAAGAGAAGATGTTAGCATTTTGTAAAGAGAAAGGAATACATGTAAGTGCATGGTCTCCTCTTGGAGCAAATGGGATACCTTTTTGGGGCAATCATGCTGTTATGCAAAACTCTGTTCTAAAAGACATTGCCTTTCATAGACAAAAGAGCATTCCACAGGTACCACTAAATAATTGAACTATTCACTCGGTGTTTACACTAAATTATATTAGTATATTTACGTTTAATATATCGATAACTTTTTAAATTTGCTCTCAAATTCTATTTTGACACTTGAAGTAAGACTTGTTTCAATTGAACATTTGAACTCATGATAAAGTGATTTTATTAGTCATTAGACACTTCCAGTTCAAATTTTGAAGAAAAAAGATATGTGCACGTTCTCAAAGATCTATTAGATAGTTAAGTTAACTCCATGAAATATGACATCTCCTTTTTAAGTATGCGCATTAGCCTCAATTGAGGTTTTACAGCTTATTGAGGCAAATAAATATAATCAAAGGAGGTAGCATGTTTTAAGTGTGGCGTTTGAGAACACACGCTAAAAGTTTTTCAAAATTTGAACCGAAAGCGTCTAAATGATTAGAACAAGTATTAGTTTGAGCATCTAAATGAAATTGCTGACAAAGATGGTATTGTTTGATATCTATAGGTGGCATTGAGATGGGTATATGAGCAAGGAGTTAGTGTATTGGTGAAGAGTTTTAACAAAGATAGAATGAGAGAGAATCTTCAAATTTTGGATTGGGAATTAAGCAATGAAGAAAATGCTAAGATTCAAGAGATTCCTCAATGCAGGGGATTCAAAGGTGAAGTTTTTGTTCATCCAGATGGACCATATAAATCCCCAGATGAATTCTGGGATGGTGAACTATAAATGACATTGCTAAACATTCTGTTTTGAATATTTTTTGGTTGTTCAATAAAATTAAAAATTAAATTCAATCCATTTTTCATCCTTGGGGTCGATTTAGGCTCCTTCCCTTCCACTTCGTAGCCATGCTAGCAGGTACTACACATAGATCAAGATGTAATGCAGACTAGAACTCCAGCGTCAAAATATACTGTAGTATATATCGATGCTCTGCATCACTCAACGATAATGGGTACGAGAGATCGTGTGATTTACATACAAAATTATCACCGAACGTAGAGTACCCGTACTCTATACAAAGTATAATGCCCCTCCATTTGACTCTCTTTATAATACAGATACCTTCCCCAACATCTTCACTAATCAATCACTAGTGATATATGTAACAAGCTAATCTAATCACCTACTTATATCAATATGCTAGTAACTACCCTACCTCCTACTACAACGACGTGGTATAAGCATTACCTTGGCCTCTTCATCCCGACCTACTCAAGTACATGTCTGTGGTCAGCTACTAGAAAAGGTCAGCAGAATCGTAGTTATAGGAACTTCTGAGCCTTCAGAACTCAGACGAAAACTATTTTGTATTAATCGCCACAACATAAAGCTCGCTTTTTCTCTTCAATCTTTTGCCAAAGGCACAGCATCTCTCTAGGGCTTTGGTAATGTGCAATTACATAACCATCCCGGCAACCTTCATTAAAAATCCTCTCTTCCTTTTCATACTTCACTTCCAACCCTTTTTTCTTCATTTCTGAAATCCAGATACCCATAGCAACATCTTCAAGCTTAAACATCTGTATTTTTCAAGGAACTTGTGACATTTAGAATTAAATAAGAGATAAAGGACCTGAGTAGCTGACTGATACATTTTCACATGTAAACTTCACTCACTTAAATGACAGTTGAATAAGTGAAAAAGACGAAGGTTCACTTTACCTTTAGGCGGCCTTTTCTCTGTTTCGAACTGATTGTTTTTGCTATATCGCTGGAGACGACATAACCCGGTCCATGTGCCCAAGGAGGGTAAGTTTCTTCAGGCCATTCCTATACATCAACAAAGGATAAGATTGAATACACATATGTAACACCAGATGAAGTAAGTGTTATTTCATTTTATGATCAAATTAGTGAGAATTAGAGTTGTTGCTACTACAGATGCCCTTTCCCCATTACTGACCACTGAAATAGTGTAAGGGGTGAAATCAGCAATGACATCTGAGATAAATGACGAAGATATTCACCTCTGGACTGATAAACCACTTGCTGTCCGGACTCCTATGAGGTTGGGAATCTGCGTTAATAAGGCCATATAACAATCCACGAGTCGTGTTGACCCTCTCCATAGAAGATAAGATTTCATCCACTCGAACAAATGCATCATCGTCTGTCTTCATGACAAACTTTGCAGAAACAACCTCCGTCTGTCCAATAGATAATGTCAACAAGAGGTGCACGAGATACACCATGAGTTAGGAAGAGACAGGATTTTACCCCAAAAACACAGATGGCAATGGTTTTCCAAGTGATAAGACTGTAGTAATCAACAAAAGGCATCAGCTGGATGTCTCTATATGTCCGAGCCTCATTCCAGAGCTCTTCATTCACCATTTGGTTTTTATGCTACAGCAAATGCATAACAAAGAATATCAAATGAAGTTTCAGTTATTGAAATCTAATATGTGACTTCTAATGAGCAGCAGAACATGAAACTACGACACTTAAAACCCAAGCCCCAAGATCCAGTAATTAGGATCAAATAAGCATCGGCATTGAACACTATACTACCTTTAAGCCAATGCTAGTTTCACATTATGGAGTACAAAGAAAAGAATGACTCACCAAGCCAACAAAAAACCGCACTGCAACTTGTCCAGACCGCACTGCATCATATTGCATCCACGTTCTACGGACAGCCATTCTACGCTTAAAATTATTTGTGGTAGAAAATACACCAATAAAGAGATCTAGTCTTTTTCGTGGAGGAAGAGGAGCTGCTTTTAAGGCTTCCAAGTCGCTTATATGCTCTGCATCCTCTGAAGTTGGTAAACCACTTGCGACAACAGAAATTAATTTTATGTCTCCCGATATCCTCACTTCACTTATGAGCCATGGTTCCAAAGTCTGATAAGATATATATCCAAATTAAAGAAGATTCAGTAAAACAGATAACCATTATGATGATGCAGAAAGATCCATTGTAAACTTCTGAGGAAACAAAGAGGAGAAAAGGAAAATGGGGGGAAAAAATTACTTCACGGAAAGCAAAAGATGTTATGTGTCTTCCATCAACTGTCATCTGAATTCCTTCAGATCCTACTCTCAGAGTGGCAACCGAGAGATATCCTTGCTTGAAAGGAAAATATTTTTTTGATTTAGCCCCGTCCTGAACCATGCTAGATTTATTTGTTGCAATGACATGCCGAGTGGACGTGACATTGCCCACCATCCCATTGCATTGATCCAATTCATCCACTGACGAAAAAGGTAACCAATGTTAGAAACAATGCAACGAGCACAGGGTGAACAAGTGAGGACACCATTGAAGCTGAAAAAGATAATAAAAGGAGGCTAAAAGAGAAAAGGGAAATCTCATCAAGCAGAGAGAATAGAGGAGCAAAGGAGATAATGCAATTTTAGAAATCATTTCGATTCCAGGAAATAGACCAATCAACTTTTAACAAATCGGAGAAAAGGTTTGCAGCAATGGAAAAATAAATCAATAAGTTGGTTAACAAAAAGGGAGACAATTTTATCATCAATATCAACAGGGAAGAGACGATGAAAGAAATTTTCCAAGAAAAATAAGCATTTAAAGAGAATAGACCATTTTCAGAATGTTTAGTATAATATCAGCACACAAATTAAATTCCCATATATTTGCAGGATCTAGATGTCCACAGGTGACATCGCCTTCAAGAATAACAAGTTTATTTCCATAAATGGCATGTCCAAATTGTGATTGCAGTTAATTGATCACACAGGAGGATGCAGCATCGCTTCTAAAAAGTCGGTTGAAAGAGTTGAAAGAAATGTAGGAAAATGAGCTACAAAGCTTGAACTTCTACTTTAAGGAATGAACTCTCTTATGTGAAGAGGGAAAAAAACTATTACCTTTCTTACTCTTTTCATCTGATGGTAATGGACAGCGCTCCTCTTCACCCCAGTCATGTGCAATAGTCCAGGTGTTTTGTACGATTACAGGATCCTCGGTTATTTTATCACCATGGAGCCTAACATTGTAGTGCAGAATAACAGGAGGGTCTGGTTCAGCTGGTAGTGGTTCACCAGTCAAATCTATCCGAAAATTCCCAAGAAGACCATTTGGAATGCCAATTATTGTGATGGAAGAACCCTGAGTCAGACCACAAGGAAGCCGCAACTTAAAGCCGCTAGCATCAAGTTCTGTAGCATTGGTTTTGCTAAGAAAATGAGGACATTGTTTCTGTTTCCCTGTCTTAATTGAACTATCATTTGTATCGAGTTTGTCCATCTCTACTGCACTCATGAGGTTGTTCCATGCAACAGTGGCTTCCTTAACCGCCTCTATAGCATTAGGTAAAACTAGATCATGAGTGATTAACCTTTTCAATTGATACCACGTAGACAAAGATTGTTGCTCCTGAGCTGACAGGTTCCTCTTGATAAAGAGATCAGAGACAACAATTTCAGCAGGTATTACTTGATTATTTTTTTCTGGATGGTGAGCTGCAGGTGGAGCCATAGCATTTATCCATTCAAGGGGATTTGTCATATTGAAGTAGAGAGAACTTGTAGCATAGCTTTCCTTGACAGGTTTCCTCATCACACAGTATCCCAGGACCAAAAACATCAACAGGGATGTAGTTAAAACACCACCGTACCATTTCTTCATTTCTATTCTCAATACAACTATTAAATCATTTAGCACTTAATTCAATGAATGTCAGACTAGATGAGCCCAGAGAGTCAACAGAACAGTAGCACCTGCAACAGATGCTAACAATTTAATAACTTATCTCACTATGTACATGCTAATGAGGAGAAAAGAACCACAACCAACTTGAAGCGCAACACCAAATCTTAATCATGTAAGTCCAGACTCAAGTGTTAAATCAGTTTAGGTTATTAGTATAGTGCAAAAGCCAAAAAGAAACGATGTTTGTTTCTTCAGAACACCAAATAAAGCACACACTATTACATTGTTCCCGTATTTGAGGCCAAATACTGATGGTAGGTGAGATGAAAAATTGTCTAATATGAGACTATAGATTCATGTACACTGCCTAAGGAAACGTCGAACCTAGTTGACTGCTTGGCTGATGATCAATTTGGGGGCATGTTCTTGAACATCAAAAGATGTAGTTTTCCAAGAATGAATTGAACACCTAAAGGACTTATGCTTTAATATAAGTCCCCTATCAATGGCTAATAGATTGAACAGAGAGATTGGTTCTAAATAAAGGAACAAAGTGCTCCAAAGCAAAGATGCCAACTTTCTCTTTTGATAAAGGGAAAGATAAGAACTTGAATGCAGAAGAGTATGTTCCAAGCTATATAGTGAAATAGTAAGGGCAGCAGCCAAGAAGCGGTGTCTGCAGTTTATATAACTTGGAGAAGTTTCAGTAGTATTTTAATAAAGACAAGAAAAAAAAAATGTCTGTCAAACACACTAAGGCCAGCCAAGTCAAGAGAAAAGATTTGAAGATTATATATAAACACAAATGAATCATAACCGTCCTATTTTGTTATACGAAGGTGATAATATTATCTTTTCTGCCTGATATTCTTAGATCGAAAAATAAAGGAGAAAAAGAGGCTCTCAAATTAAATAACTAAACATCTATAAACCTGCCATTTGACAATCCTAATGAATTTCTGATTCCCTTTCTGAGTGTATTTAACTTTTATTAACAGGATCATGTACCAGTGGAAAGAAATGGAAAGGAACATTGAAGGCTATCAGGAAAAGGAATAGTATCAAACCCTATCTAGAGCATAAGAAGAGCTGAAAATGCTCTAAAATAAACATCCACACTAGAAAATAACAGAAAACAGAGTGGAAATTTTTATAGATAACAACTAGGTACTAATAAAAATATGATACTAGATTATTGCCCTGTCGTCTGAGAAAATTAAATGCTTATAAACTATTTCCAAGATTTTACACCCTCAAATGCTATATTAAATTCTGCTTATTCTTCAATATATCAGTATTTTAAACTAAGATGTGCCACTGAAGCCAGCACCTGAAGTTACAGAATAAACAATTATCATAATAGACAAGAACAATTTAGATCGGCACAATGCGTGAGAACCATCAGTACTTCCACCAGTTTTCAAATGCAGATCTCAATCTCAACAAAACACAACACCAAAGAAAAAAGAAACAGTGCAAATACCTAACATAAAGACAATTAAAAATGGAAGAAGTATGAGCATCAAACTTAAGAAAAAACAAAAGGAAAAACTTACTTAATCATACTCGGAGTTTACATAAGTACATTTCCTCCATATTCACTAGAAAAGCCTACAAATTAGCTTCTCCAGACTCCGGAGACGCCACTGCGGTCTGCAAATTCACATTAATCGAGCAACTAATCCTAGAGTGCCGCAGTTTCCTTCAATATGAAGCACAATGTACAAATCTAACAGCTTAAACCTGAAAGCTAAACAGAAGAAACTTCCGATTAGTTCGGTTATCAAAAAAGAAACTTCCGATTAAAACTCAAAACTGCTATAAAAAATCAACCGACACTTTCTACTTCCAAAAAAAGCGATTTTAACAACAAAGCATACAATTACGCCGGAGAAGCTAAAAAATAGAAGAAATTTCCGAAATGCACAGATCGATGAGCTTAAAACTGAAAAAATAAGCAGTAAAACCAAACAAATTGAAGTAATTACGAACATTTTCCGATAAATCACACTTATATCCAAACTTAAAAATACTTCAACAACGATAACCGTGAAAAAACAAGCGTAATTTCGAGAGTATTCCCGAAATGTACAGATCGAACTGAAAATTAAGCAGCAAAATCCACAGTAAACAAATGAAAATTCCATTAAAAAATTTGAACAATCACAACTGCCATAATCAAAGTCCGTGAACATTTTCTACCATCAAACACGTAAAAAAAAATTTAAAATGCCGAAGATAAGAAATTACGAGCAAAACTCGAAAAAACACACTTAAATCCAAACTTCAAAGCATTAAAACTCTGAATACCGAGAAAAACGAAGCGTAGCTCGAGAGTATTCCCGAAATGTACAGATCAAACTGCTTAAAACTGAAAAGTAAGCAGCAAAATCAACAGTAACAAAGAAAAATTCCAGTCAAAAAATTTGAACAATCACACGGTTGCAAGCATTTTCTACTAGCAAAAACGAAAAAAAAACGTACCTGGAGAATGGTGAGAATGATTATGCCGGAGAAGTTTGTTGAAGAAACACTTGGATTTTGTTAGCACTAGAAATGAACAATGAAAGAGTTAAAAGAGAGAAAAAAAAACAGAATTGAGAGAGAAGCTTAAAAAAATGAAATTAGAGAGAGAAAGATGATTTATATATGGGCCCGTTGTTGCATCGCTGTCGCTTGGACTTGACTACAAGTCTTACACCAAATTAAGGAAAAATCAAAAGGAACGCGGAGTGAAAATACATTTCAACTAATTAATTAGTTTTAATTGACCATCCTCCGTTGTGCGAACCGACTCGTCTAGCTTTGATCTTCTCTTAAATTCTCAAAGTCGGATTAGAGGAGCACTCATCTAGATACAACGTTCATTTGGACTCAATAATTAATACACCAAAGATATGTCATTTTGCATACTTTCAATACTAATGCTCACCTCGATTATGAATTAAACTGTTTCATAATGTTCTAAATCTAGTTCATATACAGCTTTAGAGATAGTTCATATACTTCTACTCTTAATTAAAAATGATTTGAGTGTATAAAAATAAAAAATACTAAAAGTGCCTTAAAAATAATTTTCATGATACATAAATTTGAATTTAATGAGGTCCCAAACATTATTTAAGAGGTGAAAGAAACAAAAATAAAATAAGAAATCATTCGAGTATTAATTGCACTAAATTCCTCTTAATAAAAACTATAGACCTTAGTTATTGTTAGAAAAAAAAAATGCTTCTTCGTTTCTATTTACTAAGTATAGTAAATTAAAAATATGTTTTCTCTTTATTTGTTTATTTTGATAAATTAATAAAAATTATTTATTTATTTGTTTTTTAAAATTTAATAGGTCATAAACTAAATTAAAATTCAGTTTAATAAGTCATCAGAACTTATTTCGTTTCTTTTTATTTTTTATATGTTGGTATTCTTTTCATCAATTAATATATGTTAGACTTCGTCCAATCTACAAAGCTCAATGTTGTAAATTTGTACTAATAAATTATGACTTGACCAAATAAAATTTAACATGACTAGGTTCGAACAATTGACTCTTCATTTTGAATATTGATATTTTAAAATAAATTAAAAACTTGGTCTTTTAGCCACCAGCAACACATGTCCCCACACAAACCTTTAAAAAAAAAAGTATTCAAAGAAAATAACTTTACAAATTAAATTAATATTGCTTAATATCTAGATGTTACAAACATACATGTGTCGGTATAAAATAATTAGCATGCAATCCCATGTAAACTTTATAGATGCCATGGTCTTTTTAAAAAAAAATCGGAATTAGATCTTCGAAAATTAAGTTTGGCAAAAAAAATTGAAATTTAAAAATGTCAAAACGTAATTTATTTTTTTTACCCCAAATTATTCGAAAATTAAAAATAACTTTGAATAATTTTTTTACTTTCAAAAATAATTTATCTATTTATTTAAGTATTGATAATTTTTATGACCAAACACCTATCAGAGTAGGTTAGGATTTGATTTTTATGAATAGAAACACGAAAACTATACAGTAAAATGTGCTTACTTCTCAAATAAACGTATATATATTTATTAATCGTAATTAAATGAAAACTATATATATAAATTTTTGTCTACTTTTCTCATTGTGGTAAAAAAGATACTATTTCATAATCATGATTTCACTTTTTCTTTTAGGAGAAAATTAAAAAGAGAAATCAAATAAGAGACTTCAAAATAAAAGGAAGGAATCAAGATGGTGCATATGTACAACTATTCCAAGGTGCACAATTTGTCTAACTTTTTCAAAAGTTAAAAAAAAAATATTTCGTTAAAACTCAAAACTTTATTGAAATATAAACATTTGAATATTTGCCTGGTCTTTCTTAATTTATATGGTCTATGTGGATAAATTTGAAGATTCATTTGAAACACCGATAAAAATGTCATTTTCTTTCCTAAGAAAACATTTCATTTTAAATTCCAAAAAAAATATTGAAATCTCTCCTCATACGTTTGTCCAAAATAATTAAGATTACTAATTACACTAATTGTTGTTCAAGAGTTCAAAAATAACTTATTTAACACACAAAAAATCAATGTTTCCTAAATTTTGTCTCCACCCTTACTACTTGTAGAAAAGTATAATGCTCCACGTCTTAATATTTGCACATACAATTCCTTTTGATGCACAAAAATTAAATTATCTAACTTCTATCTCTACCCTTTCTATTTGTAGAAGATTTAAGGCTCCAAATATTGACTTAATATTATTTGCACACAATTTCTTTCAACAAACAAACTATCTCTAGACATAGCAACAAAAAAGATTGATTGATATAATCACATTCTATTTTAATTTCGTATCCTAACTTACAATAAACTGATTCTAAATAGCAAAATGAAAAGTAAAATTGATTTGCACATTCTTTTATCCGTAACATAAAAGAGATCGATAACAAAGTCAAATTACCCTCCCTTTTTAATCAGGTGAAGAAGATGAGAATTATGGTTAGACGAGTCAAGACTTAGCTCGACAAATAAAAAAGAACAATATGACTATATATATCTTTGATTTTTCTTTCAATCTCTTCTATGAAAAGAGAGGATTTCTTTTTCCTCGCACCGATTGTCATGAAGAAATAGTGAAAAAAGGAAAACAAAAAGAAAGAAATTAGATTTTCTGATGTTAGTTTTGTAGCCTCATTAAAAAAAAAAAAAAGAAGCTTAAACTGAAAGCAACAAACTACAAGCCACAATATTAATTAGTTAGCTTTAACCAACTTTTTTCTTTTCTTTTTTGGTAGGGACAAAATAGTGTCAGTCAAATTAATAAAATAACATAAGACATATTATTCTAATAACTTTTTGGTAACACAACAACAATATCAAATTAAAATAAATATAAGATTGAATATATAGGTTAAAAACGAATATATAGAAAATATTTAGAATAATGTGTTGATAAAATGCATGGAGATTAAAAAAAAAAGTTGTAAAAATGAGTTCACCTGATACAAAAAGTTCATGATTGTTTAATGAGATTCTATGCCTAATAATTTTGATTAAAACTCGAAAAATAGTGATATTTTACACAACATTTTTTAGGTATACTATCACTTAAAATTCTTTGTAAATTTTTTTTTGAAGCATAATACTCACGGAACATGTCATCAAAAAGTGTGTATTGAAACTATATATATAGAATTATAGAGTTACAACATCGATTGTGGTACAGTGTTGGACTGCTACATTATTTTCTTAAGGCTTTCATCCGGACTTCGAACAACGAGTAGAAAATAAAAAAATAAAAAAATATAGAGTTATAATACCACATCAACACGTATGGAAAAGAACTTCCCTTTTTTATTTTTGTGAACTAAAATTCCTAAATCCTAGTAGTTTAACTAGAGTTATATTAAATGATATTAGCATGTACTAGAGTAAATATTTTAATATATAACGTAAGACAAAAATTAAGTGGAAGAATTAAAAAACAGATGGTTTTTTTAATTTTAATACAAAGATAATTGTCGGTGGGGCTAATAATAAACTAGACGTGCCATCTAATGAAATTGACAGTTGCATTTATTTTAAATTTTTTATTTTTTATTTATTTGAGTTAGTTGGTGTTCTTGTTTATAAGTTTTGTTTTTAGAGACAGTATTTTTGTCGAAAAATTACATTTTTTAGTTATGTTAAAATTTTAGTTTTATGTATCGATACAATATGATAGTTCACCATATTTTTTTAGGCATGTTTACTTATATTTTGACACTTACTAATAAAAATTTTACTCTTCTCCATTACTGATCGAGTAGAAAAGCTTTTTTGCAATTGACCCTTGGGCTTGGCTTAGATAAAACATTTCAAAGTAGGTATGAAAAAGAAATGTAATATAATAAAGAAGCAACGAGAAAATAATGGGAAAAAAATAACACTAACAACAATAACTAATACGATAAGTGAACTAAGAAAAACAACAAGAAACAAAAAATCAAAAAAACAAGATAATAAAAAAAATGATACTAATAATAATATCAATAAAGAAAACTAAACAATACTCAGTCACATACTAACTTTTTGTCATAATCTTCGACCTCAGTAATTATTAAGTTCCTATCCATTGTGTTGTCAAATATCAACCACATATATAGTAGTAATATAATATGTGTTGTACTAGTGTTTTAAAGTTCCCTTGTTTTACCCGTAAGTTGTCTATTCTCTTATTTATTTAATTACTAAAAATAATAATTCAAAGTTTTATTTTGACTTGTAACCCTAAGTTAGACGATAAGTGGTGAGAGGGCTGCTCAAAGTTGGTGAAGGATTATTCTATTTTTGTTTATCTCCATGGCATCCAAGTTAGCTAGTTTGGACAAAATATTAATTAAATTTATAAGATTCTTGGTATATATATTTGTGTAATATAAGTTAAAAAAATAGTGATATATAGTTTATTTTATTCTTTTTTTTTCAAACTTCATTTTTTTGTGAGAAAACGTCAAACAGTTCATTTTATTGATAAAATTACGTGAAACTTGTTGAAATCTCACTAGTTTAGGAGCTAAATATTTAGATATACGCTAATATGCAATATTATGAATCTTATCAGATTTTGGTGCCTCGAGATACGTCCAAATATATGTGTCTCAAAATACATGGGTCAAATTAAATTAAATTTGTTCTAGATATACTGTATTCAAGTTGATTCACATGTGTTTGAATACATAGACAAATCTCGCTTGCCGCTCTCCTATCTTGCTCGCATATCTGATATCTCAGGCGAACACTTTTCATAGAATATTGTAATCTGCATGTATCTGAGATACATAGAGAAATCTCGCTCACCTTCCTTTTGTTCTCGCTCGTTCTGGTATGAAAAATATTAATTAGTGAGATAAAATATAATTATTTCAAATTATAGAGAAAATTAATAAATAATCAAATATGGTAAGAATATTTGTGTAATTAGATAATTTTACCCTGAAATTATATACACAACAAACTAATGGATCTGGGTCGAACCCAAGCCCAACAATTCGCGTATCTACTTTTTTTTATAGTTTGCGTCTTGTTGAAAAAATTATAGCTTCGCCTCTAATAAACGATATAATATCTTCTCTAATTTACACTATATAGTTTGTAAAGCTTCTATAAGCATAGCTTCTCTAATTTTTTATTGAACAAATTGCAAATGTTATGTTTGTTGGCAAGATTAATATAATGTTTTCTTCACTCAAAACAATTAAACAAAGAAGGATTTATTCATCTTATAAAAAATATAAATTATCAATGAAGTGTAGTCTTTATAATTAAACATGACTTTTTCTATAGAATACAATCGATCAAGGTTTATTCATCTTATAATAGGATTGATTTTGTGAAAATAATAGAGAATTTACTATTCCTAATTCTTGTGTGTCATATACTCAATATAATATACCTAATTCTTCTTTTTCTTTTAAAATTGGGAAAAGGAAAAAGATTAAGCTAATTCAAATGCATCAGTGAAACGCATTATGATGGATTAATCTCCTATTTAATTTTTTTTGGTTGGTTTTTCACCTATGCTCATTATTTATTTTCGTAATTCAACTAATTTGAATTCGCATTGAAACGTTTCATTTTTAATAAACTAATGGGCCCAACAAAATCTAAAGCCGTAAATCAAGCACCCTTTCACCCCAAATTCCTAAAATTACTCGGTACTTTTTCATACTGCAAATTTATTTTTAAATCCTAATATAAAAGTAAGATAGTATTTTATTAGACATATATTTATATCATGTTTACTAATTCTTTTTATAATTTAAAATAATTATATATTGTCTTATTAATTATTAATTTTATATAAGAAATTTTAAGTTATATACACCTAGATACATGCATTTTTGCCACCAGATACGCTGAAATAGGGAGAGTAGCGAACAAGATAGTCTATATATCCAAATTCATGTGAATCACATTAGATACATCTATTTGGATTACCAGATACATTCTGAAATACAGATACACAGGGAGAGAGGTGATCAAGAGAGTAAGATACATGCGAATCAACTTGAATATAGTATAAGTGGAACAAATTATATCTAATCTTAACATGGAAAAATTGTATGAAATAACAAACTATTAATTCAAATTAAATGCTATAGCCATAGTTTATTTTAATTGTAGTTCGCAGCAAACATCCCCTTTTGCCATCTGATTCGGTATACAGTTAGCCATTTTATACATTTCGGTATAAAATATATAAAATGTGTTTGTGTTTGTATAAAGAGAGAGAAAAGTGTATATACAAATACAAATACATATATTTTCGTCATATATAATTATACAAATACAGATCTTATTATACAAATTACAATGTGTAAATTAATTTATACAAAACTGAACAATTTGTATAAAACTGGATGTATCTAGCGAATTATACAAATCAAAAGCTCCATAGCAAACAAAAAATTTGCTATGGAGCGCAATTATGCAAACTATAGCTATAACATACAAATATGATTTTTATGTTTGCTATATGTGAAAGTTGCTCTTTTAACATTATATACTTGTCAGATACATGTATATGAAATCTAAAGTCAGATAAGTTTCGTGATAATTGAAACTCACATGAAGAAAAGTAATTTACTTCTAAACTAATGAAATTCGTATTGTTTATCCGTAAAACTATTTAGGCACTTTCTCTTACGTCCATTATTTTAGGTGTTGTAAAGATTTTCAATGATAAACTAGCATAGTTTGGAAACTACTGTATCTAATTATAATAAATTAAATAAGCTTTTTCCAGATGAACATGAATATATGGTTAATGTGTGACAAATATATATAATAAGGAATATTAGAGATAAAATTAAATAGAAGAAGATTGAAAGGTCAAATGATCAATTTTTTACTCTACTTTGAGAATTAGAGAGTTCATTTGTTTCTTTTCAATTGCCCTCAATGCATATTAATCCATTTTAATCGTTCAATTGATTAACTATCTGATTTTTTTCATTTTGTTAGTAACGGTTCGATTCCCTAGCTTGTAATTCCCTCTCCATCTCTCCTCTTCCTTTTCCCACCCCCAAAATAAAATTAAAAAACGAACAAAAAAATTCTAGGATTGATAATAAATAATAGATTTAACAAGAAATACAATATCTTCTATGGGAATATAATACATATCAAGAACACCAATGGGAAAATTAAAATGGAAGTTAATTGGATATATTAGGCCAAGGTTCTACTATTCAAAATGCGTTTAATTTCAATTTTTTGTGATTTGTAGAATATTTATATAGACTATAGAGGTTTATAAAACTAATCTAACAATATGCTATAATTGAACATAAATGTCAAGATCCTTACATGGGAGAGTCTCTATTTTATTAGGTGGTTTATAGGTCAATCATTGTCACTCCAAAGATATTGTCAACAATATGTATAACCAGGTTAATTTTTTCTTTGTTAAATTAGAGCATTATACATAAATACCATTATAATTCAACCACAAAATTTCATTAAAGAAATTTCTTCCCAAAGATGTGTTTTGCTCCTTTTGTGCTATATTCACTTTCAATATCACATGAGTGGACTTAAAATGTATATTAAAACAAATACATTCTTCTTAAAAGATGCTTGAATAATCTCTTTAGATGAAGATTAGATTTATAATGGTTAAGAAGTATGAAAAAAATTTAAAATACATTATATATATCATTCGAGAAATATCTTATCAAAATGAAAAGTTTGGATGGATTATTGGAGGCATAGGTTATATTGGACAATTATTTAGAATTTTGGAAAATAAGGGAAAATTGACAAATGAAAAATGGAGGAGCGAGCATAGTGAAAAATGAAAAAAAGGTCAATAGAAACTCTGCCAAAATTGATTAGATCTAGAGGGGAAGAAAATATGGATTTTATATATTATATATCAATAAATGTTTTTTGGACAAATTACTTAACTACACTCATTTACTTACCTTAATATCCATTTATCCCTACTTATTTCAAAATTTTCAAAAATCCCTTATTTACCTATGTATCCCGCATGTATCCCGTGCACAACGCTATGTATCCCGCTATGTGGAATGTATCAAACGCTATGTATCCCGTGCACAACACTACGTATCCTGTGCACAACGCTATGTATCCCGTGCAGAATGCTATATATCCCGCTATGTGGAATGTATCAAACCTAATGTATCCCGTGCACAACGCTATGTATCCCGCTATGTGGAATGTATCACGTGCACAATGCTATGTATCCCGCAAACATCATTTTTAAGGGATTTTTGGTAAATAGAAAACTAGAAGGGATAGGATGTTATTTAGTACTTATAATATGTGGTTCCTATAATTTATACATGTTTTTTTGTCTCTAATTTGTTGGGCCTAATAATATTCACAACTTAACCAGCTAAATAAGTATTTTCTCTATCTAAACTTAGTGAAATTGGTCTTTTTCTTCTTTTATTTCTTTTTCTGCGAATCAAAATAATGTACACCTAAGTTACTAGTGTATACATGAATCAAATATTTACAATATATTTTGTTTATATTGTATTAAATTCATCAAAAGTATATACTTGAACCGAATGTATATATTACTTTATATTAGAATCAAATATTTACAATATATTTTGTCTATATTGTATTAAATTCATCAAAAGTATTTACTTGAATCGAACGTATATAACAAATTTACTTTATATTCGATTGACAAATTTCATTATATTTATGTATATACGTGAACCACATGTATATTATAAAATTACCAACATTAAATTGAACGTACACGTATTAACATCGTTTTTCATCACAAAATTGTCCATATTAAATTAAATATTTACATATACTTTGATAATATATATATTTGTGTCTAAAATAAAATTGACTTGCTCAAGGTATGTGTTACACTGTATACCTTTTTTTTTTTTTTTAATCATTTGTATATATGAATTCTATTTTTACTCAACTTATTGGGTAATTAGATGCTAATTTTGAAAGGTTAGAATAATATAATTTTTTTTTGAAGGGAACTTAAATAAGAATTTAATTTAAGTTATTGAAAAAAATGGCATGGGACTTGAACTACCTCAAACCTATTAAAGAGAGAAAGAGCTGGAGAGATAGAGATAGAGATCACGAAAAGCATTTTCACACGAGGAGGCAGGATTGAGAGGCTTTGCTTCTAAAATGTCGATTATATGGGAACAAATGTTATATAGGTTAATTCTAATTCTTGTTGTCCACTCGTTTCCAAAGAATAAAAGGAAGGTTTGACTATATTTCCCCAGTAAAAAATAGATCTCACTAAAACACTTAATACTAGAGATTCCGCCACACTACTTTCCCCTTTGATACACATTTAGAACGATCTAGCAATATTTATATTTTTAGATAAAATTGATAAAAATGAATAAATACAATGTAACCAAAATAAGGAAAACAAAGATGTGGGCTGCCTGAGCTGAGCTGATTGTTGGGCTAAATGCTGGGAAAATTCATATGGGCTTCTCTCAAGTCACTCCAACAAAATGTTTAAAATGTAATTGCTTGATAGTCTTCGATGAAATTTCAGATAACGTCATGGGAAAACTACCTTATTAGATATATATTCATATTATATATATTAAATAATTACGTATCTTATTATTAATTAAGAATTTGCTATCATATATTGAGGAATATACACCTAGATACATGTATTTTTGCTACCAAATACACTAAAATAAGGAGAAAGGCGAGCGAGTTCGGGAGGGAGGCAAGCGAGATAATCATGTATCCCAGATACATGCGAATCACATATCTAGTGTGATTCGCATGTATCTAGAATACCAAATATATAGGAGAGTGACGGCTGAGATTGGAAGGAGGTGAGCGAGATTTGTTTTGTATCCCATATACATGTGAATTCCACTTGGATACAGTGTATCTAGAACAAATTATACCTAATTTTGATCCATGTATATCACGATACATATATCTGGACGCACCAAAATTTGGTAAGATTTGCAATAGTACAAACTAGAATGTATCTAAGTAAATTAACTCCTAAACTAATGAAATTTAGGTAAGTTTATCAATATTTTAAAATGCAATTTCTTGATTCTCTTGAAAACTTCGGATAAAGTTATCCTATTTCGAATAGTTTAGAGGTAAAATTAATATGCGAAAGTGAATTACATCATTAACGATAGGATAATTTTGAGCCAAAAACAAAACAAACAAATTAGAGTCCATATTGACCTTTTTTCACTAAATATATTTTGACATGTTGTTACCTTGGAATGAAATTTTATTAGTACAAATATGAAAAGGTTTCAATTAAAAATACAACATATATAGAAGATCAAGATCGAATATGATCATGATGAATTAATTAGTTAAAAAACTAATTAAAATTCATCATGGTCATCATTTGAGGAGAAAGAAGGGAATTCAATTTTGGCACCACATTTTCCTCCATGTGGGAAAATTGGGCAATCAATGAATTTTGATGCAGAAGAATCCACACAAAGGTAAACTTGGTATAATTGATGGTTCCCTTGTGAATCCACATTGCACTCTATGAATGGGGTGTGTCCAACTCCTTTTTCAATTGCCTCTTTAATGCTTTCTACACTATAATGTTCTCCATTCCTTGGTTTAATCCCTAATTAATCAACACAAAATTATGTTAGAAAATATAACAACAATTCAGTGTAATTTCATAAGTGAGTCTGAAGAAAGTGAAGTGTATATGCAGACTTTATCCCTATCTTTGTAAAGTAAAAATGTTATTTCTGATAGACTATTAACTTAATAAAAGCAACATAATTCTAATTTATTATGAACATTGCTAATATCTCTCTCTCACACACAATGGGTGTGTTTATACATCGTATAGAAAGCTATAAGTTCAAGTTATCTTATATTAGAAGATTGCCTATAGTTATCTTTAAGTGACCTAACAGTATACAGATTATTTTAGACGTCAACGTATAGAAGCTAAACTCTATAATACATATTATGTATATTTACCTGCATTGTTAAGATTTTGAAGAAGGTTAGATTTGGTCTTGAAGTCAAGTGCAGTTTGGAAATAGGCATGTTGGTTAAGAGCTGAACAAGTGCCATGTTTTAGCCATTCATGACTCCAAAATTTCAAACCATCACTACTTGGGCAAGCAAGTGATGGCCAATTCTTTTCCATTGTGCTTATAAGATCTGAGAACTGCATATATACAACATACAAAATAAAATAAAATAATTAGCTTATTGCATGAATTTTTTACTTGGTAATTAAGCATGGTTTTATTGGGAATTATTGGATTAGAAACATTCATATATACAACTCAATAAGTCAAAGGGTGTGTTCGGTACGAAGAAAAATATTTTCATGACAAACTTACCAATGTATGTACATGATTTCGGCAAAATATTACTCCTAAAATATTTGTATATAATCTAGATAAGTATAATGGGAGGTGGGTGTGGGGAGGTGGAGATGGGGTTGAAAATGACGCATGTTAGAGGATGGAGAGGACACAATCAAAGTAAAATGTCACATGTGAAATTTGTTTGCGATCCCCACTTCCACTAATAAAATATTTTCCTCATTTTTATGAAACTTATTTTCTTAAAGAAAATATTTTTTCAATTTTTTTAATCTAACAAACATGAAAAAATTAAAAAATACTTTTCGAACCCAAAATGACCACTTAGAAAGAACATTCGTAGAAGCAAATGCAATATCCCATCATGTCCAACAACCTAAAAACAAGAACAACTAAGCAAGGAATTAAACATGGGTTCTAAGCAACAAGTCTCAAGTCGAGAATTATTATTTATAAAATATTTAAGTTATATAGACTTAAAATTTTAAATTAGTTACATAATCTTGAAGTAGAAATATAATTAATACGAGGAAAGAAAAACATTTCGTAGAAGCAAAATTATGTAAGTGGATGTATAAATCCATACCTAAAAACAAGAAGTCTAAGCAAGGAAACATGGCACCAAAAAGTAGGACTAACATATTATACTTTTTGTCAAAAGAGAAAATAATAATAAAAATTCATCTAATTCAATTATTCAGTAGAACACTACCACCTTGACGACATGCATGCATATTATTTTTCCGTCTCATATTAGTTATCATGTTTTTTTCTAGGCTCCTTAAAGAATCATAAATAAAAAAATATATTTACTACTTTAACCTTTTTTTTCTCTCATATTAATTGCACTCTAATTAATATTTATTTTCAAGAACACATATTATTAAAGATAAAATGGGATAAAAATAATTAATTTTATTTTAATTTTTATAAAATTATAAGTATTGTGAGACAATTAATATGAGACGAAGGGAGTACTGTATAAGTAAATATTAAAGATAAACAAAAGAACCTTTGTACCTAAAGTTGAATTAATTAACTCAGTTTCATTTTAGCAGGTATCAATCCTTTTGTAATTAATCTAAAAGTTGAAAGAATTAACTTAGAAGTTACCCCTAGCAGTTCTTTAATCCTTTTCGTGATGAAGGATTAATTAAGACTAATTCTACCAATAAGGGTTATACTGGTGGAATGGTAAGTACTCTTTCATCCTTTACAAAAGGTCTCATATTCGAGTCTCGCTAGGTACATAGTTGTCTTTATTAGGGATTTCCTGACACTAATTCGAATTTAGTCAGACTCCATTATGAATACCGAACACCCGTGGAACCAAAAAGAAAATTAAGACTTATTCTGAAATGTCATCTTTGTATGTGTTAATTATTTTAACTAATCCGATAGGTCAAAGTACCTACGTATGATTCTTCATGTTTAAGCCTAATATATGATTCTTCATGTTTTCTTAAAATAAAATTTACATATTTAAAAATAAACTAACATATATGATTCTTCATGTTTTCTTAAAATAAATCTACATATTTAAAAATTACGTGAAAAGTACTATAAAAACAACATATATAGTTGATTAATCATTTTCAGATTTGACACAATTTTCTTTTTAGTTTATTAAAAAGCATCATATACTCTTTCGTTAAATAAACGGAATGGGGGATATACCATAAGAACAAGTCTAAAAATAATGGAATCGTCGCACAAATAGCCAATTAATAAATTCACTATTTCTTTTTCTAGCAGATATACATAGATTATACGCTTTTTTATATACTCATTAGGGAAGACTTTAACAATATATAAAAGACCCCATTTGTACAAGTTGAAAATGATATTGACATATGCCTAATTATAATAATTTATTGTTTACTATAGATAGACTACTTCAAAGCTAAAGTTTGAAAATTAATGTGAATATACCTCAGATTCATCCAAAGAGCTTTCCTTATCACAATTTTGTGGCCATTTTCCATTTTCGTAGTTTGGCCATAGACCATGGATACTAAAATCTTCATCTGGTTTTCCAGTAGTAGGATAGCAGCAACTACGCCTCGTGTCACAATAAGACGCTGGCCACTATAATATCATAACGAAATTTTAAGATGATTTGATAACGTAAAAATTTGTTATATAATGCTATAAGTGATGTTATTATTGTAGTGGCAAAGATATTCTAAAAAATACTTTATGTTACAAGTTCAACGTTTTTAATTTGAATCTTGTTACAATTCCTGCTTCCACCACTGCTCGATATGTATACAAAATAGAGTTAAGAGGACATACCTGTTGAACAAAGTAGAAGAAATCAAAGTCTTGTGCTGCAACACAAAGAACTAACAAACATTGTACAACAATAATCTTAATCAAAAATGATTTTTGAGATTTCATCATTTTCTAGTTTAATAATAATAATAATAATTTCTCCTACAATAAACTTTTGAATTTTCTTTTTGGGTGAGTAAAATAGAGAGAAAATATATTTGGTATTTTTAGTTTGATATAGTTATGTCTCAATTTATAGGCAAAATTAAGACATGTCGTGAAGGAATATGCTGATAAGTATATGCCAACTAATTAATTGTGTAAGAAAAATAATACTATTATTTAAAATACTGTTGCGTGTACTACATTAAAGTACATGTGTTAATGTCCTAGTTGTCAATATTTATCTTCATGTGCTTAAGATTTGGGGTTTACGCATTAATTTATCAGCTTATACTTCTCTATATTCATGAACAATTTAAACCTAATTAATTACGATCTCTATGATTAATTTCTCAATCGAGCTTATCGCTTGGATTTGTCTAGTGTATTTTATCTTTTTTAGTATTGTTTACGAGCCACTATATTAAATTGGAGTTTACCCTATGCGGTTGTACATAGAGGTGATAAAATTAGTCATGAAATTATAACTCGTTAAAGTGATAATTTACTCGCACACTTATTTATTAGCTTAGTCCATTAGAACTTGGGTTGATATCTTGCCCAAAAAAGTTTTTATCAAAATATTTTGAAAAGATGTGTTTTGTATGTTATACTATATAGTTATAATAAAGAAAAATAATAATTTTATTAGCTACTGAAAAACTATATGTGCGCACACCCATTCCATTTAAATTTTGACCCACTTTTTAGGTCATTTCAACCTATGTAATTTTGGGGGCATTTAATATAATAATCAATTTATTTATTAACTCAATCCATTTTGACCCTTTCAAATTCACTCAATCTGCTCCTCTTACACCTATATATGTGCGCACACCCATTCTCTTGTAAAAAATAAAATAAAATAAAAAGATTAATCCCTTTATCCTATTTTAACTTTCTTTTAAACCTTTTGATGTTCATTAAGAAAAGTAATAAAGACAAGGTATAGTTTACACTTTACAAAGTTAGTGGAAATAATAATAATAAAAAAAGTTAAATATCGTGTCATTATTAATTTTAGTCTTGGATTTCTAAGTTGATAATTATCTTGGAATAATTTTTTTGAATTAAGCTGATTGTTAATTTGAACGAAGGGGTCAGACCGATTCCTAATTAAGTTGTAAATCAATCAACCTGTAAATATAAATATAAGTATATATCTAAAAGGAATATTTCAATTGAAAAAAAAGAAGAAATTTAACTATTTTTTTCTAGTTGGGAATTAAGTTCAATTGGAAGTTAAGTAAAGAAACGTACAGCTTGAGCTACGTTTGAACATTAGTGAATAATAGCTTGTGATTTTTCATCAAGCAAGAAAATTTCAAATTCATACATAGCCAATGAATATTAAAGTGTTTCTTAAAATTGAGGTTTTGGGTTCGAATTTGAATATTTAGAAGTTCTCGTTAGAGCGATGAGCATAAATTTTACTCCTGAGCCTAAATGACGAGCAAATACTTGAATGTAAGAGTAAGGATCACCCTATAAGTGAACAAGCTCAAAGGGGGAGGGGAGAGATAAGAAACATAATTTAAGAAACTTAATTCAATCCAATCAAAATCTTATATGAATTTCGAGGATAATTGATTAATTATGTCGTATCATATGGGTCATTCTCCGAATAGGACGGAGCAAATCTTTTAATTGTTTAATAGGTTATGTGATTGATCATCAACGGAAGCATTTTATCCTTAAAATGAATCAACGGAGCACTTTATCTTTAAAATGAATTTTATGATGTAAATCTGAATTAATTAGGTCAATGAATTTCATATGTTAGAGGGTTAAAAAGGAAAAAACCATTCATTGATTTATTTATTTGCGTACACAAAAGAAGATAAGGATACCCAGGTTAACTTTAGACTATAGAGGCTCTCAACCAATGAAATTTATTTGCTGAATCAAAGTGCAGTAATTTTTATTAATGTCATAAACTGCCAAATCTATAATTAATTATTGTTAAGAACTTAGTAGTTAGGAAGATTTTTTTATCTTTCATTTTGTAAAAGTTAATCTTGAATTAACGAAGTAAAAACCTTCTTAAGATAAATCTCATTTTAAAGTAATTATTTGTAAATATCATTTCAATGTGATGAGCTCAATTGAAAAATGAGTGTAAATAATATAGAAAATAGAAACTCGATTTGAAAAATTCCTTGCTCAATCAATTACTTAGCCGCCACCAAAGTGGCTCATTAAATAATATTATTAGACAGTTTTGAGAAGCTTATCGTGACATGCCTTGATAAAACTCCATTTTTCTGACATTTTTGGACAAAAAATTCAATTATTTTACTTAATTTCTTATTGGGTCAATTTTTATTAATTCTTCAAAGACTTAATTAAGTATAAGTTTTTGTTAAATGAACAGAATAAATATAGATCAAAATTAGGTGATAGGCCCGATCCAATCTACCCAACAACTTGGTTGTGTATATCTCATTTAAAGTCAATTCTATAATTTTCAATTTAATTAACAAGCAGTGTTTCATTAATTCTGCAGATTATTCTTTTATGACTTTTTATAATTAACAAATTAAATAGCAAAGTATAGGAACATGTCTTCGATCCCTTTGGGTTAATAAATTGCTTTAATATATGTTAGAAATGATTCTCCACCATTATTGAAACTTAACTATACCATTTTTATAAATATGGTAAATTAGGTTTTGGGTCTAATTCAATAAGAAAAGATTTATCTAAGCTAGTTCAAGAAGAGATGATCGTCTAGAGAGTTCATTCCTAACAACTGTGAGATTTATTTTATTCATGAATATTCTATATTTGAAATTTCACTGTCCGATCTAGTGCGTACACATTTATGGTAGTTTAGAGGTATTTTCACACACAAACACCCCTTCAACTGATACTAGGGCATTCCACCCCACCCCCTTATCTGAAGGCCCATTGAATTGGATTTGACTCTTATATTATGTCAAATTTAATTTTGAACCTTATAACTCACACCTTAAAAATTAGATCAATGGAAAAAAAATAATCTTAAACCGATGCATGTGAGATTCAATCAATTCATCATATACTCCTTTGTTTCATTTTACCTGGCCTAAGTTAACTTGTGCTTCTCTTTAAAAGGTATTTATTAAGTAAATTACTTTAATAAATTAACGTTGTTAATTATACACTATAGATTGACATGAATTTTATTTTATTTAGAAGCAAATATTTGTATTTTTTTTATGACCGTGGTGTTCGGGTCAATTTTTGTCCACCTCAACCAATTTCACGGGATATCTGTCACTTCCACCAGCAACAGCTATCAGGTAAGCAAATATATGTATTAAGCCCCACTAAATATATATAAATTGATAATGAACTCACTTATCATTTTATACTGATTAGCTTGAGATCGTTATATGAATTTATAATTTTCAAATTTTGAATTCACCTAATGTTAAAATAAGAATTAAGATTAACAAACACATTTAAATTATCTCAATTTTGAGCTTCATACCCTAAACTATTGAGAATTTGAACATTTTACCTAAACTATCACCTAATGATTAGCAAAACACACCTAGGCGACTAGATCAAATGTTTGTTCACAAATGCTTTAGCGCGTTTGACCATAAAATCTTCGTCCACCTACTATATATAAAGACTCTATTAGCTAACATGCATATATATATAGTAAAGAAAAGGTTGCCGTCTCGCGACCTGCAGAAGTAAAGGAACAAACAAGCAAAATTCATATTTAAAACACACACTCTTTCTCTCTCTTTTATTTTTATCATCCGGTGGTCCGTATCCTCTTTAAGCTCAACTAATTCGATCTGTTCCAAAATTTTACATTAGGGATAAAATATTTCCGATCTATACATATTAAATATATTGTTGGAAGTAATAATCTACTTGGGTAAATTTTTGCGAGGCTAAATTTAAAGTGTTTAACCAAATTTTTATTTATTTTAAAAAATAAGTACTTCGGAAAAGTAGCAGAAGCAGAAACTAAAAAATGTGTAGTTTATTTGCTAAAAACACATTTGAGGGAAAAAAAAAATACTAAGAAACACTTTTAAAAGTTTAGACGAATATTAATTATTTCTTAATAATGTCTTTTTGTTATAAAATATAAGCTCAGAATAATATAATAAAGAGAAGAAAACAAGATATAGAGATAAAAAAGATGACTTTTCTTCTTATTCAAGTGTATTTCAAATGGTGAGTGATATCTCTATTTATAGTGTTGAGATATCACTCCCAAAAGGTCACCAAAGTAGTAGATACGTAGTTATCCCCTAAGGTTCTTATCACCTTGGAAGCACCCATACATGAATCCAATTAATTCTTGAAGAAATCTAATGGATAATCCATACAATGCAATGGATTATAACACTTTTAAATTTATTGTTTAAATACAAGTTGTTTCTCGTAAAAATATGATTTTAATAAAAACTTTTATAAAAAAACAATTTTAAAAATAATTTAATTTTAAAAACGTTGTCAAACATGCAATAAATTTGTTTCAGGAAAACTACTAAATAGATGTATCAAATTAATGGACTTTAATTGAGTCTACACTTGTACATTTTGCGACCACACAGGATTTTCTTCTTTAACATTAACTTCTTTTATTATTGCTATTATTATTATTATTGCTATTATTATTGTTATTGAAATGCATTTTGACAAAAAAAAGTATGTAGTCGAATTTCAATACGAATATCAAACACCCATAAAAAAAGTATTTATATTTAGTTTGGGAAATATGTTAGAAAGAATTAAAAAGGAAAAGAGAAACAAATCGTTTTCCAAAACGAGCAAGAGAAGTCCGTATAACCTAAAGTTCATTTTATTATATTGTGAGGTCACAAACAACGTAATCAATTCAAAATCAGTTAATCTTTTTCATATTGTTAATGTAATGAACATAACGTAATGGAAATAGCAAAAGAGATGATCAAATTGAAATAAGAGTAAGGAGGGAATGATAAGATTATTATTAAGCTTTTCGATCAAAATCGCAAAAATTAAAAAGCTATCAACAATTGAACAATAAAATATGTATAAAATGTGTAATAAGGTGTATTCAAATGTCCAAAATGACGGTGAGTAAGGGAAATTTAGAATGAGCTAGGTCTAACTGTTTTCGTTATTCTTATCTATTTCAAACGTTACAGAAATTATGGTTACAAAATGAAATTATGAATATCTCAAAATTTGGTTGTAATTTGCATTATCATCTATCGGAGGCACACCTCCAAGTCTATATAGACGGATCACTCCGGACCTTTGATATCCAATGCAATGAAGCAGATTTTTGAGAGCTAATTTTTTAAAGTCAAACAAGTTTTTGATCTGATTGACATTAATTGACTTCTCGTTTTACTGAATCCTCTCTTCATTTGCCACGTGTCCGGTCAAATAATCTGTCCCAACATACTTTCCATATTATTTTTCAGTTACATTATTTACTATATAACGTTTCTAAGGTAATGACTAATGACAACAACGTACACGGCACCATTGTTCTTGTTCTAGTTGCCACGAATAAAAGAATGTCACTTTACTAGAGTAGTTGTAACGGTATTAATCTACTTAATTTAACCCCAAAAGTTACTATATGTCTTATTTATACAATTTAATTTTCATGACAAACGAAAATTTATCACCTTACTATCTACGTCCCCAACTTCGTGTATAACGATTTAAATTATGACCTTTTGTCTATTTAGTTGTCCCATTTGAAACAAAATATATTTAAAATTTAATAATAATATATTTTAGTGTTGAGTACTAAGAACAAACGACAATTTTCAATATGTTATTGCTCCAAACAAGGCATTACCTTTTTCCAATGATTAGAACATGTATTATATTACTAATTAAACAAGAAATAGTACAAAGGAAAGACAACAAATTTAGGCATATGAAATAAGGCTAAAAGAACAAACACTAGTTTAAAATGTTGGGAACTCAATGTTTGTGCCACATTTCCCTCCAGGGAAAATAGGGCACTCGATGAGATTTGAACCCGAGCTATCAACACAAATGTAAACCTGATATAACTGACTATTACCCGATTGGTCTACATTACATTGGATCCAAGGAGTGTATCCAATCGCGCTTTTAATTGCATTTCTAATGTTGACCAAGTCATAAGATCCGCCATCAGGGTGAATGTTAGCACCTTGAAGAATTGACAAAAGATCAACTTGATTCTTGAGATCAAGAGTCTTCTTGAAATAAGCATGTTGGTTTGTGAAAACAGATTCAGCACAAGTGCCATGTTTTTCCCATTCATGTGACCAAAATGTTGAGCCACTACCACTTGGGCATGCTAGTGTTGGCCAATTTTGCTGCATTCTACTAATTAAGTCAGAAACCTGTCGAGTCAATTCAAGAACTTGTGAGAACATAGTAACGAAATTAGAAATTTATCGAAAGAAATTCAAAAATATATTGAACCATCACACCTATGAGTTGAACTTATGATCTAAAGAAAATCTTGAACCTCGTATATAATTACACTAGAGTCTTTTCTTATATCAAGGAATTCAACCATTCATATATAACCAAGAGAATTCATTTTCGTCATATATATGCCGTTTAATTTTTTGACGAAGGAGACTCAATTAAAACACTAGAATCTTTTCTTATGCCAACGAGATTCAACAATTCATATATAACAACAACAAAAATATCATTTTAGTCATACTTGTGAACCTTGTACTTTAAACCCCTTGCCTTCCTATAAGACCCGCCCCCAGAATTCTATGAGTTCAATTGAACCTTGTAGTTTAAACGCGAATAATAGAAAAAATAGTAGTGGAAAAAAGATAAATTTTTAACAAAAAATTAAACTCTGAACCCGTAATTCAAAAACATAACGAGTTCAACACTAAAAACCTAATGACTAATCCTAAATATTCAAATTTTGGATTCGCCTCTGGTGATATCAATTAGAATAAGAATATGTTTCTAGAAAATTGGATACCTGAGATTGGTCATAAGGACTGTTTGGATCACAATTTGATGGATAAGTCCCATCATTATTATTAGGCCAAAGTCCATGAATTCCAAAATCTGCTGCTGGTTTTCCAGTTGTAGGGTAACAACAACTTTGTTTAGTGTCACAGTATGATCCTGGCCACTACATAAACAGAAAAAAAAAACATATATTGATTATAAAAAAAAAAAAATTATATCCGACACAGTCTCTCGACCCCACAAAAATAGGGATACAATAATCTGCGTACATTTTAACCTCTCCGGACTTAAAAAAAATAAAAATGAATCAACTGAACAAATTAGATGTGTACCTGTTGAACAAAGTAGAAAAAGTCAAAATCTGTAGCAGCATTGAGGACTGATAAACATTGTGTAATAATCAAGAAAACCAAGAACAGAGAAAAGGCTGAATTAGAAGCCATTTTTTTTTTTTGCTTGTACAAAAAAATATTAATTTTTGTATTGGTAGTGATTTGATAAAGTGATTTGGGGGTTTTATTTATAGGAAAAGAATAATAAATGAAAGATGTGAACAGTCTAACTTTTTAAAGTGTGAAATTGAGGAGCTTGATATTAAATATGATTTGGATTTTGTATCCTTTATTAGTGTTTATGATGTTGACACAATTGATAAGATGCCAATTATTGATTTTTGGTATATTCTAAAGTATATTTTGTATAATAATAATAATAATGTTATTTTAATATGTTGATTTGGACTTATTTTAAGGAAACATTTTTACTTTTATTCCTTTTAGAGAATCTTTTCTCAAATCTTGGAAAGATGGAAAGTTGTCAATAAAGTAAGTTCTTTGTATTAAGATACTAGAATACGCTCTGGCTTAGATTATTTTTCGTGATTTTTAAAAATAATTATTTATTATTTTAAAAGTTTAAGATAACTTTTTTTATTTTTACTAGTAGTTGTTCTTGAAGATTATAAATATTTTAGTAGAATAAATATTGAATAAAGAGATTATCCGGTTTGATCAAGTTTTTAAAATCATTTTATTTTTAAAAGGGGCTTTTTCAATAGTGATTTCAAAAAAATACTTTTTTGTGAGAAGTAGTTTGTGTTTGACTGATAAATTTAAAAAAACATTTTAGAGCAACAATTAGTGCTTGGTTAAATTTAAAATGTACTTTCTACGTATATTTATTTTTCTCAAAAGGGTTTTCAGAAAATAATTTTACAGTAAAAACCACGTTTAAGCTTATAAAAACAATTTTTACTATTTTCCAAAACATTTATTTTTTATTATAAACTCGATTAAATACCTGATTTTTTTAAAATAAGCATTTTTTATCTTCTAAAAATTTGGTGAAATAAACTATAATATCTCTTTAAAATATAAATGAGGGTGAAATAATGAAGAAAAGCCTTCTAACTACTATTATTTTGCAAGAGACGTGTAACAAACATATAATTTAAAATTAAGGAAGTAATTATCGAGCTCATTATTATATAAGGTTCATTAAATAAAATATAACGGTTCATATGAATGCAATGTGTGATATATTATATTTTTTAAAGTCTTGATTAATTGAATTATTGGCCACCGTCGATTTCAGACTTGTACTTCCCTCATTAATTAATTGTTCATTATATCTATATCATTAATAGACATTATATATGCTCTCCAATCTCCATACCTCTCCCATAATTCTTACAATTGAGTTTCAGTTCACACTGATATCGTATATTGGTAAAGAATTTACTCACACAAGATATTTAAATTAAATTAATAATTTTAAATAAAGTATTTTTAATTAAAATATATAGTCAAACGTCTATTATATCTGTGTTAATCTGTCAAAAGGTTATATCTTGTGTTAATCTATCAAAAGGTTATATCTTAATTTTAGAGCGTAAAATCTACAAAGTGTACAATTTTATTGTATCCATTTGAATTATGCACTTTTTTAAAAAGAAAATATATAAGCTATACATATATGTATACAATTTGCAACCTTATCTAGAGGCAGAGGTAGAGTCGTAACTTTCGGCAAGTAAGTTCAAAAAGGTAAAAAAATGTCTGTAGCAACAATCAAATCCATAATAATGAGGTAACCACTAAACCCTTCGGCCCAGAACTAAAGTGGGATTCATAACTTAATAATTATACATAAATAACTAAATTAAGTTTATATCTATAGTGTAATTTTTCACCGAAAGAAATTAGAAAATTTAAGGAATTGTATGTGAACACAAGGAAGAGTAGACAATAGCAACACATACCTGCACCAAGACCATTTAGGCCTATAGACAACTTTCTTTCACGTCTTTTTTTGTGATACTTTCACATGTAATGAAATTGCATTATTTTCGAGTTTAAATTAAATTAAATTAAATTTTATGCAGAGGGTATATAAATATTTCTACAATCAAATCACTTAATTAAAAAAATAATACGTAGACAACTCTATTCAATACTTGCGTTGTTCATAGCCTAGAATTAATAAACATAACTACATAAGTAATCTATTGTAACAAACTAAATTACATTAATGGATTACGTGAAAATTTCATACTACATTGATTTTGTGAGAAATTCATTACATTATCAATATAAAATAACTTCAAGTTCTTTAATTTTTATATGAGTTTAATTTCTATGTATAGATAATATATGTAAGAAAATGTACACTCCTATCAGAAAAATCCCCAATTCTCCTTTTGGAGCTTCAACTCTCACATGAAGTTCTTGTTTCGACAATTCAAAATTTGGAAAAGGCTTCAGATCATTTCAAAGAGAATAATAACAAGTAATTCTAATCAATCGCTCATCGATTTGTAATTGTGAAGAATTTCATATTGGTGCTTTATGTGGTAGGTAGTCTCTTCTGACTTATGAAATCCTCACCTCCTTAACTAACTCTTAGATTAAGTTGGCTTTATGATTTGATATGTCAAAGTTGTATTCGTGATATTTATTAAGAGTCTCATGTTGATACTTTAAGAGATGCATGCATGATATTTTTAATATAACTTGTATAATACTCATTTCTTAGCTTGATTCTTTATCGTAACTTAAAATAAAATAACTTGTTATAACAAGTGTGAAAATTGTAAAATATATTTTAAAAAATTCATTATATCGTGACAACTAATGTTCTATTTCATTTCCACCACGGCATTGCCAAAGTCAATGATAAAAATGTTCCAATCCACATTTGCCCAAATTGAACTATACAAACAAATCTTTTAGGTACGTTAAAGCATGTAAAACTTGCACTTTACTCCATCAGTCGTCAAAATACTTGTCATATTTCACTTTTCGAAAATTAATATGATTAATTATTAAAAGTATTTTAAATTTTAAACTTAAAATATAGATATTGACAACTAAATGAAAAATATCTCTATAAGTTGCAATTTCTCTAATTTTAATATGATGAAAAAATATATCTTAAAATATTGGTCAAGGTTTATGTAATTTGACTGTCGAGAAAAAAATATGACAAGTAATTTGGGACGAGAGATTTATAATATTACAACAAAAAAGACATTTAGTGACAATATATTTTTCTTTTAGCTATCATATTTGTTGCTGCAAAAACATTTAGCTGCAATTGAGTTATGTTATTACATCCAGAATCGCTAAAGTCTTCAGCGACATTTGTATAAAGTGTTGATTATAATAATTATTTTCACTAAATATAATATAACGATAATTATATTATTATCATTAAATAATTGCCACAAAATTCTTTATTTGTTATAGTATAGTCTGAATTTCAATATTAACATGTCAATATGCACTCAAACTCATGTCAATTTACACTACTTAGAGAATTAAAAAGGGACAAGGCACTGATTTATCCTTTATAAAAGCATGGGATAGAAAGAAGTAAAAATTAGGCAAATGACATAGTATAAGAAAGAAATTACTTCCTTTCCCTACTCTTTTATTAATTACCAAAAATCCCTTTTTTTAGTGTTTTTCGGATACATAATATAGCAGTGTGGATACTTAATATAACAGCGCGGATACTTTAATTAATAACGGGCGGATACTTAAATTATTAAGTTGTTAGCAGCACGGATACTTAATTAACGGGCGGATGCATAATATAGCAGCGCGGATACTTTAATTAATAACGGGCGATACTTAAATTATTAAGTTGTTAGCATCACGGATACTTAATTAACATGCGGATGCAAAATATAGCAGCGCGGATACTTTAATTAATAACGGACGGATACTTAAATTAATAAAGTATCCGGTTAAGTTGAATTGGGGGAAAATAAGGGATTTTTGTATTTTAGTAAAAGAGTAGGGAAATATTGAGAATAAGTAAAGAAGTGTTGTGTATTTAAGTAATTTTTCCTAGAAAGAATGTTTGGGACAAAATACAAGAGGCTAAGTGCGGCAAATAAATGATCGGATCGAATTTAGACGGGTCATAATAAGCTAAAATAATGAAATGGTCACTATCTAATCCCTGCCCAATGGTTGGTCAACTCATGTTTTTGATGTGTATTTTACAAAAATGAACATTTTTCAATTTTTGACATTTCTTGCTTTATGGATATTGAAAAGAACTTTAAATTTATCGAGTTTTGCCTCATAAATTAATTTTGACTTTGAAGGACCACAAGATAAGCAAGGGTTAAAAATTCAAGACCACCATTTTTAAAGTTATTGGGTGTAATTTCCTGAATTTTTAATTTTAGTTTTTTTAATATAATTTGTTCAATTATCAAAAAAAAAAAAAAAAAACTCATAAAAAGAAATACCTTTTTTTTATATGGCTATATAAAAAATTTATTAATATTTTGATAAAGTTTTGTATAAATGAATTTAGCCCAAACAACTCAACTATTAAATAGACAAAATTTGAGTGGATTAAAATAAACTAAGTTAATTTATGATTTAAAGTAAATTAAGGTAATATATTAGCGGATTAATGACATACCCAAACTTATAAGCCGCCAACTTTAATGGATTAAGGGTGTGTTCGGTATGAAGGAAAACTTTTTCAAGAAATGTTTTTCAATTTTTTTATATTTGTTGGTCAAAATCTTTGGAAAATGTCTTCTCTAGGAAAATAAATTTCTAAAAGTAGAAAAAATGACTTCCCTAACGAAAGTGTGGAAAACAAGTTCTATAAATCGTATTTCAAGGTACAAGACTTGTCGACATTACCTTCAGCTGCAAATTGGGCCTATACATCTTCACAGGTTAGATTTGGGCTCCTTCATGAATAATGGGTTACATTTTGAGCAATTTATATCGTAAAAATTACATAAAATATCATAGTATTAAGAGTTAATTATATTCTATCAAACATATTCTTTTCCAAATTATTAAAACCCTTTATATTTATAGGATCTTGGATACATCAAGTCCTCAAGAAATCTGTGAATACATAGCTCACAGATTACGGATGATACATTACTTAATGGGAAGAATGTATCTGACAGGGGATAAGGAGATGTATCCAAGAGGGGAAGGATGTATCTGAGAGTGGATAGGGATGTATCCGAGAAGAGATTTTTGTAACTTTTTTAAAACTATAGAAAATTTTAGAGATTATGGTAAAATAAAATGTGCATTTATGTAATTTTTTTCATTTATATCAATGCCCAAATCGTTGTTGGCTCAAACTTTACGAAATAGGAAGTTACTTTTTTGGAGTATATGCATCTCAAAACAGAAATTTGGGATCATTTTGAATTTTTGTGTATACTAATACTTGAATTTTTCAAAATATGTGTGACCGACGTTGTGTGAGCTCGAAGATTTTTGGGTCCATTGGTGACAACTGATAACCTATTAAATGACACTCATTATTTTTTAAAGGCAAACGTCACTTTTTGAACGGTATAAATCACAAAATAGGAATTCAAAATTATCTTAATTTTTCATGGGTATTAGTCTATAAATTTTCCGAAATTTGTGTGACCAACTTTGTTTCCAAATCAAGCACAGCCATTTATAAGTAGCATTTGGCACATACTATGGTAAATGCTTTCGTCAGACACAATTAATGGCATAATACATAAATGTGCCCTTTAACTTAATCTTATTTCACAATTATGTCCTTCAATTTTGGATGTGCACAAATAGACACTTAAACTTGTATAAAGTTGAATAAAGAAACACACGAGTCTATTGTCACGTAGGATGCATATGTCTATTTATTCAATTTTTATACAAGTTTACCCAAAGTTGGAGGACATAAATGTGAATTAAAGTCAAGTTAAAGGGCATATTTATGTATTACGCCCACAATTAATCAAGGAAAATTCCACACATTTGTAGTGAGCTCTGAAATGAGATGATAAATCTAGTGAAACTGAGACAAATAAATATCAACAATGGAGAGATCATCTAACATTGGCAAGAAAGGTTATCCAAAGTAAGACTTTGGAACCCTGATTTCTGATAACCCTACACTCTTCTCATCCTGTTCCTATAATCTAGGACTCCTACTTCACTTATGTGCAAAATCCTCTCTCATGAAACTAATGTGCAAATATATTTCGTGTCAACTCACGACTTGTTAGATACAGCAGCTGGAAGAATATGAATCTGCTATGGGAAATCAATGATCGGGGTTACATCACTGATGGAAATGACTTCCCCATTCTTCCTCGCACCATCAAGTACAAAAGTGTACCCTCAAACGTGTGCCCGGGAGATGATCAAATTGATCGGTCACACAAATCCCAGAAGCAGCTCCAAGATCCAGTAAGCCCCTCTCCATAGTGGAAGGAAAAAAAATGAAAGAATCACACAGTTAGCAGCTGAAGTTCATATGTACTACAAGAGCAAGAACAGCACCTGCTGACATGCACACAGGATAGCAGCGGAAGTTCATGCGTACTACGAGAATAAGAACACCACCTATTGACAGGCACATAGGTCACGTTACTGAGGAGGATCTAGAATCCTCAGTCCTGTTAGTCCGACACATGCAATCTGGGCAAGGGAATGAATATATTGAGTCATTTGGTCTTTTAATCTCAATTCCTTTTGAATCACTATGTGCTCGTATACTAAGCATTTGCCGCTTGAAGCTCTTCCACCTGTAAGATGAGCGCATGGAAAACATACACGGTCAAAAGCAATGCAAAGCCAACATACAAGACTGCATAGACTTACCAAAGGGGTTTTCGATCCCCATAACTGCTTCTTTCAGTTTCTTTTGTCCTTTTTTATTTTTTTTGGATAGGGGAGCTTCTTTCAGTTTATATACAGGCACACTAGAAAGGTCTCACGTAAACAGAAAAAAAGATGGCAGAAAGTTAACCAAAACCTTACCCGATATTGGGATTATCATATAACAAAGCTAACTTCCTCTTGTCTGGCCTGATGGTCCTGGAGTGCCCGCCATATAAGTATCTTCTATGCCCCAACAGAAAGTGGGGGAAATTGCCTCCCTGAGTTGTCACGAATACTTCACTATGAAGGCAAACGGTATAGTCTATGGCAGCCATCCTGGAAGAGTAATTCTATAAGCAATAACTTGAGTCAGACAGTAGCCAAAGAGGAGGGGTGAGAGGGGGGAACTAAAATGCCTGGAAGGAAAATCAAACAATTTAAACCTGAAATGGGCCTAATTCTTCTGGGGATGCCAGCATTTCTTTAGTTTGTAAAAGAGGAAACATTTCTAATAGTGGTTTCATATGTCGCTCAGAGTCGTATATTTTTCCAGATGCTAAATAGATGGATGTAACCTTGTCAAATCCCATGCCTCTTAACATCAAACCAACCTGATAAAAAGTGTGCAGAAAATTAGCAAGGAAATTATTTTAGGGTAAATAATTTTATTAACAATAAGAGGGAAACCCTATACAAGCCAAATACTTAGAAACGAGAACCTACATCAAACATGGTTATTAATGAAAGAAACCCAATCTTCTAAACAAATAGGGATCTCATTGGCCAATCTTCTATACAAATAGGGATCTCATGAGTACACCAAAAGAAAACTAGAAACAGAAGACTATTTTGCAAATTTATAAAATTTTGCTCAACCCGTTCAAGAGCTCTCATATTTTTCTCTTTCCAAATAACCCACATAATTGCTAAAGGGGCAACCTTCCGTGCCCTTTGACTTCTCTCTCCCCTTCTTATATACCCTCAGCTATGCAGCATCTCCTTCACTAGTTTGCATCACCCATTGCAGCTCAAATCAGTTAAGAACCACCCTCCACAATTGATTTGCCACTTGACAATACAATAGAAGATGATCTATATTTTTGCCTTAACATTTGCACATGAAACACCAACTAACATAGATGACCCTCCTATTTCTAAGGCTTTCCACTGTCAAAAAAATTCCCCTTGATTTAAACATTTCTCCTTTCCTTCAAAAAAGAACAACAGATCATTCCCCTTGCTTTCAACTAAGCCAAGAAAAACCACTTGCAGATACAACCCAGCCTACAGCTTGTATTAAACTCATTAGGTTGACTATATGAGGAAATCTCTTTTTAAAGAAAATTTCTCTATGAGTAGCCAGTTGCTTCAATGCCCTGGAAACCCGTATAGAGCAATGAGGAAAGTTACATTCCTCTCCTTGGTAAACTCTTGTAATAAAATTAAAGAGTGAATAGACCATCTCTACTCTCTCACCATTTACATACATCCAATTTATCGTTCAATATATCTTGCCCACACTAAAAACTCAACCATATTATGAAATTCTTCCCCCTCCCTATCATGTAGATTGCTCCAAAATCTCAAATCCCAATGAGACCTACAAATTTGTTGAACTGTCATCTCACTTTGGCAAGACATTCTGTATGTGTTAGAATAGACTTTCGTCAACTTGTTCTCATATACTCACAGAAACTAACCATGCTTCCATGTAACACTCTGAAAATTCGGGTTGGACTTGGAATACTAAATTTCGTGTGGTTCGACCCGAACTATGATAAATCATGTAGTGTTGAAAGTTGATATCTTAGCATGTACAGAGTGTACAAAAGATTTGGAGTTGAAAGGAATTGAGAAGGACTCGAGAGCCAATATGCAGTTGCAGAATGCCATATTCCCACACATCTTTTTTCCAATATGCAGACCATTTTTTCCTTCTTTCCACAAGCATCTTTTTTTCCATACTCCTAGCCGCTTCTTTACTCTCTCAATCACTAAATTCCCACACAGCCATGTCTTTGTAGAGGCACCCAACAATAGACACAAAAATGATAAAGCATCAAGGAAAAGAAAAAACAAATAATTGTTGATATACAGTAGCAATGCTTGAAAGGTAAAGCCTACATAAGCAGGATGTAGAACTGCAATAGATCTTATGAAAATAACATATGGTTCTTAGATTACTAAACACTAGTCACAATCCTTGCAACTGAACTATGACAGTGGATATTGACTAAAGAAGACAAAGAAGAAGGATACTCCACTCACATTGCCACGGCAATCTTTTCACACATGATTGAACAAGGAGAAGAAATTTTCAAAAATCACCACCAATTATGCTACTCAAGTCTCACGAGTTACTTAGTAGTCCCTTCTTGGTGAACTAGGGTAAGTCAAGAAATTCAATACTAGTAAAACAAATGAAATTGTCCAATTTTACACTCTCATCATCTCATAAGGATCCTCATGCCCAGCATAAGTATACACTAAATCTCAGACAAAGGTACGGTATTCGAGGAATTGAAATTAAGGTCAGGTACAAAGAAGTGCCATCTCCAGAAAGTATTTAAACCATATGTTCTATTCTAAACCATATGCTTTCTAAACAAAACTTGTTCTTTAGGAAGGAAGTCTCACGAAGGATCAGAATGCTCTGATCAAGCCAAGAAAGTACAGTCATACAACTTATCCGAAACATGACATGTTCCATTAACATTAAGTCAAGGCTCTTGAAAAGGAATAAAAATGACAATATATTACCTCTAAAGGAGTCAAGGGACACTTGCCATTAATCCTGATTGCTCCAGGACGAATCACACGACCAGGTTTTGTAAATTTTCCCTTCCATCCTCTCTCTCTTGCAGCATCCATGTCCCTTTTTTCTTCTTCACCACCATCATACATGCAACAAGAGAAAGCCACCATATCCTGCAAGAGAATATGATCAAGGCTCAATACCCTTGGAAAACTAAGCTATGGAGCACATACAAAATCAGTTTACACACATGAAACTAACCTCCTCATAGCGGAGATGCACAGAAATATACTTTCCACTATTGTTGGCACTTCGTTCTTTCATTCTTGACACCAATGTTTCCCCCAAACTCAAAATGGGATTTGAAAATCTAAGAGCTTCATAATTTGCCAGGCACCTAAGCCGCTGAACTGCTGGAGGAGCATCAAATGATAAACGGTTTGCAAATGGGGATATTCTGATGAGCCTGGTGAATGATTAGACACACTTAGCAAAACTGTGGCGATAAATAACAAAACAAAATGCTTCAAATATGAAGAACGAACCTACCAATTAAGCATCAAAGAACTGGCAAGGAATATATCCAATTGACCAAACATGGTAATAGACTCTTTTTTTGGATGATGAAACACGATAACAGACTTAGCTATTGGAAGTCTAGGCATTCACAATTCTAGACCTTGTTAGCCAAGCTTTCAATGTTCACTTTTTTTTTCTTTTCGAAATTGGTAACTGTATATATAAACAAAGAACCAAAACAATACTTAGGTACTACTGAAACCATATTTACATGAGAGCTCTAAAAATCCGAAGTCTGCTTATCTTTAAAAGTGACTTTTTGCCCGATCAGGTTTCAGAGAAAGTATTTTTGAATAGTAGCAGCTTGTGTTTGGTGAAATAATTTGAGAAGAACTTTTACTATTAAAGAAGCAGTTTGTGTTTTGCCAATCTTTCCGGGAAAAAATACTTTTCACTGTCAAACAACGAAATGAGCATGTAAAGATTCCTTTTACAACTAGTACTTTCCAATGATATATGAATTTATTGTGAGAAATTTTATTTATTTCTTCAATTTTATTTAATTAAATGTAAGAGAATCACAAAATAGAGAGGCCGGTTTATTATATTTCAATCATAGATGTGCTGTCAACAATACATGAGTTTAATGTTTTGACTGTTGTTTAGCAAGTTTGGAGAAAATAATTTTGAAATGGTGTTTTAACCCAAGAAAATATTAGAACTTCTTTTGCTTAGGTTAGAAACTAATTTTTTTCAACTTCATCTCCATAGCAAACACTTCAGATACTCACAAAAGCACTTATTTTTTTCCAAGAACTTGATCAAACAACTTTACTCTTCAACATAAGTACTTGTTTTAGAAAGTAAGCACTTCTAGTTTTATATATATATATATATATATGACACTAATATTCTAACTAAAGGCAGTTCGGCCCAAGAGCCAATAGTGGTGCCAAAAAAAAAAGTCCAAAAACTTACTTTTCTTCAAGCAGCTTTGGATGAACTGTATCCCTGTAGTAACTGATGGAGGACCAAGCTTTGATCTTGAAGTTGTAAACATTGCTCATATTGTAACCAAACCTTTGCATAATATAATCAGGAATCTTGTCCACCACTCGCACATCATTGGCTAGGGTTTTAACAAAAAAATCTTCATCATAAATCTCTCCGAACTTGCTGCAGAGAACAAATGCCGAGCATTTTTATGGTTTGAAATGAAAGGAAGGTGTAGAGATGGATATTAAACAAGATTGATCAAGAGAACAGCCATGATTAAAACGAACACCCACTATACCATAAATAATTTCACGACAATCCACCACCAGATTGACAAGAATGGTACTAGGTTGCGTGAAGTAAATCAGATTTTAGTTTGCTTCATCAATATCTCAAAAGGAAATGACCATGAACCTAAGGTACAGATTCACCAAACCTCCGAATCTGTTCAAATTCTAGGGCTACTAACATCTTATTGTGGTCATTTGTGATATATTCAATTATGATTTGATGGAATCTCGACTCCTATTAGCACCATCAAGGCTAGATGTTTGGATGTTTATTCAGCTGGCACTTTCTCTCCCCTGTTAACCGTGTGGATAACTTTTTAGATTTTGTTAGTTCTCTGTCTTTACCGTAGTAGAATATTCAGGGAATTTTTTTGTGGCTGTTTTACAGATAAGTTTGCTTCATGTTTTGTTTGAAGCAGCTTCTTTCGCTCTCTTGTAACATTTGCATCTTCTTGATGCTTTTCTAATATGATTTGATTACTTTACCCAAAAAAAAGAGGTAGTACACATTTCTATTAAAGAGAAGCCAATTTAATGCTATAAGAGCAGGTAAAGCATCTCAAGAGCTTTTCATTAGAAAAAACTAGTCTAGGTAATGATAGCAACAACTAAAAACTATGTATGCTTCTACCAAATTTCTGAGTATACAGTATATAAATCTCCCGCTAAGGAAGGTACTGAATTACTCAAAGCAAACAAAGAAGATGAAACAGCAGCCAACCTTGGATCCCTCCAAATGCTATGAAAATGGAAGTGTGGGATGACCAGGGTCGCATTAAGAAAACCTGCCACAGCAACAGCATTGCATATCTGGACGCACAAAAGCAACATTAGTGATCTTAAACTATCATCGTCATCCAAACAAAACTTCAGCATTTCAATAACAATTATCTTTGGAACTGAAGGACATACCGATGTCCTTTGCTGATTCAGACCACCATTTGCCTCAATATAAAGGTAACCATTTGATTCAGGAATTTCTGAAGATATGTGAGACAATCTTAGTTCATTGATCACCAAACCTCGTCAAAATTAAAAAGAAAAAAAAGAGAGAAATAAACAGAATATCGTTGCATATTATTTCCAAACTCTGTAGAGCAATAGCGTATTACTGTAGTTCTTGTTTTGATATCCATCACTCCATCAGTATTTATTATTGTTTTCAATAATCTATCTAGTATGTTGTTTATTGTGTTTCGATTGCTGCACTATTTTTTTGTTGTTGTGTGCCATTGGGTAGACTTTGCATTGTTTTCTTGTGACGTGTTATATTTCTTCTTTATATCTGGAATAGTACATTTGAGCCGAGGGTCTTTGGAAACAGTCTCTCTACCTCCACGGGGTAGTGGTAAGGTTTGCGTATATTCTACCCTCCCCAGACCTCACTTGTGAGATTTCATTGGGTATGTTGTTGATGTTGTTGTTGTCAGTAGACCAAGAACCTCAAAATCGCCAATCTAGCAATATAGGATTTTGAATCTTAATAAATTATACACAAATTGTTTGTCACGTCCCAAACCTTGATGGAACGGATCGGTATCCATCGTAGTTGTAGTGTCTATGCAGCTTCAGATTCAAGAATGTTGAAACTGAGAACCAGTCACCATGGTCAGAGTGAGCTTTGAAAAGAAGAAAACATTTAATGGTGTTGAGGTCCTTTCACTATGTTTTACATTTACACTTTGGGTACAAAAGTTGAGCTCTTACTCATATTAGAGCACTGCAAAAAAAGAGCTATAGCAATTGACAACAATCATTGAGGAGAACTGAAGAAACCTAGCCCTAATTCCAACAGTTTCTCATGATTAAGGTAAGATCTAATCCAGTGATGTGAAAGGCACTCGCCTCCCGCTTTAAGGACTTAAGGAAATGGAAGTATATACAAGAATCTGATCCCAATTTCATGATTTTGAATTGAACTCCTCATGAGTTAATATAAATCCTATCTTGGACGTACATTAGGGTTTGAAACATGAGATTAACATTAGGGGTTTGGCTTTTGATAAGATATGCAAGTAGAAAAGTTCTAAAGGATGACTACCCTATTTGACATTTTCTCCTTAAATTGTACGAGAGATTGTCTATTAATGACAAGCCCAACAGAAACTAAATGCATACAATGAGTCCTTACCGCACTCTGCAAGTGGGTATCCATATTAACCTGCCCTGTATAATCCCACAAGTGGAATTTGGGTTGGGGAGGGTAGAAGGTACGCGTACCTTACCCCTCCCTTTTGGGTGGAGAGGTTGTTTTTGATAGACTGCATCCATATTAATATATGGATATTGATATTGACCCACCTCTATTGGCAGTGGGTGGAGATCAAGAGAAGCAAGTCGAGCGCATCATATTCTCCAAGAGTTGTGTCATGCCAATTTTCATATTTAATTTCTTATGTATCCACACGAAAGCGAGACCTCTAGTTCCTTTTTGGTCCACACATGAGATTCTTATTTGTATAGATGAGTGGGTGACTTTTGTAGAGTCATATTTTGGTGTACTTGTTGATACGAGGATTCCCCCGACATTAATAAAATCATCACCATATTTTACAAAAGGGTGGTGCCACTAGAACGTTCACCGGAAAGCAGTGTTATCAAAGGCGCGCTTTAAGCGCGCTTAAGCCCTAAAGCGAGGCTCAAAATGCGTTGAGCGCTTCGCCTCGCTTAATGTGCGCTTCAGTGCCGTCATCAAAGTTCTAAGACAAACTTTTCCTTGTCAATGAGCCTCTTATGAAGAAGTGACACTAAACAATTGATATTTCACTTTATCATTAAAAAAATTCAATTTCTTTGGTCATATATTTGTCATTCATGTTTATAATTATTAGTTTTGGACTAAACATACACATTTTATTTTTTTCTCCCTTTGCGCCTTTTTTCATTAAAGCCCACGCTTTATTTGCACTTTGCGCTTAAAGCCCCCACGGACCTTAGAGCTTTTTTGCGCTTTTCGCTTTTAATAACACTGCCGGAAAGAGACAAGCTCAAAAAAATTATGAAAAGAGAAAGTAAAAGCTTTGACCAGACAAATGTTGTAATGCTGCCAACTAATATTGCCTCAAAAAAAATAATGCTACCAACTAATAAAAAGAAGTTGCTTAGGTCTTTATCAAAACCATAGAGTTGTGGTACCATATGAAAAGAGATATCAAGAGGGAAAAGCTTGCCGGACTGATCATGAAACAAGAGGGTGCTTATATAAGATATTAGTCCATTGGAAACAAGAAAAATTTAGACTATATGATAAAAAGATAATTCATTTAAATAAGAAAACTTAACTGAATACAGAGTTTATTAGTTTCTAAACTAATAAGAGAAGAATATTTTGTACTCTAAACCTCAACACGTATAATGAACATAAACTTTCAAGCATATAACTGCATTAGTTATATTGAAATTCAAATTACTATAAGTTAATGCATTGGGAAACCTCCAATATAACCTGAACGCAACCAGAGAGTTGCACTTACTATATGACTAATAATTAAGAGAGAGAAAGAGAGGCAGTATATAGCATACTAACAAGGATAAAAGATAAGTTTGATTCTCCAAATTTTGTACCTCCTGAGGATTTGTTAATGCATGGTCTCCATTCACCACCTCTATAGGAGTTTTTCCAAATTGTTGATATCTACAGGAAATTTGCACCTCTACTTAATAAGATTTTAGAAGATCACCATCTTTAGGAGAATTTGAACTAAAATATCAGAAATCATAAAACAAGATCAAGTTACAAAGTAACACACTTACTGACACAAAGAAATCGGAAAAATTCAAGGGGGCAACAAGAACCTAAATTTAACAACAACAACAACAACAACAATATACCCAATGAAATCCCACAAGTGGGGTATGAGAGGGTGGTGTGTACACAGTCTTACCCCTACCTTGTGAAGGTAGAGAGGTTGTTTCCAATAGACCCTCACCCAAGTAAAGCATATCAAACTAGGTATAAAACAGTAGAGAAGATGTCATGTTGAAAATAATGGAAAAAAGAACAGTAGTAACAACAAATAATATAATCACTGAAGCAAAGGAAACAACCAGTACTAATAAAATCAAAAAATAAGAAAATAGGAGAAAAATAATGGTTATACTAACCACGACCACCTACTAACCTTCTACCATAATCCTTGACCTTCTTCATATATTTCTCGATAATCACCTCTCCCTAATACTTCTTCGGTTTACCTCTACCTCTCCACAGACCCACCATAGCAAACCTCTGACACCTCCTTAACTGGGCATTTGTGCATCTTTTATATGCATGAACTATTTCAGTCTTGTTTCCCTCATCTTATCCTACACGGAGGGCACCCCCACCTAATCCCGAATATCCGTGCTTCTAATTCTATCTTTCCTATTATGGCCACACATTCATCTCAACATTCTCATTTTGGCTACTTTTATCTTCTGGACGTGCAAGTTCTTGATCAGTCAATACTCCGACACATACAACATATTTGGCCTAAAAACTCCTTTATAAGAACCTAAATTTATCATAAAATATTTCACGATTAAACAGAAAACTCAATGTTTCTCAAAACATAGGGACTCGCCAATACTCCAGCATGCAAGTTCTTGATCAGCCAATACTCCAACACATACAACATATTTGGCCTGAAAAATCCTTTATAAGATCCTAAATTTATCATCAAATATTTCACGATTAAAAAGAAAACTCGATGTTTCTCAAAACATAGGGACTCGACAGCAACAACACTAGTCACTTGGGTTTGTGCAGACTTCAGTGGGATTTCTGATTGCCTCAAATGATCACAAACAAACTTATGCCCTTCAGACTATTCAAGGTCAAAAGACTACTTACTTGATTCTCACAATTCTCAGTAATGTTTTGATGTCATGCTGGAAGCAGAGAAAGGGTCTTGAACAATTAAAAAGTTTTTAAGGAGAACTCAACAGTCATATATATTATCTTAACATTTCTAAACACGTATCACAGACACACTGTTAAGAGGACTTTCACTCAACCACTGTAGGTGGAAATTGGAATTGGGAACACTAACTGAGTTCAAATAAATCATTGTGCATATCCCTAGAGTCTCAACCCCTAGCAGCATTTCTACTCTTCTCCTATCCCCAAGAGCTCGTGACATTTGAAACCAGGTTAACACCTCCATCCAAGTGCCAGGATTCTACCTTCACATGCAACAACATAGTTTTTTCATTATAAATTCATGCAACATGTCAGAGTCCTTGTTTTCCATACATATCACTGATTATCCTACTTTTTGCTATATGCACCTCATACATCAATCTTTTGAATCTTCGGACAAGGAAAATGACACTTCAACCTCTTTCAGTAAGAAAACAAGTTAACAATTAAAAGATCCCATCCAATTACATAGCACCCCAACTAGCAGCTATCATATACACTTTCTACAGAATACTCAGATGTACTGCTCAGCAAGCACTTGAAGTAACCAATGATGTAACAAAGATGAAGACATAAGGAAAAGGAAAAAAAAATCCGTAGGGAAACAGTAAAACAATCATGATCAATGGCATTGATATACAACAGAGCAGAACCAAATACACTCAGGATTACAGATCTGGACTAAACAAAAAAACTCAAACTGGAACAATACTAATTGAATAAAATTTGCGATGGAACTAACTCAGTGATCCCCAAAAACCCAAAAGTCAGTAAGACAAAAGAAAAGACTTTGTTTGTCAGTTCCACCCAAACCATAGAAGGCAAAGTAAATAATCTAACCGCATCAGCAGTGGAATTATCAGAGTTCATTTCAGGTCGAAGCTTATCATAGAGTTGAGGGCTCCGGTAAACAGACCCAGGAGCAGGACGGTGCCTGATAATAGGAACAACATCAAACGGTACTGTCCCCATATAAAACAATATCCCAGCAATATAAAGCAAAGGAGCAAATAGGAAAATCCCCTGACGACGAACCAGAACAGATAGAATAGCCCCAGTTATACAATTTGCTAGGGTTCTCGGTGGCTGTTGACCCGAAGTAAAACGGGCACTGGGTTTAACCCTTCCACCACCACTACCTCCACCTCCACCACCACTATTACTACTGCTACGTAAACGAGGCGACCGTGAACGTGGCGATGACGGCGTTGATGGGCTACTGTGTCCACTACTCGGTAGTCTATTATAAGCGTGCATAGCTCTCTGTTTCAATCTCTTACTGCTTCAGTTCATATTGCACACCAAAAACAACAAAAGAAAGCTCAAATTTCTCAGAATTGATTGATCTAAAAGGGTTTTTCGAGAATCACTACCCAAAAAACCCAATTTTATTGAATTTTCAAAAGAGATTTTTTTTGTTTTTGCTCCGACCCTTTGTTCCTCTCTCTTCAATGGATTTCAAGATTTGATGCTCCGGGTAGAGAGAGGGCGGGGGGAGGGAGGGAAGGTATAGAGAGAGTTGAAGAAGAAGCGAAGAGGGCAAAGTGTTAAAAATGGTTTAACAAAAGAGAAAAAACGTTATGAGAAGAAAGTGCGCACGTGACCTGGAAAAAAAAAGATGGATGCACGTGCTCTGAGTATGGGCTGGTGGGGCATGCTGGAATAGTGCACTTCTCCGAAATAATGTATGCATTAGTTTTATATATTAGTAGTAATATTTTATTTGATATATTAAAAGGCAAAAAGGATCTGAAACATTGTCATATAGAGTTTATATGCCCTTTGTTAAAGATATTTATGAGTCACATTCATAACAAGGGGCATATTAGTTACAAATGGTAAAATTAAGAGGTATATCATGTCGTTTATGTATGTGATCATTTGATAGTCTGTACTAGAAAATATAAGCGGGAAATTAAGCAAATATCCCATAAAAACAAAATAATTACGAACATATACCCCTTACATTCATACCCCACTAAATAATTACACTAGTTACCCCCAACTAATTTTGTTTAACTCTCCCGCTCTCTCTCTCTCTCTCTCTCTCTCTCTATATATATATATATATATATATATTATAATTCTTAATGAATGAGGGTATGGGCTATAATTTGTTTTATTTTTTGAGAGAATGATATTTTTTGAATTACTTTGGATTTGGATATGAACATGTAATTATTTTGGGTTTTATGGCCCATTTATGTAGTTTTCCCAAAATATAATATGTCTTACCTTGTACTAGTAGTATCTTGTTCAGTAATTTTTCAACTTATGTATAACTAAATGTTTACTCTATTGTGCATTAAAGTGTATATTATTAATATATGAAAAATCATGATATTAGCAATGCGAGTTTATTTTTATGATCGTGGTGTTGGGTCAATTTTTGCACAACTCTCAACTTATTCCATGTGATATCTATTATATGACACCTCCCATCCGCAACATGTACAATGTAAGGGTTTTCAACAACTTTACTGATCACTAGGTCACAATATTGAATGTTAATGCAAGAGTTATTAATGCATGCATTTACATGATTAAAGACATAATTGTCTCTAAAAAAAAAAATTCTACATCTTTTCCACCATGTGGAGGATATTTTTATGAATAATAGTAATAATTAGAAAAATATGCAATACATGTTATTTTTGATACACCAAATCAAACAACGCATAAAATATAATCTCTCTATGATTAATGCCAACATTACTAATGGTGTAATACACTATATATTTAGTATTATTCTTATACATTCTACCAAATGATATGCACTTTATTTGACATTATTCTTATACACTCTATCAAACGATATACACGTATTAAGATATTTATTTATTACTAATACATAATATTAATAATGTAATGAATTTTAATGTATACATTAACATTAGATTTGTGCATAAATAGTACTCCCACCGTTGATTTTTGTCATCACCATTACGTTGGAAGATAAGATCATGAGATTTTTGGGTAAGAACATGAACATGCACCTAAACACAAAAACAAATATAAACTATTTTCTGAGTTAACATTTTAGTACCAAACTTTAAAATAATTTGCACATTAGTTCTATAAATTATCAAAAGAAAATATACAGAAAATCTGCAACCCTTTTACAGCACCAACCAAAGCTCAGAAGGTCAAACATGGTGGTTATTGAAGGAAACCTCAGTTCAGAGCAGCTTCAGTTCTTTGATTCTAATGGGTATTTGGTGTTAGAATCATTTGCAAGCCAAGAAGAGATCCAGTCTATGAGGAAGAGAATGGAACAGTTGCTTGATGAGTTTGATTGCTCTTCAGATGCTTCTGTTTTTTCTACCAAGAATCAAGTAAAGATTCAATTTTTATACTCTGTAGTTTGATTTTTGAATTCATTAGCTTAGTTTATTTGGTTTTGAGATAAACCCATGTTTCCCGTTTTTGTCTTTTTTTGATTTTGTGTGTGTTTTGTGGCATTTGGGTTTCAGCAAGAAACGACTAATGATCACTTCTTTGAAAGTGCTGAGAAGATTTCATTCTTCTGGGAAGGTATGCTTGTGTTTAATTTCTTCTTGTTTTTTTGTACTGTCTTTTGTCTTTTAACTTATTAGGAGTTGTAGACATCAAAATTTTGTGGGACTCGATAAGAGAGACCAATTCAATTTCAGATAGTATTCTTGGATTCTACTCTACTCTAATCTCTAGTTCATGCCTATACGAAGTATAATATATTCTGGAATATTCACAGAGATCAAGATGTGGATAGACTCTCCCTATCATCATAGTTCGAGAAATATGCTACGACCCTCATCATAGAGTAATCTTAGGAGATAAGAATCAAGGGATAAATATCCATATTGTTTTATCAATGAAATTATGTTTCTTCATGTTTTGTTTGTGATTGCAATGTATTATTTATCCGTTTAAAATTTGTTGTAAACGGTAGTATTTACGAACAAGTTCAATTAAAATTGCAAAAGAACGAGTGAATGGATGTATTAATGGCTTTGAGTTTGCATGTCAGTCTTTTCTCTTGGTTCTTGATTTTCAATTATAGCTGAGGAGGCAGTTATCAGTTTATTATTGGCTTTCAAAGGATCAAAAACTGTAAAGATGTTAATTTTTTGTCTCCATGGAGAGACAGTTTTGGCGTTATTTAGATGATATTTAGTTCTATGTCTATAATTTTCAATTCCTTTCATAGGCTAATTTTGTTTTAAGTATTTGCTTAGTATGCTTTATTGATATTTATGGTCTTGGCAGAGAAAGCATTTGATGAAGATAGAAACCTAAAGCAGCCAAAGCAACTCTCAATAAATAAAGTTGGACATGGTATGGTTCTGTTGATTACTTGTTGTCAACAGAGTTGTTTCATTTTTCGAGTAACCTTTTTAGTCTCTACCTTAACAAGGTTGTTCTTAGATTTCTCGTACCTGTGCTGTTGCAGCTCTTCATGAAAAAGATGCTGTATTTAATAAGTTCTCTAGCTCAGACAAAGTCTCAAGCATGTTGCGGTCCTTGGGTTATAAGAGGCCAGTAGTCATTCAATCAATGTACATATTTAAGGTAAATTCTGGTATTGTTTTATCTAGTAATGGGGTTTCTCTGCCCTATATCTTTGTACGGTCCTCAGCTAAATCATGTCCAATCCTTGGTTGTTCAAGATCACCAGTCAGATAGGTGTGTGTCATTCTAGAAGGTTGGTGTCTTAGTAAGGCTAGAATGTATCTCAGTTGAAAAGTGATATTATTTCTGGACTTAATGTACGAGAAAAATCTCGATTCTTTTATTTAACAAGGTCAATGAAATTGTCTAAAAGAAAAGCTTCCCAGGGTGTTAGGTCCTCCATACAAACGAGGTATATGTTTACCAGGGAAACGGTATGGTTAGATTTGTTATGAGGTCAAGGACACGTGTCGATATAACTCGTTAGGTTTGTGTATTAGCAGTTAAATATGTTTGTAAGCGAGCTAAGTAAAACAGTGAAGAAAATTAAATAATCGTACGAAGCAGTAGAGCTTCGATGATTGTTGTTTGCATTGGATCCCAAAACCCATACTTGAGTAACCCATCAGTCCTATCTAATTTTTATATTAGTTGGATGAATCATGTACTCAATAGCATATTAGTTTTTGAAATAATATATTTTTGCTCATGTCGCATTACTTTGCTCGTGTTATCCAAGGATGCATCCATACCATGTTCACGTCTTGTCACTTTAAAAAATTCAAAGCCCACTATGATGAAGTGAACTACTAAATGTTCTTTAGCCCTGCATATCCTCTTGTGTCCCTTGAAAATGCTTTTTCACTTGTCTCTAATTGTATGATGACATCGTAGAAGATATACGTAGAGTCACCACACTCTTTGCAATTGAACAAATAACAGAAAAGAAACAAAAACCATGATGGAGTTGTAATTACTATTATCCATCCTTCTATGAGTGACATGTAAAACTCTGGTTTTCAGCAACCCGGTATTGGGGGTGAAGTGGTGCCGCACCAAGATAACTCTTTTCTGTACACTGAACCAACAACATGCACTGGCTTGTGGCTAGCTTTAGAGGACGCAACAATTGTAAATGGCTGTCTATGGACTATACCAGGGTCCCACAAAAGTATTGTTTCTCCCAACTCTTCTTCGTCTTGCTACCTTTAAATCATTGAACTCCTTCATGTAACATACAAAATGTTCTATTTCTTTAGATGGCCTTGTGAGGAGATTCCTTAGAGATGAAAGTGGGGTTCATTTTGATAAGCCATCTCCATGCTATTACCAGGAAGATTTCGTTTCACTTGAAGTAAAAGCTGGATCTTTGGTAGTCATTCACGGAGATCTTATTCACCAGAGGTCAGTCACTTTCAGAACTTCTCTTGGACCATATAGAACTGTCAGTTATGCTACCATTTGTATTTGGTTCGTTTGGGATGATTTTTATCCATTCAATCTTCATAATGTATGGTTGCAGTTTTGAGAACCAGTCTTCAAAGTCACGACATGCATACAGTTTACATGTGGTGGATACTAATGGCTGCAAATGGGCAGAAGACAATTGGTGAGTGGCCAGGGTTTTGCTGTTTAATTTGCTGTTTTTTATGCCATAGTTTACTGGGAGGCAAAGCAGCAGAGTTGTACTGACTGTAATTATCAGGAAAGACCTCTAATGTCTAATACGGAAGCTGCTAAGGTTCATGCAGTGTGTTCAGGGTGACTTGTAGATTGTTAGGAAATTCGAGTTGTTCTCAATAATACAGCTTAGTATAGGTATTAACACATTATATTTCGTGGTTCTAAATTACTGAGAACTACGCGATATTTGCAAGGTAAGATTGCATACAATAAGATCCAATTCGGTCCGATCTGTCCCCCAGATCCGCATAGTCCTTTATAATAGCTACATCTCCACTTCGAGTCCATTGCATGGCACGTTGATTTGTTTTATCATCTAGTGGGAACCTATTTAATTTGTTTTATCCTTTTAACCTCTTAAACTGGTACCGAAGTGCACAGGTCTCCTCTTCTGACTTTTGAAAACTATACTTAAAACTAGTCTTTAATGATATAGTTAGATACTCTTAGAGTCTTCTAGTTGTAAAGTTACGATTGTCCAGAAATGTTTACCTGATTTATTTTTTTCTGTATTAGATCTGCATCTGGGTTGGATCGCACGTAGTTTCTTAGATGTGAGAAGTCATTCGATTTGTGTTCAATGATATGTCTTAGTATCAGGCAACCTCCAGTATAACTTGTTAGATTCCGAAAATTGAGTATTTTCCTCCCTTGGATAATGACAGGACGGGGGTGGAAAAGGATGTACGTAGGGTGATAGTTTATATAAATGAGCACTAATTTCTGAGATGTAGCTTTGATTCATAGAATTCTTACCAAACAATAAGCTAAGTTACATTGCCAATAAAAATATGTTACGTTGCCAAGGAAAAAGGGTCAAGAGAAGGCATGTTTACAGTGTTTGATGAATGATTTGTAGCTGAAGATGTATTAAGTTACTACTTTTGATCCAACTTACATGTTACTTTTGTTTTTTGAAACTGTTCAGGATTAGAAGAAATGTAGATCCAGAGCCCTTGTTCAGTTCTTGAATCAACTATCGACGAAGGTCCAAATCTGTTATTGCAACATGGAAAATTTCATTGAGAGGAATCAACAAAGAAAAGAAATGCGGGTCAACAACATCAACACATGTATTTGAGAGATTATCCTCGGGCTGAGGAGTGTCCACATGAGTTCGTTGAGGTGTTTACACATGCCTGTAGTCCTCTTTTATACTCTGTCTAGAGTTCAGATTTCCATGTACTTTGTGAAATCATGCAAATCTGCCTTTCTTTAATGTTTATGGTTACATATACTCTTTATCATTACAAGATTTGTTCAAATTTGCTCAAATCACCCCCAAAGAAACTCAAATAATGAGCATTACACCAAGTTAAAATTTTCACCTCAGTTAGAGCTCCACATCAACCTCACAATGTTAAACCAAACCTTGTTACAAAATATTTAGCTTCTTATTCATTTGCATGACTAAATGGTGATATCGGAAAATGATAAAGATAAAGGTGTGAGAGAGATCGTCGTTTTGCGTGAAAATTGTGTGTTCTTTCTTCGAGTATTATTAGGGTGAAATGATGGTTGAGTAACAATGATCTTCAAGTCGTGTTTTTGAGAGTGGAGTGAGAGAATCAATTGATATGACAATGATTAATTTAGAGAGATTTTGGATGATAACTGAGAAAAAATTAACTTTATCGACGAACTACTACTTGGTCCCAAAATCTTTAACTTCCAAATCAAGTGGCTTATAGAAACAAAACAATTTTGAGACTCTCAACTCAAGGAATTGCAAAAACAACTTAGAGATGATCAATTTTGTGAGAGAAGGTTTGAGTCTATGTGTTAGGTTTGATAATATTTTAATTTGGCATATTCTACAATATTTTTGAAGCCTAAGAACATGTTGAGCATCTAAGGTGCATGCATCTTTTATGTTCTAGACAAAAAAAAGTGTTTGTTAATTTGAAAAGCTCATGTACTTTTGTGTTGATAAAGTAAATTTAGCTTTCTTTGTTTTGTGAAAGGTTTTAGCACCATAGCCACACCTTTTAAGTCAAACATCAATTTGCCGTGTATTAATAGATGTATGTACTTGGATTCACGATATTGCCAAACATAAAGAATCTATACTCAAGCGATTTACTTTAGCCCTGACATGATAGGTGAGAAATCACTCTATTTTTTTTGGGGGGGCTCAACTTCTACTTGTGAACCCATGCGTCTCTTTTAGTCCCGAATAAAAGTGAAAAGAGAAAATCAAATGGCATATAGCATATGACTTGTTTTGTGATAAACTCCAACAAAAAACAGCCAAAATTTGGCAATTGGTCAATATGGCAATAAGAATGGTGTATAGAAACTTGGCATCTAGCTCCAAAAGCCAACACCTTTTTTTATGGTGGGCTCACTAGATTAGAACTCACTTTCAAAAATCCTCAAGAAAGTATGGACATATATATGATCACAAAGCAAGACGGAGAGCCAGATATGATCGAGTGGTTCATCCTTCAACAAAAAATTGTATTGTTTATACATGATTAAAATTATTTTTTATTATGTGAACTCAATTTTCATATCTTGAATTGGCTTAGTGAAAATTTTGACTTGACTCTCTTACTATATGATCATTGATCATGCACCATCTTATCTTAAATTGTAGATCAACTTGAAACCAAGCTCTTAATATTATCATTATGTCACCTCAATTATATATATTGGCGTATATGTTCGACTAGAAAGATAAACAAAGCTTATATATGTATGTGTTAAATTCAATTAAATCGTGTATCCTATATTTCATTGTTCTTTCTTTTATTTTTCATTATATATATTTTGTCTCGATACAAAAGCTTTTTGTAAATAACTTGTTTGGCTAAGCTAACAAATTTTGAAAAAAACCTAAAGAAAATTAAATATCAAGAAGGATTGAGTTATGAATCATTTAGCTTATACATCTTGATTATATTCTGAATCTTGTATATCGATCTCAGACGAAGTCCATTATTTTCTCAACCTATTCATGTACCTGCTCATTTGACACCTACATACACTAAATTATATTAATATCATATTCCCAAGAAAGTTATCTTTCTGGAGAATTCAATTATATATGATCTTAAACTTGAGTTACCAAACTAATTAGGTGATGGTTTTGAATCCATGATGAAGTATCTAGCTATATATTAATTTTTAATTAACACTTTAAACCATGATTGTGATTTCATACTATATATGGAATTTTATAAATAAATAATTTGATTATCGAATCAAACCTATATATCATTATAATTTGGAGAAAGGAGGGATATGATAGTAGGTTTCTAGAAAGATTTGAATAAGTAGGAATTATTAGGGGAAAATATATCATAGTGGGATTTGAGATATTATTTATGTCATGACTTTTTAATTATAGGCCATCATATGGTAAGATGAAAAGATCAATTTAATTATTTTAATATATACCATAGGTGTTTAATTTGGAGGACATTATTTTTTGGAACCCCAGGTAACACACTTTTAATCGCACTAGGCAGGTCCTATATGTGACAAGCTCAACTCAAAAGACATTGAGGGGAATCGATCCCGCATCATCGGTGTGGATAACCAGCCTCCACACCAACTGAGACATCTCGAAGGACAGGAGGACATTGTTATTACTATTAAAATAAATATATAATTAGATTGGTTCGAGTTTACTTAAGTGTTAGACTACAAATCAATTAAAGAAATATATAACGTACTTTTTCCATGCATTCTTCTTTGCCACATGTAGCACAAATTAAAATTCCACTTGTTGGTAATAGGCCATGCATCCTTTTTCTTTTCTTGCGTCTAAATATAAAAAATAAACCATTTAGTTGAGTAGTGGACCTAATTAATATCATTTTCAATGTGTCAAAAATAACTTCCTTTTTGCTAGCTGCCTTTATATATGTAGTATGTAGCTGTTATATATGGAAAGATACATAGCTACGTAGCTACTATATATACACAGTAACTGCAGAGTTAGAATTTTCATTAAGAAGTTCAAAATATAAAAAAGTAAACATACGAAGAAGTCAAAAACAGTTTAAACACATCAAAAATAACCTTAGTTGAACCTCCTAAGCCCTTACCAGTTCCACGTTCTTTATTATATAGATAGAGATATGATAACATGCAATCTAAAAAGATGAATGAAAAGCCATAACTATAGTGCGCCTATATATGGATGTTTCTAGTTCCTTTGCTTTTGGACCTTATATTATATAATATAGGTGACGTTATTAAAAAAGGACCTACCACTTGCACTAATATAATTATCACACCTACTTTGCTTTTGGGTCTGGCCCTTCTACAAAATATACTAGAATCGACTCTCTTCATCATATAGGATACATATACTTGACAAGAATATTAAAAGGTACATTTAGCCGTGTAAGATGAAATCATAACTTGAAGTTATGAAATGAAAATAAAGTTTAGTTTGGATATGCAATTTGGATTTTTAAGTTCTATTTTCTCTAAATAATATATTAAGTGGAATTTTATAAGTGGGGTTTGGAAATGATAGAATGTAATTAAGCAGGCCTATCCTTGGTTAACTGTAGCGAATTCAAATATAAATAATAAGAAAATATAACAACTAATTAACAAGGGAGGCAATGAAATGGAATGAGAACACAAAATAGTGTCATAATCGAAACACAATAAACAATAGTCTATGAGTGATATCACGAGCAAGAACTACATTAATTAATCTAACTAGTACAACGACAAAGAACAACAAGTGTATACACTATAAGAAAACTGTGAATTACATGGAGATTTTCCTGGGGATTAGTATGAAAATTTGCAGGAAAATATGTTTCCTACGGATTTTTATACTAATCCTAGGAAAATCTCCATGTAATTCACACTTTTCTTGTAGTGGTAAACACTCAGTAAGCAAGACAACACTTCACTACCTACTAACATTCTACTTAAATGAGTATCTGATGTCCTCCACACCTTTCTATCTAAGATCATGTCCTCAGTAACCTGAAGTTGTATCTAGTTCTGAAATGTCCAAATCAAACTTTTGGAGAATTTGGAATTATTTCGTCTCATGAGATAAAATTGTATGTCACAGACATTCATTACATTATTTCAAATTACGAGATAAAATCGATAACCAAATGCCTTTTTAGGTTTACACACAATATTTGTATTAAACTAACAAATGTATATTTTTCTGATAAAACTTTTATCAAATGTAGAATGATTTTATTTAAGTTTTTAAATATTTTTTTTATATATATAAATAAAAAGCAAAAAGTGGTCAATGAAGGTGAGCGGGTTATCGGGCATGACTAGAAATCATGTGGGCTTTGACCCGCCCACGTAGGTATTGTTTGTTTTTTCCCTACAAATAGTAATTCTCTTTCTAATATTCCAAAATAGCCCTTCAACAATATTCGTCTTGAACGATCGCTCAATTTATAATAATTGATCATTCAAATTGCCTAATTTTGTTTTTTCTTTATAAACTTATCTAACTTTACTTGGTTAGCTTTCAATTTCCATTGTCATCTAATTTTGCCTAACTAATTAGCTAAAATGATCATTTAATTGGGCAAAAAGGTCATGAAACAACTAATTAAGTTGGTGAAAAGTCTGTCAAGAACAATATCATATATATTTGGAAGAATTTATTCTCAAAATTGACTACCACAATAACCCTTTTTCTAATTAAATCAATTACTATAATATCATATATTACGTCAATTATTTATTAATCATGTAGGACGTCTACTACTATTCTTTTCTTACCACACAAACCTTGTGGGATTTTCTCTACTCTAAGACCTTTTTTTTCTCATTCGGTGTTTGGTGTCTGCATTAGAGTTTTGATTAAATTTGAATTGCGCATGACAGGGCCCATTTGAGGATGACACTCCCAGCATGATTTTCTTCATATTCAGGACATGAATCTAAAACTTCTGATTAATGATGAAACAATTTCACCACTGCATCACAATTCACGTTCGTTAAGAACCTATATATATGCATACGTACCTTAGTATTAAACAAATATCTTTTGTTGAATAATAATTAGTTGTTGCATGTCCCATTGTCTTGGCCATGAGAACACACACACATATACCTGTTAGAAGGAATATTTTTCTTCTTTTTCCCTTTTAAGAAAACAAAATCCACTATAGAAATTGAATAATACTTATATACAACATCCCATGTGTATAAAATTAATTAAAAATTACAAAGTAAATATATTTTGAGAGATAAATATAGAAAGATTGATATATTATTCAACTTTGAATTGATATGTAAATAAAGTGAACTGACTTTATTTGTAGAAAAAATTATAAGTTATTGTGAAAATTTCCACGAAGCAACTACTAGGTTTTTCTAAAGTTCCTTACAAGTTGTCTGCTTGAGCTACTTGAGAAACTGTTGCAATGCCTTTTAGAAGTTTCCTCAGCTACTTACAGTATGTATGTTTGAAATACTTGCAAACTGCCTACTTGATTACAAGCTTGAGGAAGTTTCTTACAAGTTGTCTGCTTGAGCTACTTGTAATTGTCTGCTTGATTGCAAGTTGCCTCTGTTGCACGACTTTTTAGAAGTTGCTTGAGCTACTTGCAAGTTGTCTGCTTGATTGCAAGCTCGAGTAAGCTGCTATAAGGTTTTTCAAAAGGTCCTTACGAATTGTCTACTTGAGCTACTTGCAAGTTGTCTGCTTGATTGCAAGCTCGAGTAAGCTGCTATAAGGTTTTTCAAAAGGTCCTTACGAATTGTCTACTTGAGCTACTTGCAATTGCCTACTTGATTGCAAGCCCGAGTGAGCTGCTACAAGGTTTTCCAAAAATTACTTTCAAATTGTCTGCTTAAACTACTTGCAATTGCCTACTTGATTGCAAGCCTGGTGAAATTGTTGCAAGGTTTTCTAGAAGTTGCTTGAACTACTTATAGCCTACCTACTTAAGTTACTTGCAATCTGTATGCTTCATTAAAGTCTGACGAAACTATACAAGATTTTTCAGAAACTACTTACAAGTTATCTGCTTGAGCTACTTAAATAACTTAATTACAACATGTGTTATATAACAAACATGCTCATTGCTCTCTATACCAAGTACAATCTTTTTTCCCCTATTTCCTCTCTCAAGATATACACAAAGAATCTGCATTGAACAGAAGCCACATTTTGAAACCGAAAGGTGCACTAGCTATACAATCAATTTTATTGAAGATAACATAAGATCAGGATAAGGATTTTCCTTATTAGTTAGGTTTATCATCATCTTCATCATATCATTTTCAAAATTCTACTTTACCAACCTTACTTTTATTTATTAGTTTCAACCACTACATATTACTAATCATTATTTTACTTTAGTGTTATTTTTTGTGGTTTGACACCATTAATTTTATCTTTTGTTCCATGCCTTCAATAATTACTTTGTTGAGTTTTAGGTTAGTACTAAGTAATGATTGAACCTTATAATAAGCTTCACAAAAATAAAATCTCTTAGTCACTTACAAATTGAATTAAAAAAAACGTTATTTTTTTCCTTTTTAACCCCTAATCAGGAACTCCTATCTTTTTACTCTCTTGGTGACTCGAACTCACAACTTTAGGTTGGAAGTAAAGGATGCTTATCATACGAACAACTTTCTCTTGTCAAAACTTGAGTTTTTCAGATTACTAATGTGTAAAAATAAAAATCTCTTATAAAAAAAAGTCATAATACATAACTTTAGTGAAAATAATTTAAGTGATGTAATAAACCAATTCTCCTACTTTGGGGTCTATGTCTAAAAAATGAAAGCAACTTTATATTTTTATGGATAAGAATGACATATAGTGGAACTATTGACCTTTTTTGGCGTCAAATTAAGCCAACAAAAAGGGAAGAAAGACATAACATGTACCTTAGACCAGTAAAAAGTGGGAATGGCCCATGAATATTAGCGTATATTATATATAAGATAAATTGAAAAATAATAATTAGAAAGTGTAGATCACCATGTATATATATGGTTTTATTCATGAATTAGGGAAAGACATGTGTAGAATATTTAAATTATGAAATATGTGCTAGACTAGATAGAAGAATATTAATTATGATTAAACTGAAACAAAACATACACAATTGGACAAAGGTACATTATTATTCCAATAGTCCAACAAAAAGTATATATATACTGTCAGATTCGATTTCATTCCAAATTAAATACTTGTGCAATGTATTAGGGGGTTCATAGGTAGGTAAAAATTGATCCGAATTGAAAATTTGAATTAAATCAATTAAATAAAGTTATGGAGTTTTGGTACAAGAATTATAAGATTCAGAATGACACATAAACAATTAATTTCCTTTTGAATGAATTTTTTCTTCTTCTTTTTATTAAATGGATTATTTCTTTTATTTTTATATATGCTTAATAATCGAATCAAATCAAATTGAATTGGCAACAACCAAATATAATAATATAATGTGTGTACACATAATGATTCAAATCTTAAAGGATTAATTTAAAAAGTGATCAAAGTGATCAGAAGGGAAAAACAGAGTACAAAACAAGCTGCGAGGTATCACGAGAGGAAATAAAATTGCTACTTTAACAAAAACTCCAATATTATTGATTGGAAAAAACCAAAGTCCAGGTGGATTCACTATTTAGTGACAAATTTAAGTAGGGTCATAATCAAGGATATTTTGAAAGTTTATTATATGTATAAAATATAATATTTTATTTATATATAGAGTATAATTTTTTGATGAAAAACAATTTATTTATATATAGAGTATAATGTATGAAAATATTTATCTTAATAATTGCAGAACATCAATCTGTGCCCATGTGATCCACTCTCTATTTATCTTTTTGCTCCATTAATTAATTAGCTTATTCCCTTCACATTGCGTGTTAAATGAAGATTTTAATTTTAATTATACGTGTTAAATGAAGATTTTAATTTTAATTATGTGTGATAATGAAGATCTTAATTTTAATTATTAAGTCGGTTTATTTTTAAGATTTGAATATTAATGATTAAATACATTTGTTTTTGTTTTTACAATAATTTAATTGGTCTGAATAAGTTTGAATGATTAGATATATAACAAAATTTTAATATTATTAACATACTTATTTAAGAATTTCTACAAAGATGACAGTTTATCGTTATTCTAATTGTTTTCACACATCACCCACAATAATAGTTTATCACCATCCTACCATCCACAATCACCACCCTCAGCCCAACCACAACTACCATTACTATCGTCAATCACCAAAATCAATCATTACTCATGACCATTATCAATCATTTGCAATCATCACCAAAATGACAACAACTATGGTTGATCACTACTATCAACCAATACCCCATTAGATATTATCTAAACTATCATCATTAGTCAACACCATTCCAAATCAACACACAATCACCATCGTTAGTCACAGAGTCGAACCTAAGATTTGAAGACTTCGGGTGCACCAATATTACCTTGGCTCAAATATGAGCTCTAAAATAAACTTAAAATAAAAATAGTGAAATAGCACTCAAGTTGGACTTGAACCTAGGTCTTGTGAGTGGTTCCTCGAACTTTTACCAATAGCACAATGACACTCCTATGCTCCTTATGGATATAATTTTCTCTAGATAGATATACATATATACACATGATTTTTTTCGAAGTTAATGGATGCACGTGCACCCTCATCTATAGGGGTGCGTCCGGCTCTGGTTAGTCATCACCACCACCAACTGTCATATAAAAATTCTAAAATATTTTATTGATATAATATCATGTCAATTTAATATTTTATTTAAATTTTTTCATTATTATGTTTTGAATAAAGACAAATTTTATATATTCAGATGTTTGAAAAAAAAGCAAATCTTAATTATATAGTATTCAAATCTTATTTTTTAATGCACTTATCTTAGTATTCAAGTGAATAGGGGGTTTAGCTAGTATTCAAAGGTGTATTTAAACTCATACCTCCATATCTTAATCACATATATTTTGATATATACATTCACATTCAGGCATCTTTATCCTAATGAAACCATTGCTACTTTCAAATTTGGACACCTAACTTTGCTTTTCTCTTATATTTAGGATAAAGTTAGTACTAATTATTATTGAATAACAAATTAAAGTATAGAGAATGTGCCAATTTGGTGTATAAGTTGTCTTATATTCAAAATGATGTCTCTTAGTTTCCTAACTCGTGACTGATCAAAAAGTTAGAATAACTAGTATCTTATTTGAGCCTATAATTAGCTTTAATCATCTTTGACTTATGGGTTCTAATAATGTGAAACAACTTTAAACTCCAAAAAGTTGGTTAGGAATAATTAGGATATTTGCATTTTATTTTTGTTATCAAGGTGGTGTTATAAATAATTTGCTACCGTTTCGATTATTTTATCAAATACATGTTATTTAATATCGGTATATAGAGTATGATTTTGTTTACCAAAATTTAAACATATGTGAACAAATTATTTGATGTATTTGTCTGTAATTATTCGAACTTGAGATCAACTAATGCGGTAAAATGGATAAAAAGAATTCAAGAATTCATCCAATTTATTAAACTATTAATTTATTTTAATTAGCTAAATATGAATCATACTTGTATTATTTGCATATATTTGATGCTCTGGATTTGTGGTTTTTTTGGGTTTGAGTTTTTTTTCCTAAAAATAATTTATAATCCAATTGAGTCAAAAGATTTTATTACCACTTTTAAGATTAGTAAAATCTATAGTTCAAAGGAGTCGAAGAAGTTGAGTAGGACATTACTTGTCATAAAAATTTTTAGAATCAAATTAAATGAATTTTGACTAATATTTAAAAATATATCTTTTTAATTATATTGTTATAAAAAAAATATAATTTATAATATTGTCTTATAATTTTTGAATATCTAAATTTTTAGTTCAAAATATTAAATTAATATAACTTAATTTAGGTTTGAAAATTAATAAAATTGACTCTAGAAAAATACTAGGTAACAAAATAAAAAATGAAATTGACTCATTTTTCTTTTCAGTCAATTTTAAAAAAATTGACATATTTCTATATTTAGTAATAATTTAATTTTAACTATCCATTTTATCCCTAATGACATACTCCCATCAGACTTGTTTACCATAAATTTCATATATAGTCACACAATCATCTATGACTTGTTTGTAGCATATATTTCATAAGTCAATCTTTCTTCATTTCACGTTAAGTCCAACTATACCACATAAATTAAGACAGATGGAACAACAGAAATGAATGAGAGTAGTTTTGCCGCCATACCGACCTTAGTATTCTCACTCTGACTCTTTTATATAAATTTCATAACCTTCTTAGATAAGTGTACCCTTCCATTTAATGAAAATTTTCATTTCCCCATTTTCCACACTTTTACATTTCATTCAATTTTCTAAGTCTGTTTCAACACTACTATATATATAAATTAACCAGTACTAGTACTAGTTTGTGTTGTTGTTGTGTCAAAAAATGGAAGAAAATAGAGTTATAGATATAACAACAGGTAGTTTTGAGGTGCATAAAGTTGTATCACCACCACATAGAAGCACTTTGTTGAAACTCAAAAACAGGCTTAAAGAAACTTTCTTCCCTGATGATCCTTTAAGACAATTTAAAGGACAGACAATGAAACAAAAACTGATTCTTGGTGCTCAGTATTTTTTTCCTATACTTGAATGGTGTCCTAATTATGGATTCAACATGTTTAAATCTGATATTGTATCTGGACTCACCATTGCTAGTCTTGCAATTCCTCAGGTTCATTCCATTTTTTGATGATTTCTCTGTTTTAAAGTTGATACATGTGTTAACATTCTGTTTTTTTTTTTTTTTTGAGTTGCAGGGGATTAGCTATGCAAAATTGGCTAATTTACCTCCAATTGTTGGTCTTTGTGAGTACTGTTCTGTTATTTTTTGTTATTTTGATATGTTGTACTCGAGCAGAGAGAGGGGTGTATGGTCTTTGTACATTCTACCAGACCATAGACCCCACTTGTAACTATGCGTTCTTCAGACCTCACTTATGTGATTTTACTGATATTGTAGATTCGAGCTTTGTGCCTCCTCTTGTTTATGCTGTTCTTGGAAGTTCAAGGGATTTAGCAGTAGGACCAGTTTCAATTGCATCACTTGTATTAGGATCTATGTTGAGAGAAGTGGTGTCTCCAACTAAAGATCCAATCTTGTTCCTTCAACTTGCTTTTTCATCTACTTTTTTTGCTGGACTATTTCAAGCTTCTTTAGGCTTTTTAAGGTAAAATCATATACTCCCCGTGGCTCTGTCTCAATTTATGTGACACATTTCGTTTTTTTGAGGGTCAAAACAATTTAAGTTTGATCGAGAATTTGCTGATAGAATCTTTAGATTTCTTAAAATGAAATCTCGAAATTCGAAATGTGTTATAGGGACAAATGAAGTACTTTTTTTTAATACTTGAAATTCTTCTTTTTGTTTTGCTGAAATATTTTTTTTTATGAATTTTGCAGACTTGGGTTTATTATTGATTTTCTTTCAAAAGCAACATTGATTGGATTCATGGCTGGAGCTGCTATTATAGTGTCATTACAACAACTCAAGGGTCTTCTTGGCATCACTAATTTTACCAAGCAAATGGCAATTATCCCTGTTTTAAGTTCTGTTTTCCACACAATTAATGAGGTTAATTACTACTCTATCTTTTAACCCCCTTTTAATCTATAGTTTAATAGTCAATGTAACTGATAATTGTATTAATTTGCCTGTCTTGGGATTATATAAAACTAAATTTGTCTTTTAGTCTTTCAGCTTTTTGGCACAAATTTTCATAGAATTGTATTTGTGTGCGTCTTTAGTAAAAGAATCCTCACATGCTGACTTGGCTTTTAATGCAATCACGTGAAATCAAGATTCTAAAATGAAGTAGTTTGATTAGATACGGAATTTAAGAAATAAAGATTTGTTTTTGAATTTGTGGTGTTGACTTATTAATGTGCGTGGTCTTTTAGATTTTGTGGTCTTAAACTTAACAATCAGGATATTGAGATTGAAAAATTTACTAAATATAGAAAGAGATAAAAAAAGGTAGTTAAATTGAGATGGAAAGAGTAGTTTCATTGTGAATATAAAAATTTTACTGTACTGTTTGAAGTCAAAGGGGTTGACCCTTTGAGTCCAAAAAGATTTTAAAGGGAAAAGATAGTAGGTGCTTCACTTCACTTACATATTTATTACTCCCTCCGTCCGTCCTATGGTCTTAGTTTGACTGAGCACTTAACTTAAGAAACAATGAAAGTCATTTAAATCTTAACTTGTCATATAAGATACTGAAATTGGGAAACTTATTAATTAAAAAAGAGACGTTCTTTTTTAGGACAGACAAAAAAAGAAAGTAACACACTTGAATTGAAATGGGAAAAGTACTAGTTTGAGGGGCTTGACTGATGTAATATTGTATGTGCAGTGGTCATGGCAAACTATATTAATGGGATTTTGCTTCTTGGTGTTCCTCTTATTGACCAGACACATTGTAAGTATCGTCATTTAAATCTTGTGATCTGAAACATATCATATTAACTGCGATTTCAAAGTTGTAACGCTTTTGAAAACAGGGTATGAGAAAGCCGAAGTTATTTTGGGTGTCAGCAGGTGCCCCTCTTTTATCTGTCATTATATCTACCCTAATTGTCTTTTCAATCAAAGGTCAAAATCATGGCATTAGCATTGTAAGTTTCTAAAAAACCAAACAATTTATTTATTTACCTATATATATATTTGTTTAATCAATATCTTCATTTATTGGTAGATTGGAAAATTGCACCAAGGATTAAATCCTCCATCATGGAACATGTTACATTTTAGTGGAAGCTACTTGGGACTTGTAATCAAAACTGGAATTGTCACTGGCATTCTTTCACTAACTGTAAGTTGAACACTCAAATTGTGTACCGTTACTCTTTCCTTTTTAGTCTGTCTCGAAAAGAATGTCACGCAGTAGGATGTTCAGACACACAAATATCTAACAATTGTTTTAGACCAAAAGATATAAAAGTCGTCCTTTTTTTCTTAAATACCGTGTCAAGTCAAATGGTGTAAACATAAAATGGAATAGAGAGAGTATCGTGGCGAAACTTGATGTGTTTGTAAAAAAATATATATATAGGAAGGAATTGCAGTGGGAAGGACTTTTGCTGCTTTAAAGAACTATCAAGTTGATGGAAACAAAGAAATGATTGCTATTGGGCTTATGAACATGGTTGGTTCTACTACTTCCAGCTATGTCACAACCGGTACGTACATTTACATGATCATGCTCGACCTTTTTCATCGAAATTGTTGTGTGTATGTATGTATATATTGTAACAAACGTTACTTGTGATCAGGTTCATTCTCGCGGTCAGCAGTGAATCACAATGCAGGAAGTAAAACAGCAATGTCTAACATAGTAATGGCAGTGACAGTGATGGTTACACTACTTTTCCTCATGCCTCTATTCCAATACACTCCTAATGTTGTGCTCGGAGCCATCATCGTTACTGCTGTTATTGGACTTATCGACATCCCTGCTGCTTTTCAAATCTGGAAAATCGATAAATTTGATTTCCTTGTCTTGTTATGTGCATTCTTCGGTGTCATATTCATTTCTGTTCAAGATGGTCTTGCCATTGCAGTAAAGTTTCTTCCTTTCATTGTTTCGTTCATTACTTACTTTTTACGAGTGTTGTTAGCCTTATTTTGTTCTGTTTTTTCCTCTCTTTCAGATTGGCATATCAATTTTAAAGGTGTTAATGCAAATTACAAGGCCAAAAACAGTGATGTTAGGGAATATACCTGGTACTGGAATATATAGAAATGTTGATCATTATAAAGAAGCTATGAGTGTTGCTGGTTTTCTCATTTTAAGTATTGAAGCTCCAATCAACTTTGCCAATGTTACTTATCTTAAAGAAAGGTTAGTACTACAACTGCCCTGCCCTGCATCGCATTACATTGCATTGCATCGTATTACATTTTTCTTCCTTCCGTACTTATGTATTTGCCATTAAAAGGATTTCAAGATGGATACAAGACTACGAGGAGGAGGGAGCCAAGAAACAATCTGGGCTTAGAGTTGTGGTCCTCGATTTGTCTCGTAAGTTCTTCCTTCCTTCAATCAGGAAACAGTTCCTTCAACTGTCCTCTTTCTTATAACAAAAACTTATTTGCAGCTGTGAGTGCTATTGATACAAGTGGAATCTCATTGTTCAAGGATTTAAGTATGGCATTGGAAACGAAAGGACTTGAGGCAAGTACCACTAAGTGCCCGTTTGGATTAACTTATGTTTAGATGTTTTTGACTTCTAAGTAGTTTTTTAGTTTCAGGAAAGTACTAAAAAAGTTTAAAAATAAGTTAAAAGTAAAAAGTATGGTACTATCTACTTACGACTTTTTACCTGTTTTACTTTCCAGATGAAATCAAACTACTCTTTAACACTTTTCTTTTTTCTATTCTATTGCAGTTTGTGTTGGTGAATCCAATAGGAGAAGTAATGGAAAAACTACAAAGGGCTGATGAAACCAAAAATTTGATGAGACCAGGTGTCCTTTTCTTAACAGTTGATGAAGCAGTAGCTTCACTTTCCTCAACTGTAAAGTATCAAATACCAGAACATGTTTGATATTTTTCTTCTATTGTATAAGCTTTGTAATTCTATTTGGTTCTATCAATCACCTTTTAGATTCACTACAATACTTGAATTGTACAACCAAAACATTAGCTAAGAAAGCATTATTCATATCAATACAAATAATTTGTTTAAACAACCTCATATTTTACTTGAAAGGAATAGTTATTCTTCTTGTTGGTTATGGTGAATTCAAACTTCTCTAAGACTGGGGTACATTGGCACCAAAGCTATTGTAATGTATCCAAAAGTACAACTTTTTCTTTTCCGGAAACAACCTCTCTACCTCTACGAGGTAGTGGTAAAGGTTAGTGAACATTCTACCCTCTCCAAGCTACACTTATGGGATTCCATTGGGTATGTATTGATGTATATAAATATTTTTAGGTTCTATTTCATTCGACATGACGTTTAAAACTTGTACATGGTATAGCAAGGAATTAGAGACTACCCTATAAATAAAGGAAGTCAATGAATGCAAGTTAGCTGGAATCATACATTAAAACACATACAAGTGGCAAGGACACAAAAAAAATCACTTTTGATTAGAAAACTTTTGCAAGATTGATTCTTATACTATGTATGACTGGGATTTGTTGATCAGTTACAGATTAGTATTTACAAAGATGGAGTCACAAATTATACATTTAGAGGGCATTAAATCGAAAGTCGATTAGAAGGAGATCAGTCACCCAATAAAAATGTGACGATCACAAAAAGATATGAGATTGTTCTTTAATTAATGTTCAAATGAGTCAGTCACTGATGGTGTCAAGCAGTAGCTTTGCTGAATCAACTCTATAACCTTTACTATTGTCTCTTCCTCTGGTAGAGTGAATAACCAACAAAAGCAGACATAAAAAATGTCCATAGAACCTGTGATTACATAATAGAATTTAAGTCAGAACTAAAAGTTTTACAGAGAGGGAGGGAGGGGGGCAGTCAAGAAAACGAGGGAAATAGGTACCGTATTAATCATTTGCCATCGTTCAAGCCTTTTAATTCTCGACTGCATGTCTTCAATTACACCATCCAAAGGTGAAATCTCTCTACTGGGTGAGGACTCTGAAGATGAACTGCTTCCCTGTTTGCAATACACAAAACACTTAAGAGACTGACTAATCACTACACTTGATTTCCGACAGTAAGCTCAACCTAGATGTTATAACCGTGTAGAAACATACCACAACGTCGGAGTATTATGTGAGTGAGCTCAATCTATATACTATAACACTGTAAAAGCATACCATAATGTCAAACTAGTAGATGAGGGAAATAGGTGGTGTATCACATGAAGGCATATATGATTCATGAATTAATGGAAGCACGAGAAAGAGCTTCTTTACTGAAATTGTCAGGCTGTCATCCATATGGCTTTTGTTGTTAAAACTAGCGACTCCTTCGGCAAATATTTATTAAAATTAAAAAAAAAAAAACTAAAAATTCTTTATATTTTCTACAGGCATATAAATCTCTGGAACGCTAAACAACTCCTAGCAAAGCATGACATAAAGTAGAGATCTCCTATATACATCTTATTCTTCCTTGTGCCTTATCTTTCACTAAATTTGTACAGATCCCAAGAAATTGCAATTTGCAGGTCCTGTGAGACAACTTCCTTCAAAATGATTCACGCCTACCTTGTCTCTATTCAATACCTTCACTCACCATGATTTTACATCTACATATCGGTGCATTTGGTGGTCGACGCAAGACATGACCATATTATCTCAAGCGACCTTTCATGTTATCCTCGATATGTTCTACTCGATCTTTCTAGCAAATATAATCATTTCTAATCTTCTCTAATCTTGTATGACCGCATATAGCATCCACACTCTGCAACACTCATCTTGTGGATGTATTGGACCTTAGCCTTCCAATACTCACCATATAACGTTGTTGGTAGACATTTTTCTATGACGCAACACCTGGGTAGCATTTCTCCATTTTAACCATCCTATTTTGATTTTATTTTTTTTGATAAAGGTAACATTTGTATATCAATCATCAGCTCAAAGCTGGTATCCAAAAATTTACATCATATCCTCCCTCCATACATGTGTGTCGGGCATAAACAAAAGATAAAGAAAAGAAAGAAGAAAAAAGATAACTATCCCTAGATCCTCCTTTCACCTTTATAAGGACCCTAGAATGTCTACAATAGCCACTGGGTCATCTATATACTCTGAACTACACCAATAGCAAAAAGTGATAATGCAGTTCATTTTAATCTTATGCAGAGGGCTGCTCTTGTTATCAAAATTCCTAGAATTCCTTTCTTTCCATATGGTCCACCAAATAACAGCTGGGACAATTTTCCATCTACTCTTGTCTGTGCTGCCACTGCCCTCCATATTCCAGTTTTCTAGAGCCTGTCCTATTCTCCCTGGAATAGTCCAACTTATACCTCTGAAGCTAGTAAACAAATTCCACAGCTGGCCAACCACTTTACAATGTAAGAACAGATGATTAATTGTCTCTGTAACCTGCTCACAAAAACAACATCTTGGGCACATTTGTATTCCCCTCTTCATAAGATTCTCTTGTGTAAGTACAGCCTCTTTCACCACCAACCAAGTAAAAACTACCACTTTATATGGTATTTTAACCTTCCATATAAGCTTCCAAGGCAGAAAGTTAACTTGGGATCCCATCTGATTCATATTTCTATATGCAGAACTAACAGTGAATAAACCTTTATTATGACATTTCCATTTAAGAGTGTCTTCTCCTTCCTTGAATCCTAAGAACTGCTCAAGTGTTCCATAAAATTCAGCTAATCTTTCCACCTCCCAGTCTTGCATCAGTCTTCTGTAGGTAAGGTTCCATCCATGTTCAGACCAAACTTCATAAAGAGTCGACTCTTGTTGTTGGTTCAAGTGATGAATATCTAGGAACAAGCGTTTGAGGCTTCCATTCCCTAACCAGTTATCTTCCTCCCATTGTTCACATTACATTCAGTTTTTGCATAGAAACCATGCCATAAGTTTCTAATTGATCTCCACAAACTGGTTCCATATGTGGATGTCACTTCCTTAGTCTTCCAGGGTCCTTCATTCCCATATTTGGCCTGGATCACCCTACCCCACAAAGATTGTTCTTATAAAGAAAATCTCCACAACCACTTTATGAGAAGACTTTTGTTCTGCTTCCTAAGATTTTTGATTGCCAGTCCTCCCTGCTTCTTGGATAGTAGCAGTGTCTTCCATTCGACTAGGTGGAAACCTTTATATTCCTTCTCACCGTGCCACCAAAAATTCCTTCTCAGAGCATCAATTCTTTCTTCCACCTTTGCTGGAAGGGGAAAAACTGGCATTAAGTAAGTTGGTAATGCATCCAGGACTGAGTTAATTAACACTAATCTACCACCTCTTGATAAATATTGAGACTTCCACCTAGACAATCTTTTCTCACATCTTTCCACTACTCCATTCCATATCTCTTTGGATTTGCTATTGGCACCCAAAGGCATATCCAAGTATGTTGTTGGTAACTGTCCTATTTCTACACCCAAAATATCCACCAGATTTTGTATTCTAGGCACGTCATTGATTGGAAAGATGTGACTCTTTCTCCAATTAATGTGCAACCCTGATACTGACTCAAATAGTATGAGAACTATCCTCAAAATTTTTAGTTGGCTATCTTCTGCATCACAAAAAATCAAAGTGTCATCTGCATATTGCAGATGGGTGATTTCCAATCTAGTATTCACCTCTTTGACCACATTAAAACCCCTTATCCAATCATTTATATGCGCTGTTTTAATCATACTGTTCAGGCCTTCCATGACTAGCAAAAATAAGAAAGGTGAGTGTGAATCACCTTGTCTCAAGCCTCTGCTTGCCGGAAAGAAACCTTCAGGAGAACCATTTATTAGTATTGAGAACTTGACAGTGCTAATGCAGAACCTTATCCATCTTATCCACTTCCTCCCAAAACCCATACTATGTAGAATTCCAAGCAAATACTCCCAGTTAACATGGTCATATGCCTTCTCTATGTCCAGTTTACACATTATGCCTGGGATTTTATCCTTCACTCTTGAGTCAAGACATTCATTTCATACATCTTCATTTGTTATTCCATTCTCTTGGAACAACAAACCTAGCTATCTGAATTGTTTCTTTGGGCATTGCAATCCCGTTAGTCTCATGTTGTATTATGTTAGTTGGCTCATCCATCCAAGGTTAAGAAGCACTCACACAATGCTGATCTGTGGTGTCAACCCAAGGTGGTTATGGGAACCGCTTTTGTATACCCTACTACCATTCTCAAGCTAATGATGACTCCCTCATGTCCTTTACGGAATTTTATATTTATGAACTTTTTTCTCCAACACCCACCAAAGGACCTTTCTAGGTACTAGACATTTGGCAAAGTTCAACCCACTTGTGATTTTTTCTCTCCAAGGTAGATTGGAAAACAAGACATGTGGCCGCACAAATGATACCTACATCTAAAGGCAATTCTCAACTTTTCTTAGTGCATAATGTACCCTAATGTGTACTCCCTCTTTCCTAAAGGTGATGATATTCGAAGTACTGAGGGTCAATACACCTTATTTTGCTATCAATTGGGACATCAATTTCTAAAATAATTTAAATTAACTTGAACACCTTATTTTGCTATTAATTGGGTCAATGCACCTTATTTTTTTGAAGAACGAGGATCAATATACAGGCATTAAAGGTACTAAAAAGTATGTAACACAATTTCAATATTTAAAATGTTAGAAAACTCATATTTACTGTTGATTACCAAAAGAGTGATTGCACCATCATAGTTGGTAAAGAGGGAGTATAAGAACCAAACAATAGTAGCATTGCATAAAACCCCATCATACCTCAAAATAGTGAAAAAGCATCAGCTAATCACAAACCAAACCAAACCAAACCAAATGAGGGATTAGGAAGTTTATAGCTTTAAGTAAAGGACTGAGTTGGGGTTTTAACCCAAAAATTGAGTAAAAGGACAAATCTGGACAAGTTGTTTCAGTTGGAAGAACAGATATGAAACAAACAATGCTCAAGGTTTAAAGCATAAAAAATGAACAAATTGTTTTAGTTGGAGGAACAAAAATGAAACAAACAATGCTCAAGGTTTAAAGCATAAAGAAACCATAGTCGAAGGACCAAAGATATTAATTTTCATATTAAAAGAAAAAGGAACAGTTCACCAAGAAGGATCTTTATATAGTTTGAAGAAAAAAGAGAAATAATAAAACAAAACAAAACAAGAAAATGAAACCTCATGGATAGCCTTGAAGATTTTCAAGCTTGGAGGAAGACCGAACTATCAGCAGACTTTCTAGTGCAAACCAATTTCAACAACCATTCTTCTTTAATTAAGAAAAACCATTTCCAACAAGGCAACAACCATGTCCAGACCATCGTCCAAGTCAATCAGTGGCCCTACCATCATTAATCCAACAGCCTAATCAAGTTTTCAGATCAAAAGGTTAAGTCAAATCTTGTGAGTTGTTGACGAAATCCTATATTTGTATCAAATGCTAACTTGACGATTTCCATTTTGATTTGTAAGAGTGGAAAGTAACACTAACGGCATAGTTAAACACAAAATGTGTCTCAGCAAATGCATGAACAATGAGAAACTCAGAAACAAATGATCAAAGTAAATATTGGCCTCGGCCACTTCCAAGTTACTACACCATAACAGGAAAGGGCATAGATTATCACGCGTATAAGCAAAACCAAGCTTCAGTGCTTCTGAAGCTTCCTTCTACATTTATCTAATATCAATGCATCAATCAAGAGAAACCAAAAAATTGAGGTATGCCAGCCCACCAAATAAGATTACCTGAGATTGTATATATTCCACAAGTTCATGCAGCCTTGCTGCCTGCTGAGAATGGATACCACTTGAATTTCCCCTTAGTGCAGGCAACCTTTCTAGAACTAGTTGAAGATAACTCTGTGAAGAAGTTTAGAAAATTAAGCTATCAGTTTGGACTGTTTCTGACGTCAGATAGAACATCCGTCTGATAGTAATAGCAATGTCAAATCAGAAAAGAAAAAAAAGAAGCCAGAAGTCGAAACCTTTGTGGTATATGAACCATCTAGTTTGAGTGTTGAGCCAGCGGCTGCCACAACCTCTTTATTGATCCCTTTAATCTGTATGTAAGGACTAGGAACATCTTGTAGATGATCAACCTCTATAAGAATCTGAAAAGAAGAACCCTTTACTTCCCAGAAACAAAGTCGAATATGAAAAAGTGTACCTTAATAGGTAAGATCAACTATATATAACACGGAATATATTAAAGGGTTTAATGTTGAAACTAATTGTGAAGGAGATAGAGTGCAGCATATTAGCAGGGAACCTAAATTATCAGGAATCAGTCCTGAAGCACATCGGATAAAAGGTAAATCAGGTTCAACAAAATTACTGTGAAACACTTAGGAAGACTACTGAAGACCTTCAATAGCAACTAAAAGAACTCATATCAGTAGTCACATATGGATCGTAACTGTCTACTATATGCTACAGGCTAAAAGCAATCACTGATCATCCATCTACTTATTGGATAAGCATTCAAATACATATTGAGCTTTGAAAACCCAGTTATGACAAAATAAACTCCACAAAGATCTAAAGCTGAAACTGATTCAAGAAGTTCTCAAGAAGATTATTTGCCTTGTATTCCATGATCTAAACCCAGTTATGACAAAATGTTTGAGTTAGCCCAAGTGTTATTACTAAGCTGGTCTTTCGTCAGTTTAAGATATAAATTATATCTCACACCTACAGATGTCTTATATTCCATGATCATTTAAGTCATGGATACATCTTCCTTTTCACTTATTTCTCACAGAAGACAATAGACAAGTCTTTAGTGTGTTTCAGTATGATAAAAAGTATCCACAAAACTGGGAGTACCTTTCCATCTTGGTAGATATAAGCTGAAGCTTCAATATACACGACTGCTTGATACCTGAAATCAGAAGTTGTGAAGCATAAGAATTTGATTAAAAATAGACTGACTAGGAAATAACCTACAAAAGATAAAACTGCATAATAAGAGCCAATTCACATTTGAATTAGTGTTGAATTATTACTCAATATAGAAATGTGTCATTCTTTTTGGGACTAACTAAAAAGGAAAGCGGGTCATATAAATTGGGACAATATGGACTAAGAAGTGTCAAATGGAAGGAGGGTTAATCATCACAGTGCAGCTTGCATAGGTTTCTCTATTCCATGGAATGAGAAGAAACTTTTAAGAATATCATGCATATCTGATCATAGCCCTATTATGCTAGAATGTGGAAACTGGGAATAGTAGAGATCCTATTTCAAGTTTGAAAATTGGTGGTAAGTGGAAGGCTTCAATGATCTAAATCATAGCTAAATCAAGATATGGTGGAGGAAGTAGAACCTTTAGTTGATTTTGTAGGGCAACCATTATGTTTTTATTTTTTTTGAAGATACCCACCGTGGGTTGTAAGATCCCATCTCAACAGTTCGAATGATGAGTTTTTTGTGTGAAAACATGGTTACCTTTATTTGGAAACAAAGAAGTGTTAGATGGAAGAAAATGGATAGAGCAGCGGATTGCAGAGACATTCAATATTTCCTAGGGTCATTTTGAGAAAAGTGAGCCTGGGTTTGTTGTCCTTTTGGCAATCTGTATCTTGTTCTTTTTTTCTTGCTTTCTCCATGCAATTTTGAGGGCTTATCCAGTAAGTAGGTTGCAATCAGATTGTGTCCTATTTCTGAGAACAAGTAATTTATTTACTCATTATCGTAAGAGGAGAAAATGGTAGAATAAAGCTAGGACCAACTATTGGTGAGAAAAAGATAGATTAAAATGCCCTGAACTATTGATACAACAAAAGTATACTCATTATCTGCGGAAAGCAAATGAAATTATGAAACATGGAAATGAAGGGATGCATGAGCAAGAAATGGCCCAATAAAAACTAGCTTCCATTCTCAAATATTCCACATACCCAAGATTAAGGAGTCCTGCAACAGTACTAATGCTGATATCGAAGTCCACTTTCGGCTGAATAATATAATTTCCTTCTCTTATAGGCTTCATATGTAGCAGTAGAAAACATAAGCCAGTATGGTCAAGCATTTGCACATAATTTTCAGAAAAAGAAACTGTACAGCATGTCCTTTGAATTTTGATAATTACATTTGTATGCATTTCAAACCACACACCTCACGTATTAGCAATGCAAACCTTCCTTCACATATTCTGACTCTAATGGAATCACTCTCTGTTAACTGGCCATTGGCAGGTATTCCAGGAAGCCTCAAGTATATATCAATAAAATTCTGGACGGAACTACATATCTTGGTAGGATCAAGAATTCTCAAAATGTCTTGATATGCCACCTGTAAACAGTTTGCTAGTTAAAGTAATAAAATGAAATTATTCTGGGTCCTTCCTAGTAGCCGAAAGGAAGCAACAGACCTGTTTATTGCTTTTCAGCACAAACAATGAACTCTCAGGGGAGAGCACAGGATCAAAATCATTCCTGATTTTTAGCTGCAGAACAATAAAGGCAGAGCACCATGAATATTGCTAGCAATTTACTAAATAACAGATAATCGGATTTCTATTGCCACTTTATGTCAAAAGCCACTTCAATCACATGATATTGTATAAGACTTATCTCATGCACTGTTACTTATTATGAAGTATAAAGTCATACATAAAGCACCAAAAAAAAATGAAGTAATTACATAAACTTCCACATTGTAGCCATGCAAAATTAACATTATTAAGAGTTGATGACAAAAGAACAATTACTCAAATTTCTAGTAGCAAATTCTTCTTGATTTAGATGATGATTAAATTCCAAAGCCCAACTATGTCCAAATTTAAACTATCTAGTGAATACTATGTAAAAAATGTCAAAAGTAAACGTATTTCCAGAATAGACTAACATGTGCATGAACAAGATGTGGCTCAATGTACTGCTGGAACATTGGAAACACAGTTGTCATGATTTCATTTTGGGACATAAAGCAGCCAACTCTACTCTTGTCTCTTTGAACTCGAGAGAGAAGATGTGAATGAACACCTCCAACCTGTTCCAAAACAGGCAATAAAATCATTGGTGATAAATTTCTTAGCTGAATGCCTTCACAAAAAAGTGAAGCAAATTCAATATTATCATGTATAACTTCATCATACTTACAACAGCAATCCACAAATCCAGTGATTTTCTGATGTCGGGGTGCAAAGCATAAACACCTTCAAAGATGACCTAGCCAAATTAAGCAGATCTTACTCAGCTTGCCAAATTACTTTTTTTTTTCTTTTGGAGAAAGGTAATGTTGTATTCATCAGCAGTAAGGACATGCTGGAGACCTCCAAAAATTGGTTCCAACACAAAAACAAGAAGAAAAACCTAGCTTGCCTAATTACTATAGAAGGTTAAACAGCAAAAGCTAATAGCTAAACCCACAGTAAACTTCACAACTTTTAGAAGGAAATCAATTTTACTCACCTAATTTGACCTATACCCTCTTTTTTCTTATTTAGATCGTACAAAGACTTAGTAGAAGTAAGAAAAAATTCATGCATAACACCACCACTCATTCATTTTTCATGTCTTGTTCTTCTTATTTCTTTCTTCTACTTTTTTTTGGGGGGTGTGGGGGGGGGGGGATTGTTGCATATCATACCACTCCACATTCTTCAGAAACTTCAAGCTCCTTGAAGCCACTACGAGCGCCTGTTTCAAGGTCAAAGATAGGTACTTTCGTTCTTCGGCAATTTCTGATGTCACTGATATTCTACAAATGACAAAAACAAGTTCAGGAACTGAGAATTTCTTAATAACATAATTTACTGATCTATTTGAAGGACTTTGGTAGGGGAAAAAAGAAAAGAAAAAAGGACTCTGTTGGTAACCTTATTCGCCTTCCATCTTCATTCAAAGTAACAAACGGAGCATCAATTTCAAGAAAAGATTACAGAGCAGAAGAGAAGGAAGGATTATGCTGTACCTTTGACAGCAAACCGAGATCAAGTGAGCTAAAATCATCATACTTAAAGTCCTTTACATGTTCAGACTTATAATAGCTTTCAAGGGAAACAACTTCACAGCCAACAATATTTGCCATCTTACGAGCCAAACTTGTTTTCCCAGATCCACTCGGACCTCCTATAATGGCAACAAAAGAGGGGAAAAAAGGGAGGCTAAATAAGATGCTACTCAATATAAAACATAT